>NC_136267.1:143594104-143656604 GCF_964187855.1 Myxine glutinosa
ATCCCAGAAGAGGAAGCAGAAGGAGAAACCTTAAACTTATTTTACAATGGGGGTGTTTGGTTGGTGCCACTCTCTAGATTGTCGCTTCATCTCTGGTTCGAAGTGATGAATCCAGATTTCATCACCTGGGACAAGGCGCAATAAACACGACCCCTTTCTGCATCAAATTGTTCAAGCAACTCGGGTCAGGTGTCCTTTCGTCAAGTCTTGTGTACGGTTGTCAGTCGGCGAGGCATGCACTTCACGCAAACCTTCAAAAACCGCAAACTGTCCACGATACTGTTCACCTTGGCTTTGTTACTACTTTTCTCAGTGTTAATTTAGGTGCATGACAGATAGACTGTGTCAAAGAATATTGATTGTGATACCATTGTGGTAGGGGATTGAACTGACTTTTTCACCAACACTACATTTGACCTTTGCAACCAAATACCTTTGACCTTTACAACTCCATTGTAGACCTGTGACCCAAATAGGTTGAAGATTTGCTGGGGTCAAGGATAAAGTTTTCTGGTAATCCATTATCTCCTATTGGATAGAAGTGACAAACTTGTTTTAAATATCTTGTTTTCATGCTATCCATTTTTAAGGTTCCTGTTGATTTTTTTTTTGTATACAAGACCGAGGCTCGTGTAAGAGCTAACATTAATCACAAAAAGACAAACTGACACATAAAACATAAGATAAAGGGAGCAGGAGACAAGATGGGGAGAGAGGGAAGCACACGAGTACAACATTTGAGAACAGGGACATCGGGAAATCTGTGGGAGGGAGAGGGCTTGGGGGGAGGAGGCACGGGAAGGGGGGGGGGGATCTGGGTGAGATCCAGGAAAGAAGTTGGAATTTCAAAAAAGTGGATCTGGGTGAATTAACGGGGGTAGAAAAGATCAAGGTTTTGGATGGGGGAAGAGAAGCGATGGTGGTGAACAGCTGTTTTAAAGACCTGGAGGGAGGAGTGGGATTGAAGAGAGTGAGGGAGTTTGTTCCAGAGGCGGGAAAAAAGAGGAATGAAAGAGTGAAGGTGAGCAGAGAGTCTTGATTTTGGCAGTTTAACCATAAGAGGGTTGCTGACAGAGCTTGTGCCTCCTGTAGGAATATTTGGGGGACAGAGCCCAGAGAGAGCTGGAGGAGCAAGGCCAGAGAGGAGTAGGTAGAAGACAGAAAGACCACCAACCTGCCTGCGGTGAGTGAGTGAAAGGCCCTCGGAGTTAGCTTCATCGTGGGAGATTCCATCATGAGTGAGCATGATGTGAGCATCATGTGTGAGTGAGCATCATGAGTGCTTCATGAGTGAGCTCATGGAAGAGAGAACTATCAGTCAACACGTCCCCAACATCTCTACACTGCAGGTGATGACATTATTTGTTGCACAAAGCAGGTGCTTCTTTGATAAGAGATTGCTTGCCCCATCAAACCTCCTAGGGGAAAATGGAGAATATATACAACGTTGTTGATTTTAGCATCGTCTTCCTTACCCTATCCTGGGCACCTGTGCTGTGAACGTTTCATGGCAAGGAATTCACTAGGTGGTTTGCCATTGCCTTCCCAACAGTATTTAGGGCAGGAATTCAGAACTCAGCCAGGTTGTCAGTAATAAATCACCGACTCTTCGGTCGAAAGAGACGGTGGTACCTTTAGCATCCACTAGCAGGAAATGCTAATGGATGGGACACCCAGCTTAACGTCCCATATCCCTTTGTGATGCAACTCCCTACCTGCGCTGCGAAGAACCAATCAAAAGTTTATACTTGCGTCAGGAGTCTAACTCGGAATAGAGAGCTCAAAGGCAAGTGGACTACTTCTGTGACATCCTGACGGACAACTTTGAAGATAGGCAATGGAAATAGATGCAATGTCTTTCTCCATTACAAAAGGCTTCAATGAACTTGAAAAAGTATAAAATAAGTGACCTTGTATCGGCGGATAAGTTGTGATGTATTGCTACTGTGAGTACTGAAGGCTCTGAGTGATGTGTATCTGCTACTTCTTTGGAATACCATTATCAGGTTACAAACTCCGCTATGCGGAAAAAGACCCACTTGATATGAGAGATAAGGGATGTTTGGTGGGGGAAGAATACATTTTCTCATGAGATCTGATAACATTGTCATGTTCTTGGAAGGTTTATATCAGTTGCCATGAAAAATAATGGGAAGGATATGGTTTGTACGGGTAGAAACGAAAATTGTTGTGAGGGAATGGTTGTGAAAATAGACACAAACCTGATGGACACTTCCCCAAGAAGCGAACTTCAATCCGCTGCTGCTTCATGCACGAAGCTTCCTTTACCAGGCAGGGGTTTTCGTACGATACCCCGTCCGAGGCACACACCGGGTTCGAATTGTGACCAGCACAGTCGATGTTACACACACACCTGGATAGGGAAGTGGGGTGAGTGTGTCCAAAAAAGAAGTGGTAACCAGTAAAAATTTGTCTACGCAGAGACATTTAGCACCGTTTGCTTTTTTTTTGAGTAAAGTTTTGAAACAAACATGGAGAGTGGGAGAGGTTTTGCAAGGGACATTATGCAACAAACGTTTGCAAATCAAGAGGCCAACCAACAACTTACATTATCGTAAATTATTAGCTTTGAAAGTGAGTGTTTTTTCTTGTATAACCTTGTTTTATTTAATTTTTTATGTTAAAGGCTCCAGGCACAGACTATTTCGCCCTCATCAAGGCCAGGCCGTAAATAAAAGAGAAGAAAAGTGTATGGTCTTTGTTTGCAAGAAAGAGAGATTGAAGCTCGGCCGGTAGCTATAGTTTGAGTGAGACAGAAATTAAGACGAGCAATCCTGACACGGAGAGTGTAAGATGGTTCCAGGCACGCTCCTAAGTCTGCACAGTAGTACTACCCTGAGCGGTTCTCTCTACAACCTAGTACCTAAAAATACTCGTTACCTCCACCACCTAATGTGGATGGAGGTTATGTTTTCACCCCTGTCTGTCATGTAAGTTTGCTTGTTTGTGACCAAGATATTAAAAAAGTTATGGACGGATTTGGCTGAAATTTTATGGACACGTTGGATGCGACAAGGACGAATCAAATCAATTTTGGTGAAAATCAGGATCTGGATGTGAGAATTTATCTTTAATTTTAATTAATTCTTTACCATTGGGCCAAAACGATATACAGTTTAGCATGATATTTCAAAGTTGTGGACGACTTATGACAAAAATTGGTGAATGAGTTGGGTCGGTGACAAGAACAAGATTATTAGATTTTGGTGTGTGACAAGGATGAATGGTCCGAATCCATATCTGTCCTATCGGTGGGATACAAAACATAAACTGTTCAGTCTGGCGGAGGTATGCTTTCTACTGAATGCCGTTCTAATTTGTGTGTTGTATTTCCTTTCCAAAGCTTGGGCTTTACAGATTGCAGTATGCCTTTGGTGTGTGTGTGTTTGTCTTTCGAATCACCCTTCAGCTGCTATGGTGACCCAAATTTGTGCCCCGCCACAGCTATTGCTGTGCAAATTTTAACAAGCATGTGTTGTCGACCACGCAAACACAACGCATGTATCAACACAAGTAGGCAACTGGTTAAGTTGCAAAGGAAATTGGGAAATAGTGATGCAAATTTGACACCGACTTGTTTGTGCGTTACCTAAGTGGTGACCAGTATACTGTGCACTGTCTCCACCCCATGGGCAGATGTCTGCAGTGTCAATGATTGTGCTTTATAAGCCCCTGCCAAATCAGCACCGAGGTTAGAGGGGATGACCGACCCAAGTGTGAACACGGTGCTGCCCACTGGGTTTCTTAAAGATGCTGCGACAACTATACTCTCACCTACCCCATTAGTCTGACAGGGCTTCGTGCCTGAGACTTTATTTACTAATCACACTTTAGCATTTGTGGGGTGAATTGGCAGCGGGAGTGGTTCCAGCATGCTGAAGAAGCCACGTAGGCACAAGCATGTTCAGGTGTAGGTCGCTCCTCCCCTTTAACCTTGGTGCTGAGATTGTGTGATGCTTTTAAATCCCAATCATTGACTCTGCAGATATCCATCCTTGGACAGAGGCAGTGCGTGACGTGCTATTCATCCATTGGGTGACAGAGGCAGTGCGTCAAATGTTCATATGTTGTTTGTTTCATATGCAACCTGTGGCTGCTGGTTGCATCATCTTCTGGAAGTGCGGCTGTGCCGCTGATGCAATGCCACTGTTGTCAGTAAGCTGGCACCCATTTTGCCAACCTCAGAAGGATGACAGGCTGAGTCAACCGACCTGGTGTTATTTAAATGGCACCACTGCGGCTCAAACGCAAGACCCTAAGATCTCAAGCGAGCCACCTTAACCATTAAGACAACACCAGGCTTAAATATTCATATATTTCCGGGTTCGGTTCGGCACTTCCGGGTTCGGTTGCGAGAGGACGCTGGCGTTGCATATTCGCCGCTTCTCCGACTGGATGGATGTACAGGGTCTGCTTCTACTTTTCTGACCTGACATCTCACACCTGTCCTGCCTTTTCACACCCGCACGTGCCGCGTGTTCTCCGGCTGGATAACGGAATCTGCTTTTGATGGTACGGAATACGGAATCGAAAGGCCCGCTCCCGTTGTTTGTGGCCGTGGCCTTGTTTGCCGGTGGCCTTGTGGTCTTGGTGGCCTTGTGGCCTTGTTTGCCGCTGTGGTCTTGATTAGCGGCTGCAGTCGTTTGCCGCTGCGTTTGCCGCTGCGTTTGCCGCTTTGCCTCCTCGACCTTGGCCTCGTACTCGTCCCTTCGCTCCTGCCTGGCATGGCTCTGAAGTACTCCGCCGCAAGGCTTCTTCTGCTCAATACCCGCTCCACCCCATCATGCATCTCTGCCATCAAATCAAATGGACTCCTCCGACGACCCAGGTACATTCACCGTGGCTCCGGTCGCAAGTTTGTTTATTTGCAATCAGGTCACTCCATCCCCGTCCTCTGGTCGGCTCAGCGCACTCTCACTCTTCGTCCCAGCGCACCTGGTCACAGCAACCCACACGATCGCACCTCTTGCCTACGAACCCTGGCTAAATCACCTGAATTCATCCCTGCTGTTCAAAACAACATCAAGCTCACCCTGTTCAACACCCGGTCCCTCAACAATAAATGCCTCATCCTGAACGAATACATCCTGGATAACAAACTGGACTTTCTCTGTCTCACCGAAACCTGGCAACAACCTCTGGACTACTACACACTCAACCTCACCACACCCAATGGATATTCCTACGTCAATAAACCACGCTCGGAGGGCCGAGGTGGTGGAATTGCCGTTATCCACCGTCAAGACATCAAGACCAACCTCATCTCCATCTCATCTGCTCCATCATTTGAACACCTGGCTTTAAAACTCTCTGGTCACACGCAGTCAGTCATGGCTGTCGTCTACCGCCCTCCCAAACCACACCCATCATTCCTGTCTGACTTCTCCTACTTTCTGACCCAGCTATGTTCCCTCTCCCCCTCAATCCTCCTCCTTGGTGATTTCAATATCCACATGGACTCCACTGACTCCACAATAACCACTGACTTCACTGATTTACTCACCTGCTTTAACCTCACTCAACATGTCGACTTTCCTACCCATATCCGTGGTCACATTTTGGACCTTGTCTGCTCCACTGGATTAAATTTGCACCATCTCTATGGCTCCGACCTCACCCTCTCTGACCACTTAGCCATCACTCTGACCATCAACATCCCCGCCCCAACACCAAGGCATTATCGCACAATCAACTTCCGTAAGCTAAACGCTCTTTCACCTACCTCATTCTCATCCACCCTCTCTGAAAAAATGTCCACTTCTCCCTTCATTGACCTCCACACCCCTTCCGACCTCACTGACTACTACAACCACACTCTCTCCTCCTGCCTTGACCAGCTTGCGCCTGTAAAAACCAAAACAGTTTCTTTCACCCATTCTGCTCCCTGGTTTACCCCTGAACTTCACCTGATGAAAACTCGTGCTCGCCAACTTGAAAGACTCCGCAATAAAACGGGTCTCACAGTTCACTCCCAAGCCTACAAGGACCACATACAACACTACAAAGATGCCCTCTCCCGCGCCCGCTCTGCCTACTACTCTCAAATTATCCACTCTGGCTCCGGAAACCCAAAAGCACTCTTCTCGACAATAAACAAACTCCTCCGCCCCCTGAACACCACCACCCAGTCATTCACAGTAGACAACTGCATCTCCTTCCTCTCTTTCTTCCAACGCAAAATTGACAACATCTACAACAGCTTGACCACCGCCGCACCCGCTCCCCCTCCAACCACCTGCCCCCCCTTGTCCTGCCATCCCCTGTCTCGGTTCTCCCCAATCTCTCCTACTGACCTCTCTGAACTCCTCATAGGAATGAAAACTGCCACCTGCACTCTTGACCCCATCCCCTCCAGCTTTGTCAAAGCCTCCCTCCCTGCTCTCTCTCCACTTATCATTGCAACAATAAACTCCTCCCTGTCTACAGGCATCGTCCCACCTTCCCTCAAAATTGCTGCTGTTACCCCCATTCTAAAAAAACCTGGTCTAAACCCTGACACCCTAAACAACTTCAGACCCATCTCCAACCTACCCTTTCTGTCAAAAGTTTTGGAACGCGCTGTAGCCACTCAACTCAAACATCATCTCTCTGCCAATAACTTGTATGAAACATTCCAATCCGGATTCCGCTCCAACCACAGTACTGAAACTGCTCTCCTCAAAATCACCAACGACCTTCTCCTCTCCTCTGACGCTGGCAACCTCAACATTCTCGTCCTCCTCGACCTCAGCGCTGCCTTTGACACCATTGATCACACTATCCTCCTCACCCGACTTGAATCCACCTTTAACGTCACCGGCACTGCCCTCTCTTGGATTAAATCATACCTCTCTGACAGATGCCAGTTCATCTCCATCAATAACTGCAAATCCCCCACTGCTCCCCTCCCCCAAGGTGTCCCCCAAGGTTCAGTTCTTGGCCCCCTCCTCTTCATCCTTTACCTGTCCCCGCTCGGTCACTTAATCCGCCGTCATGGTCTCCAATTCCACTGCTTCGCCGATGACATCCAGCTTTTCATCTCCACCAAGTCCGTCTCCACCGACACCCACTCTATCCTGACAAACTGCATCACTGAAATAAAATCCTGGCTTCAAATCAACTTCCTCAAGCTTAACTGTGATAAATCTGAAATAATCATCATTGGCCCAAAAACGCTCACAAAATCCACCCATAACTTTGCCCTCAACATCGACGGTATCCCAGTATCCACCTCCCCTCACATCCGGAATCTTGGCGTCATCTTTGACCAAACCCTTTCCTTCGACAAATACACTAAACAGATCACAAAGTCAGCCTTCTTTCACCTGAAAAACATTGCCCGTCTCCGCTCATCCCTCTCCTCCACGGCTGCAGAAACCCTCATCCACGCCTTCATCACCTCCCGTCTGGACTACTGCAATAGCCTCCTCTATGGTTCACCCTCAAAAATCACCAATAAACTCCAATACATTCAGAACTCCGCTGCCCGTCTACTCACTCATTCCCGGACCCGTGACCACATCACCCCCGTCCTTTACAAGCTTCACTGGCTCCCCATCCCCCAGAGAATCCAGTACAAAATCCTCCTCCTGACATACAAAGCCCTCCATAACCTGGCCCCATCCTACCTGGCTGACCTCCTCTCCAGACACACTCCCACCCGCAACCTCCGCTCTGCTGGTACCAACCTCCTGACCCCCTCCATCCGGACCAAATTCAGATCCTGGGGGGACAGGGCCTTCTCCATCGCTGCTCCCACCCTCTGGAACTCACTACCTCACACCATCAGAGACTCCTCCTCACTCACCACATTCAAAACATCACTAAAGACCCACCTGTTCAACGCTGCATTCAACATTCAACCCACAGCATTTAACCCACAGCATTCAACCCACAAGTCAACCCCTGACTATCTCTTCTCCTTCTCCCTCCTTTTGCTTTAAATATTTCCCTATTGATTCTTGTCTTGTCTTTTTGATTCTTGTCTTATATATATATGCCGTATATCGCTGCTGTTTGTTTTCTTGATTCTTGTCTTTTTGCAATTGTTGTTTTCATGTATTGTTATGCATTATGTTTTCCACTCTGTCAAAGCGCCTTTGGGCTTCTGGAAAAGCGCTATACAAAATAAATGAATTATTATTATTATTATTATATATATATATTTAACAAACAGGAATAAATTCCTACGTGGGGCTAGTGTGAAAGAATTCTGACTCAACCTGGGACTCAAACCAGGGATATCCTAAGAAATTTCTCACACTAACACCACAAGCTTTATAATGGCCGATGACGTGCCTGCTAGGCAGACCCCAAATGTGGGCATGTGTCTGTGTATATGTATGTGTAAGTGTATGTGTATGTGCATTAGAGATTACAGAAGTTTAGAGTTTGTTGGTAAAGTTTATTTTACCCAACATCCTCAGCATCTTCATCGCATTCCGATCCGTACAAGCAAATGCCACACTTGGTCGATTTCCTGTACGGTTCTGAGCCAGAAATGTCATAATCTAGGCAACAATCAGAAAAAGAAAAAAAAACACAAGTCAACCCAATTTGTAAAACTGAGACTACTTTAGGCTTTAAAATATATAAAAAATGGAACTTGGAGGGTCAGTGTTCCAGATTCACCAAGTACAAACAAATTTAAGTCTCCATGGTATTAAATATTGGTTTTGTAAATGAAACATGGAACTCAGTGTGAAAGGAACGCCAAGACAAAAACGAAGTCAAACTTTCAATTATATTTTTTGTTGCAACAAATTGTGTTTTCTGAAACATTTTTGCACAGAAACTCTTACCTCTATCGCCGGATGCTGAACCCACGTCTGTGAAAAGAAGAATAAGGGAACAAAGAAGAAAAGAACATACATTGTTGGTGAGATGAAAGAAGTCGCTCATTGGAAAAAATAAACCAGATCAAACTAATGAGTTATTTACCGGTAATGAAAAATAAACACCAACAGTAGATATTCTAATACACAAAACAGTTAAATATTCCAACAAAATCATTTCTCTTCTTGGTCCTTAAGACTTGACTTGAGTTCTTAGTTCGGCAAATTTGAGTGGATCTTGATGATCTTGATGAAAAGCCAGCCTGGTCGCAGCGAATGTTTTTTCTATCCGCCTGCCTACCATTTGCCAGCTTCGTTACAAATCAGACCAACTGTGCCAATTTAAGATGACATTTAGGTGGAATTTGAAGGAAATGCTGCTTCATATGTATAATGGGACATGCCTGAGAAGTGAGATCTCTTGAACACTTTAAACTTCTACTGGACAACAAGACAATAATAATTGTTAGAAACATTTTCATCTGGGGCTTTGGATAAATTTCCCTTCTCATGACTCACCCTATTTTGTGGTTTAACTTTTGGGTTAGGGAATTGGTGGAATTACATCTTCGTTCGGGAGGGTTTCATTGAAGAGTCGGCCCCATGATGTCAATTTCTGGATGACAACTACATTCTCAACAGTCCCACGAGGCTCTACTTTGTGAGGCTCTGTCCACCAACTACTTCTTTAATGGCCCAAAATTATTCAGACCTTCCTGTGGGTCGGCCGTGGAACGTGGTTTGGCCCAAGTCTTTCACGAACCGGTTGGCTAGGCCTGACATTCAACTGAAGGTGACAGGAATTTTGAATTTAGCCAGGTGTTGGAAATCACTCCTACCCTTCATCAAGTACACTGTGGGATATTTAACGTCCACCAAGTAATGCTGAGAGACGGGTCACCTAGTTTAACATCCATCTTAGGGACGGCACACACTGATGCCTCTCCCTGTATGCGTTCAGAGGAAAATGCGCAATCCTCAGGACTGACTACTATACTGCCACATTTATTTGTGAGCCTTTGTACAGGAGGTTTAACGTATTGTACAGAATTTCAGAGAAGCTCTTCGGTAGAAGTATTCCAAAATTTAGGTTATGTGTGCACAGGTCAAAGACTGGTGCCGCTTCTATAAATACTCCCTACCCACTCTGTATAAAACCATGCAGATTGCTAAGAATTCATCAAATCGTACACAAACTTAATTCTGAGATACTCGGTAAACCTTAATTGGCAGGTAATAAAAACATCCTTCGAAAACTGACATTTGCGGCCAATTAAGAGGATTCGCGGCAGGAAGAATCTGGAATGAAGAAAGTTTTAACAAAGTTTAATGAAGGAAGAAGTGCAAAAGTTTTTTTTTTTTTTTTTTTTGTAGAATAACTTGCATAAGGATGTGTAACACACATGTGTGATTTAAAATCACTGAGCACATCACAAGGAAATGAAACCTGCAATTCATCAAACTCTTTGCCAAAAGAAAACAAATCATGGGATAATAGAGTTGCTTAGACTTTCTGGAATCAGGGGTGTATTTTTTGAGATTCATTTTTCAAACAGCAATCCAAATATCGTGTTGAAGCAGATGTATTGCACACAAATCACAAAGATAATTTGTACATAAATCACAAGCAGGGAAACTACATTATGAGACATGAGTGCACCTTTAAATGAACCATATTCTTCACCCTGACCGATACTGTGGATGCCTGTACATCGTGGGTGATGAATTACAAATCTCAATCAATGGCTTTTTCCTGTAATTGTTGAAGCTCATGGGATTGTTTGTACATTATGAGACCGATGTAAGTGAATGGACTGAATACCTTTCATCATGCATTTTGTAGCAGAGTCCATTCAGTCATGTCTCCTAATGTATAAGCAATCCCACATTGCAAAGATCCCATGAGGCTCAGAAACGATTTTATAGCATTTCATAAATCAAGGATGTAAATCATACAAGAATGTAAAGTGTAAATTTGGACAAGGACCAGATAAAAAAAACTGTCAATCTTTAAAATAGTGCCCGTCTCACTTTTCAGCTTTTAAAAACAATTTTATTTTGTCTGACAAGCTCCAAACTTCAATAATTTAAGTTATTCACACATACGCCCAGCTTTCCTTACCTTCGCTCAGAGAGAATATTGTCACCGTCTGTTTGTTACTTGTAAAAATCGAAAGATTTTTCAAGTATATTTGTTGGCTTTGTGCGTTATTGTCTGTCTGTCTATTTGATACTTGGCAAAATATATATTTTTTTTTGCAAGTATGTTGATCAATCCGGTTTGTGTGTTTGTTTGTGTGTTTGTTACTTGGCATTTTTTTTTTTTTTTTTTGCAAGTATGTTGATCACCAGTTTGTGTGTGTGTGTGTGTGTGTGTGTGTGTGTGTGTGTGTGTGTGTGTGTGTGTTTGTGTGTTTGTTTGTTTTTGTCTGTCCGCTCACTTATACTTGCCTACAGGTCACAATTTGAAACCGATCTTCACGAAACTTCACCAAATGATAGAGTTCGTGGTCTGACAAAATCCTATATATTTTTAAGATCAAAAGGTCAACATAGGCCAAAGATTAACCACTTTTTTCACATTTCTAAAATCCTCAATTTTAATCCGATTGACTTGAAATTTGAATAGGATTTACATATCAGCGAAATTAATTCAACCACCAACTATTTTTGAGATCAGCTTAGGCCAAAAGGTCAACATAGGCCAAAGGTCAACCACTTTCTTGAATTCCTAAAATCCTTAATTTTAATCCGATTGACTTGAAATTTGAAGGTAATTTGCATATCAGATAACAGAATTCAACCACCAATTATTTGTGAGATCAAATGGATGCTCTACTGAGGGCCATTCTGCTTTGTTCTCTTTTGCCAAGTGTTGCTCTGAGTGTTTTTTCATTTGTATGTCAATTGCCTACCGTTCACAATTCACAATTTCACAATTTGATCAGTTCACATACACTGGTCGGTCGTAAAGAAGAAACCTATTGATTTTGAGGTCAAAAGGTAAACATAGGCTAAAGGTCAACAACTTTGTCAAATTTCTAAAATCCACAATTTTCATCCGATTGATTTGAAATTTGAAATGATTTACATATCAGGTCACGGAATTCAACCACCAATTATTTTTTAGGTCAACTTCGGGCAAAAGGTCAACATAGGCTAGAGGTCAACTTCGGCCAAAAGGTCAACAAAGGCCAAAGGTCAACAACTTACGTGAAGTTTCTAAAATCCTCAATTTTTATTTTGATTGACCAGAGATTTGAAAAGGATTAACATATCAGGTCATGGAATTCAACCACCAACTATTTTTGAGATCAGCTTAGGCCAAAAGGTCAACATAGGCCAAAGGTCAACCACTTTCTTGAATTCCTAAAATCCTTAATTTTAATCCGATTGACTTGAAATTTGAAGGTAATTTGCATATCAGATAACAGAATTCAACCACCAATTATTTGTGAGATCAAATGGATGCTCTACTGAGGGCCATTCTGCTTTGTTCTCTTTTGCCAAGTGTTGCTCTGAGTGTTTTTTCATTTGTATGTCAATTGCCTACCGTTCACAATTCACAATTTCACAATTTGATCAGTTCACATAAACTGGTCGGTCGTAAAGAAGAAACCTATTGATTTTGAGGTCAAAAGGTAAACATAGGCTAAAGGTCAACAACTTTGTCAAATTTCTAAAATCCACAATTTTCATCCGATTGATTTGAAATTTGAAATGATTTACATATCAGGTCACGGAATTCAACCACCAATTATTTTTTAGGTCAACTTCGGGCAAAAGGTCAACATAGGCTAGAGGTCAACTTCGGCCAAAAGGTCAACAAAGGCCAAAGGTCAACAACTTACGTGAAGTTTCTAAAATCCTCAATTTTTATTTTGATTGACCAGAGATTTGAAAAGGATTAACATATCAGGTCATGGAATTCAACCACCTATTATTTTTGAGGTCAACTTTGGCCAAAAGGTCAACATAGGCCAAAGGTCACAACTTATTTTAGGGATTTCACAAGTATCGTGCTGTACACAGCATATTTCTTGTTTGTTTTTTTTGTCTGTGAACTGGATATATCTGAAAAAGCTGTGGACAGATTCGGACGAAATATGGTGAACAGGTTTGGTGTGTGACAAGGACGAAATGGTTAGATTTTGGTGATCCATATCTGAGATTTTAAAAAGTGATTCTTCACCGGTGAGTGATCGGGCTAAGTACGATATATAGCACGATATCTCAAAACGTTGTGTACGGATTATGACAAAAATGTGTGGATGAGTTGCTCAGATGGCAAGAACAAGCCGATTCGATTTTAATTCAGGTCCGAATCCAGATCCAGCCTATCAGTGGATACAAAACATAAACTGTTCAGCCTGGCAGAGGTTTGTGCTCTTCCGAGTGTCGTTCTAGTTAATGAATGGAATAGTCTCCCTTGAAAAGTAGTGCCAGCGGAATCATGAGACTGGTCCAAACTGGAATTAGACAGGTACCTTGAAGCATTGGAGAATGGGGACAGAGGGGTACATGGACATTAACATGAATGTCGGGTAGTTTGGGTATGAATCGCTGATTGTATCCCTATGTAGTGATTGTGATGTCTGCGAGATGGTCTCGTCAAAAGGCGAATGTGCTGTCCGTGTTTGTTCGCCGCCACACTCCAATCCTCTTTATCCCCATATAAATACCATGTGAACTTCCCTATGTCTGACCCACTGTTCTCATCTACATCTCCTCCCCAACGCCCTCCTCCCCAGTGAAATTGGGTTCATGCTCGTCTGGATTAGTATTGCAGATGAGAATAAACTGATAAATTAAATTAATGGGTGTGTGGATGAAACACAGGCATGATGGGCCAAATGCCCTCCTCTTGTGTCTCAGTTACTTGTAGCCTCAGCAGTGAGCTCATGTTTAAAAGAAAAGCAATAATCAAACGAGCAAAAAAAAAGAAAGAAAAAAACCCCACCTGTGTATGATGGAACAGGCCTGGAAATGTCAATGCAGTTTAACTTTGTTTTGGAACTCCAGGGATGATTACCTGCAATTTTTAAATATTTGCCTTTATATAATTCGAGGTTGAATTGGCTGTTTTGCATACAGAACACACATTAAGACTTGCATAAGATTTGTAAACAATATCTCATGCAAGTCCTAATACACGTTTTGTATGCAATCAGCCAGGTCTGGAAATAGGGCTTGAATTATTGAGGTGGCTCCTCAAAAGAATTCCTTTCAAGTTAAAGCACTCACTTTTATATTTGCTTCCTCCCAAACTGTACAAAAGCCTGCACTTCCTTCACTAGAGGAAAACTTTGCTTGCGTTCAATTAAGTTAAAGGATCACAGGTTGGAGTTTGTCACACAAAACTACAATGCAGGTGTGATCAAAGTGAAGCAAAAGTCTATTTTTAAAAATGGTCAGTTTTTAGGTCTGATCCTTAGATTTTTCACTTTACATGGTTTTTTTGGTTTCCTTTTTGTATAATATAAGTCGAGGCTCATGTAAGAGCTAACACATATAAGTATATGAGTAGATGAGCATCGTTACATGATTTATGAGGGAATGGCATTCAATAGTTGAAACCATTTCGTTTAAAAAATATTTCTTCCCCTCATATAATTGCTTATACCATTCATTAGGAAACGGTGGACATTTTTTTACCTCCGCCACTAAAGGTGGATTGAGGTTATCTTTTTAGCCCTGTCTGTTTGTCTGTTTGTTTTTATTACTTGCCGGAAAAGATTCCGTCAAGTATGTTGATCGGTTGGTTTGTCTGTCTGTTTGTCTGTGCGCAGCACTACGTCTACACCGTTGCACATAGAATCGCCAAACTTTACACACATATTTGTCTTGCCCTGGAATAGACTGTGTCCAATTTTTAACTCTCTCGGCCCAAGGCCTCCATTATGACGTCATAATTTGAAAATTCGACAAGTACAAAACTTCATCCAATCAAGATGCAATTTCTTGAGCGACATGATGGCATAAACTGGTGGAGAAAATAAATAAATGATGACGTCATCGGTCACGTGGTTCGGCCGCCATCTTGGAAAAACCGAAAAACTTTGCACCTCTATATCTCCGAAAGTGCTGAATAGAAAAAATTGAGACATGGCTCATTGTAAAGAACTCTTCATGTGGAATAAAATATGTTAATGATGATGTCATAGGTGCCTCCATTATGACGTCATAATTCGACAAGTACAAAACTTCATCCGATCAAGATGAAATTTCTTGAGCGCCATGACGGCATAAACTGGTGGAAAAAATATATAATGATAACGTCATAGGTCACGTGGTTCGGCCGCCATCTTGGAAAAACCGAAAAACTTTGCACCTCTATATCTCCGAAAGTGCTGAATATAAAAAATTGAGACATGGCTCATTGTAAAGAACTCTCCATGGGGAATAAAATATGTTAATGATGATGTCATAATTCGACAAGTACAAAACTTCATCCGATCAAGATGCAATTTCTTGAGCGCCATGTCGGCATAAACTGGTGGAAAAAAATAATAATGATGACGTCATCGGTCACGTGGTTCGGTCGCCATCTTGGAAAAACGGGAAATTTTTGCACCTCTATATCTCCGAAAGTGCTGAATATAAAAAATTGAGACATGGCTCATTGTAAAGAACTCTCCATGGGGAATAAAATATGTTAATGATGATGTCATAGGTGCCTCCATTATGACATCATAATTCGACAAGTACAAAACTTCATCCGATCAAGATGAAATTTCTTGAGCAGCATCAAGGAATAAATTAGTTTAGAAAACAAATAATGATGACGTCATCTGTCCCGTGGTTCGGCCGCCATATTTGTCCAAAATTGTTGATAAAAAAGTACATTCCGGCAAGTCCTCGGTCTCTGACCGATTTTTCATTTGTTTGTCTGTCTGTGAACAAGATATCTCAAAACGTTATGGACGGATTTGGACGAAACTTGGTGGAGAGGTTGGGTGTGTGACAAGGACGAATCGATTCGATTTTGGTGATCTGAATATGGATTCGGATATGATAATTATTTAATTTTTAAGTGATTCTTCACCATTGAGTGGTCAGGCAAAAAGCGATATAAAAAAAAAGAAGTTATGAACGAGTTATGAATAAAGTTGGTGGAGGAGTTGGTTTGGTGACGAGAACAAGCAGATTAGCGGATTAGGTCCGAATCCAGATCCGGCCTATCAGTGGGATACAAAACATAAACTGTTCAGCCTGGCGGAGATATGCGCTCTACCGAGTGCCGTTCTAGTTTAAATCATGGAATGACAATATTATTTGGCTCACATTTATATATAGCATAGGATTCGATAGCACAGCTACTTGGAAACAGTCACTGGAACCAATCACAGAGGTCATTTTCACAGGATAATGCTAAATGCAAGATATAGTCACCATCACCATCACCATCACCATCACGCCATGCCCTATGCAGAGCGTTGGTGCTGTCGAATCAGTTGCTGGGCTACAATCCTGGTCGGGTCGCCACTCCTGCTCAGGAAATCAGGGAAGGAATTTGGCCAGAGTGCCGGTGATAGCTAATGTCCACCAACTAATGCCAGGTCATGGATCACCCAGTTTAACATCCATCCATGGACGGCCCACACATTGATGAATCACCCTGTCTGTGAAACAGGATGACGGTTTATAGCTGGGTCTGGATTCGAACCCAGGCTAGATAGCTTTATATAGAGGCGAGTTTGAAGATATAGTCAGTGAAGGTAAACAATAAGATATTTGGCCTATTTACAGTATATGTAAGTTTGCTTGAAGGACCATGCAAGACCAATCAACTTCAAACACTCAACTTTCAGACTCCGCAACTCTCATATTCTGCCTTCCAGTTCATTCATATCTTCCTTCCAAGGCAGTTCATAGGAAATTGAATGTCGGCAACAGGATAAATAGGACACAAGGATAATCAACCATCTCCTCTCATGTTTTTTATATATACTAGGGCATGCCCGTACTATATATAAGCTAGGACGTGCCCGTACGTGGGTGCCCGTTCCTTGCCAAAAAAAAAAAAAAAAAAAATTTGTGTAGGGGTGTGTGTGTGTAAACATCCTAGGGCGTGCCCGTACGTGGGTGCAAAAAATCATGCGTGCAAACAACAACAACAAAAAAAAACTTTGAAACCACGTGGCAGTAACGACCACAGAACCCCCCCTCTATTTACATGAATGGTTTGGTCCATTCGCAACGACCACAGAACCCCCCCCCCCCCTCTATTTACATGCAATGGTTTGGTCCATTCGCAACGCCAAAGCGAACGGCGAACGGCTAAATCGCCATAGCTCGGTAAGTACTTGTCCGATTAATTTCAAACCTTGAAAAGGCACATCCTCGGGTCCCCAGCAATATACCTGGCAAGTTTCAAGTATATCGGACCGGTAGTTGTCGAGAAATCGTTGTCGCATACATACACACACACATACACACAGAGATTACTGGAATTATAGATAGATAGTGAGTACACGATAATACATTTTCTTAAACATTACCGTAAGCTTAATTAAGCTAAATTCTACCCAATATTTACCTACCATACCATGTAGACAATGCATGAATATACCATTCAACTGAAAATGGTGAAGACTCACTTGAATAAACAAGAAAGACCAACCAGAAATTGCAGAACCTTGCCAGGACTTGTTTTGTGGTGTATTTTGTGTGGCAAATAAATGGAAGGATCTACAAAATGAAAGGTCGTTAATTGCAAATGAAAGGCCTAAATGGTCTAGTTGTAAATATGTAAAGGTCACAGTTCTGAAAAGTTGTAAAGGTCAAATGGTCTAAAGGTCTAAAAGGTTGAAAGGTGGAAGGGTATGAAAGGTCAAAATAGGTCTAAAGGGCTAATTGGTGTTTGTGTGTGTGTGTGTGCGTGTGTGTATGTGCTCCATTATGAGCCTTCGACCATGTATTAATAAAATGGCCTTAATGATCTAAAGGGTCTTAAAAATGTCGAAGAGGTCTAAAGGGTCGGAATTGCCTGAAGGGGAATAAACGGTCTTTAAAGGTCTAAAAAGGTCTAAATGTCAAAGGGGTCTACTGGGCAAAGGTCTGAAAGGTCTAAATGTTTAAAGTGTAGAAGAGAGTCTAGGGGTCTTCAGGGTTCTGCAGGGTCTAAGATGATCTGAAGGGTCATTAGAGGTTTAAGGGCTCTAAAGGGTGGTAACAGGATCTATGTGGGATCGTAGGGATCTTATTTCAGTATGGGTGTTGCCCATTGCCCACCACTATTGCCAGGTAGAGCTGGTGCCTGCCCATTGGTTGCGGAGGGAACTGGCCGCTCGTCATTGGACGAACAGTGATTTTCTGCCAAGTCTGTTCCAATTGGTCCAGCTCTGCTGCCTCCCTGGATCAGCAATGCTGATGGTTCATGCACAGTGTCCATCGATCAGTGTCTTCCCACGCAGCGTTTGAGCATACGCAGTAAAGAGAGAAATAAAGAAAGCACGATAAACAGTCAACGTGGTCCTTCGCAGGCAGAGTGATTCATCAATGTGTTGTGCGGTCCCTTGGATAGATGTTAAATTTGCGAGTATTATTTGGTGGACGTTAAAGATCCCACTGTGCGTTTCAAAAAAAGACTCTGAGTTATTGCCAGCACCTTTTTTTTCTTCTTTTTTTTTGTATACAAGATAGAGGCTCGTGTAAGAGCTAACGTTAATCACACAAAAAGTCAACCGACACATAAAACACAAAAAATAAGGGGAGCGGTAGACAAGATGGGAAGAGAGGGGGAAGAACACAACATTTTAGAGCAGGGACGTCGGGAGAAATGTGGGAGGGGGAGGGCTTCGGGGGAGGTGGGAGAGGTATAAAACACACGGACACTGCAAGGACTTCCAGGAAAGAAGTTTGAATTTCAAAAAAGTGTATCTGGGGTGAATTAGCGGGGGTAGAAAAGATCAAGGTTTTGGATGGGGGAAGATAAGAGATGGTGGTGAACAGCTTGTTTTAAAGACCTGGAGGGAGGAGTGGGATTGAAGGGAGTGGGGGAGTTTGTTCCAGAGGCGGGAGAAAAGGGGAATGAAAGAGTGAAGGTGAGCAGAGAGCCTAGATTTTGGCAGTTTAACCACAAGAGGGTTGCAGGCAGATCTTGTGCGACCTGTAGGAATATTTGGGGGACAGAGCCCAGAGAGAGCTGGGGGGGGGGGGGCAAGGCCAGAGAGGAGTCGGTAGAAGACAGAACGACCACCAACCTGCCTGCGGTGAGTGAGTGAACGGCCCTCGGACTTAGCTTCATCGCAGGAGATTCCAACCTTGACCGAATCCAAAATTTCTGCCTGGACTGCTAGTCGCCTGTGATCCGGTCTTTGTGGAGGCTCCTTGACATCAGGCTACACTGCTTGCTATCTTAGTGCTGCTGTCCGGGCAGCAGCTTCTGGACTTAGTCGAGATACTTACTTCTGGACTTACTTCTTAGTCTTGTATCAACTTGGCCATTTTGCATGTTTCATAAGAACAGCCATCTTCACATGCAAAGGGCAACCAACACAACACAACACAACAAAACACACACACAACCTTTTTTTTCATCAAATTATCAGTTATAACAGTCCATACCTGAAACTAATTGCTTCAGTAAATACCAAGAATAGTCATTTCACAGTATCAGTTCATACTTTGTGTGCCCACCATTTGCCTTCTTGAATGCCATCACTCTTTTACCCGGACTTCCTGTATACGACGGAAGCACTCTTACAGGAATATTGAGCCAAATATCCGGTAGTACAATCCACAGTTCCGTAGCTTTAGTTGGGTTCCCCTTGTTTTTTTTTGTCGTGTTTAGGTAATCCCACATGGCCTTGATGGGACCCATGTCCTGACTCTGAGATGACCATACAAACACTTGGAGCACACCAGCTGTAATCTTGTTCTCCATATACTGTTTTATTATACTGGAAGTGTGTCGTGGATCATTATCTAGTTGGAAAATGAATCCCCTTCAGTTTAAATGATTTCCACTAGGAACTGCGTGCTGCTGAAGTATCTGCTTGTATTTATCTTTTGTTAGCATCCCATTGATTTTAACAAGTTGTCATGTACCAAAAGCTGAGATACAACCCCAGACAGTCACAGAACCTCCCCTGTATTTAACATTAGGCAGCAAACATTGTGTGTTGTAACGTTCTCCAGGTCTTCGGCGTACGAACTGGCATCTCCCAAATCCAAAAAGTTAAAAACTTCTATTCATCACAACAAATTAGCCGATTCCATTGTTTAGTCACCCAAATGTGGTGTTGTCTTGCAAATTTCAGCCTTTTCACCTTATTCTGTTGTCTCGGCAGTGGTTTCTTTGCTGCAACTCTGCCATGGAGACCTGCTGCAAGCAGCCTTCTGCGTACATTGCTGGACAAGATGCTAATGTTCAGGTTTGCTCTTGTTTCATTTGTCAGCTGCTAACCTGACTTTGTTCTATCGCATAAGGTGAGCAACTTCAAGTGCTCGTCTTGCCTTGCGGAGGTTGTGTTGTACCAAGCCAGTTTATTTCAGGAGTTGCAAAGTGTACCTCAGACTGTTGTACGAGATTTTCAGCTATTCTGATTTTTTTCTTCGGTGTCAGTGCCATTATTCTGACAGAGTTCGGATCTCCACACCCTGTTCTGGTGAAAGTTGCTTTCTTGGTGCCAATCTGAACCCACTCGTAAGCTTTGAAGGAAGGGAACAAGCTGATGAAAACTAATTTCAAATATTCACCAATTTGCAACTTTTGTTGTGGCTTCTTGTAATTCACATTATTGTACCTGGCGTTGATTACTCCATTAATTTATTATTATTTACTGTACAAATTCCACAAACTGTTTCCTGCATATTTTCTTTGTGCTAAGTTATTTTTTTTTGTATACAACATTGAGGCTCGTGTAAGAGCTAACATTAATCACAAAAAGACAAACTGACACATCAAACATAAGATAAAGGGAGTGGGAGACAAGATGGGGAGCGGGAGACAAGATGAGAGAGCGGGAGATAAAGGGAAACATAAGATAAAGGGAGCGGGAGACAAGATGGGGGTTCACAAAATTGTGAACTTTTGAGAGCAGCGACATCGGGAGATCTGTGGGAGGGAGAGGGTTTAGGGGGAGGAGGCACGGGAAGGGGGTGGGGGGGAGTGGGAGAGGTATAAAACACATGGACACTGCGAGGACTTCCAGGAAAGAAGTCGGAATTTCAAAAAAGTGGATCTGGGGTGAAATTAGCGGGGGTAGAAGAGATCAAGGTTTTGGATGGGGGAAGATAAGAGATGGTGGTGAATAGCTGTTTTAAAGACCTGGAGGGTGGAGTGGGATTGAAAAGTACTGCCATATTGTATGTTTCATTGAATCTCAGAATTTGTAGTTCTCACTGTAATTGAATGACATCACAGACTAATTGCATTCTTGACAAGTTGATATTATTAGCACATGATGATAAACTATATACACTATAGCAAAAACAAATTTTTTCAATTTCCTAATTTACTTTCTATATTTAAAGGTGATTGTGATATTAAATTGACTTTCACAAAATTGTGAATTATTATATCTACATATATTTCACACTTCCAACTTCCCACAAATGTTGAATGGGGAATAGCACCACAAACGTGAAAATAACTCGACCTTTATTACACAATACTATAAATAATATATAATTGAAATGTACAGTGACATTTATATTATTTCAAAAAGTAATAAGATTTTTTGAGGGAATAATAAGGCACTCCCTTACAAAATCAAATTACTGCAGCATTTGACGGATGAGATGATGACCAGCACTGTCACATTCAATTTTGTGTTCGAATCAATGAGGTGCAACCCTGCACAACGAGATAAACCTCGATGACATTATTTTCAGTGACAAGTGGCACGTGTACCTCCACGGGATGGTCAACAAACAAATTTCCCATTTTGGGGGAATGGGAAAACCTGTTGATTCTGTCGTATTGTATTTACACTCTTCAAAAATGACTGTGCGTGGCATCCTCTAGCATCAATCATGACCCCTAGTTTTTGCCACCAGACTTGGCAAATTTGAATAAATGAAAGGGGATTTTTTTTTTAACATTCTTGATTAGAAAAGAAAACTCGATGTTATTTTTTAAACATTTTGCTTTATCTTCGTGATTTCTAACTTTGAAACAAATTAGTCTTTGAGCTCATCTATAGTAAGTAAGCAGCATATATAATGATGCTTACTTACTATAGATACTCCTCCTAGGGTTAAGCATTCGCCCTTGTTTTTCTGTTTGTAAGCAGAATAGCTCAAAATGTTATGGACGGATTTGGACGAAACTTGGTGGGCAGGTTGGGTGTGTGACAAGAACTAATTGATTAGATTTTGGAGAAGATCTGGATACGTTAATTTTTTAATTTCTTAAGAGATTCGTCACCATTGAGAGACATTGCCAAAAACGATATATAGCATAATATTTCAAAAAGATGTGGACGGATGTGGCCGAATCTTGGTGGATAGGTTAAGTGTATGACAAAGGCAAAATATTCTAGTATAGGTATCCGGATACTAGAATACATACGAGATGGCAGATAGCAAACTAGGTGGTAAACTGCTCAGCCTGGCGGAGCCCGGAGATATTTGCTCTACCGAGTGCTGTGCTAGTTTTTAAAATGCAACTATTTCAGTTGAAACAAAGTTGCTTTACTACGTGATATTTTTTTATTCACATCGAACCTGTCTTTAGATATAATACAACACATAATATATTAAAAATATTTTGGCCCTGATTTATGAAAGGTTCTTAAGTAAGCGTCTTGCAAACACATGTCTAACCCTTAAACAAATGAATAACTGCCATATTCCGATCCTCTTTTGCCTCCACTTGAGCTGATTCAAGCTAATGTCACATGTAAACTAGATGGTATTCAGAGAATACTTACCCTGCACAGTCTTGAGAAGGACTTGGTGCAAGCCAACTCTTCTGTTTTTTAAGGGTTTTTTTTTTTGATCCAAGATGGCGCCTGTACCACGTGACCAATGCCGTCATAATTATCATTAGAACAATTCTACAGGAGGAATCGCTCATATTCTGAAAAATTAGTGTTTATAGGACTAACAATTGCAGAGGAATTTTTTTTTCATACTGATCAGATCAAGCATTGTACTTGTCGAATTATGACGTCATAATGGAGGCACCTATGACATCATCATTAACATATCTTATTCCCCATGGGGTGTACTTGACAATGAGCAATGTTTCAATTTTTTTCCATTAAGCAGTTTGGGAGATATAGAAGTGTAACGTTTTTCCAAGATGGCGTCCATACCACGTGACCGATGACATCATAATTATCAGCAAAAAAAATCTACAGGCAGAGGCGCTCCTGCGGTAAAATTTAATGTCAATTGGACCAACGGTTTCTGAGAAAATAATTTTTTAAAATGCAGACACGCACGTACGGCACACATATGGCAGACAGCACACATACGACACACGTACGCACACGATTGCTTAACCCCGTATTTCGCTTCGCGGGCGCAGGGTAACTACCAATTATAAGCCATGCAATGCTTGCTTCAAGGTCTTACACACACTCTTAAGAATGCCCTCACTGACGTGTAAGGGCAGAATTTACAAAAGGCGTTTAAGAGTTAGATGTGTGCAGAATCGCTAATCGTGCGATGATCACTCGGTCAAAGTTAATCGCCAATCGCTGAAGAGTGATTATGTAATGCGTGATCAAAACCCAATCACAAGCGTTTAAATAACAAATAAACTTTTACACGTCAGCGGGAGGGCAAGTTTCAGAGTGCGTTTAAGGCACTGAATTGAAAATATATAGAACGCTCATACTCCGTGAAAAGTGTAGCCGCCGTGTCGCCATCTTGGTTAGCACGACTCGACCGACTCGCTTCGCGGATCTCGTTTGTTTTGAACGTGTCCCAGATATTAAAAGCCAGACAACTGTTAAAATGCCATTTTGTGCGGCAATAAACTGCTCCAATCGGTTACGGAGGGTTGTGGAAAGACGTTACACACACACACACACACACACACACACACACACACACACACACACACACACACACACCGGTTACTTGGATGATTATATACCTGCTACTGGAGTGAATACAGTGACAAAATCATGTGACATACAAAAACAAACATTACATGTACACACGTTTATACACACAGACATGAACATTCTCCCGGCTGCTCACTCTGCCAACCATTTGGGCCTACTTAATAAAGTTGATTACATTTCATCACTTTAGTTTGCATTATTTTGATACGTAATAAAAGGACAGCTAAATTCACGTTTTCAATTTTGACCAAAAACAAATCATTGTGAAATAATTCGGACAGACTCTTCGCAAGTTTCATGAAAATGTCCCGAGTTATTCATGCTCCAAAATTAACGATATTTGTTCTCAAAATTTTTTTTGCGAAAAGGAAAGGATAAAGGAAAGTGTTGTAGTAACTGTGATAGGTTTCCTATTGAAAAACGATTTGCACAAAAGGTGAAAAAACGCAATCGCTTTTCGCTCTGAATTACGTGCAAACGCATGACGGAAATCACCATCGCCCAGCATCGAGTGCCAACCAAGATGGCGCCCGGTAGCTGCATCTCCATCTGTGTGGTGTGAATGGCAATGGTCATTCTATATATTTTCAGTTCAGTGGTTTAAGGTCTTGAAGCAAGCATTGGGCTCTCAAATACTTCCTGGCAGTTTAGGTTATTGACTTTAGAATCACTTCAAGGGTATGGAAGGAGCGGCAAAACGTCACCAGATCTGCATACATAATAAATAGATAGCCAGTAAATAATTTCATACTGTGTATACAACCCAAACATAAAACATGATAGATGTTTCAATAACCATCAACGATCACTTCAATCCAGATTACCCAGAGTGACATACATGTGGGAACCATAGCTCGGATACAGAGATTGCACATATTCACAGATTGTCTTTTCCATGATTAATGGTTGGAGGAATGGATGAATAAATGAGTGGAAGGAGGGATGAATAATAATCGTTCTCGAAGGAGGGAGGATGGATCTCTCGAAGGAATAATTTATTGGGTTCCTGAATCTGATGCAAGATGACGTGGATTACTCTACGATGAGGAACAATGTGTTGAATCCGCTCCAACAATTCTCCCAAGGCGCTTTGATTCTATGGAAGTGCATCATTACCCTGCGCTCGTGAAGTGAAAATCATGGTTAAGCATTCATCTGCGTACGTGTGCCGTACGTGTCTGCATTTTAAAAATTCATTTTCTCGGCAACTGTTGGTCCGATTGACACGACATTTTACCATAGAAGTGCCTCCGCCTGTGGCAAATTTTTATTCATAATTATGACGTCATAAGTCACGTGGTGTGGACGCCATCTTGGAAAAACGTTACACCTCTATATCTCCCAAAACGCTCAATGGGAAAAATTGAAACATGGCTCATTGTGAAGAACTCCATATGGGGAATAGGTGTTGTTAACCATGATGTCATTGGTGCCGTAATTATGACGTCATAATTCAACAAGGACAATGCTTCGTCTGATCAGTTTGAAATTTCTTGAGCGTGATCTATGCAACAATTATATTAGAGAATATAAATTTATGATGTCATCGCTCACGTGGTCTGGCAGCCATATTGGATCAAAAAAAAAAGAAACGTTCAAAAACAGAAGAGTTGGCTCGCACCAAGTTGACTGCGCAGGGTAAGTATTCTATGAATACCATCTAGTTGTTAAGGTGGCTGGCTTAGGATTTTAGGGTCTTGAGCTTGCGCCCCTGCCGTGCCATTAAATAACACCACGTGGGTTGACTCAGCCTGCCACACTCCCGAGGTCGACAAAATGAGTACCAGCGAGAAACAGAGGGGCAATGCATCAGCAGCACAGCTGCGCTTCCATCTGAATTTTTTTATTGATAGTCTCTTTCTTTGCTTTATGTGTCACACTATTTCTGCACGTGTTTGTATTTCCAATGAGCTTGTGATGTCATTATCAGCAACATTACAATTGACATGTTGAAAATAATATTTTGTCTTTCTGATGAAGTCTTCAGACAGAAGTGCAAAACTGTGCAAAAACATGGCTCATTGTCAAGCTGTGCAAAACTGGTGCTCATATGAGCTTAGTAAATCCATGTGATAATTCCACACAACATTCCTTTTGGGTAGCGGCCTTGGATGATGCCAAGTGGGGATCTCTTTATCCTTGAAGCAATTGTACAAATTTTTAAGGAAAGAGATTTCAGGAAATTTTATTTTGTCAATCTCACAACAAGATGCTGACACTTTTACACCTGGAACTGTTAGGGATTCCACTCAGTGGCAGCTGTCATCAAGGGACCTGAGCATAACTCTTAGGGGGTTATGGGATGGTACAATAGCTCAGTTGGTAGTAAGTTGGCAACTCAGCTGTACCAGACCCCATAAGGGGCTAGAACATAAACTAGAAATTGCGATTTTGATGCATGTCAACAGGGGGCCACTGCAAGTTGGAGCAAGTTGCTCTTTCATTCACTACAAACTAGTACTACATATTTAACCGCACATGTTATTCCCATCTTTTTTTGTGAGGTCAGTCATGGAAACTTCTTTGGCCCAATTCTTTCACAATCCGGCTGGTGAGGCCTAAGGTTCCACAGAGGGTGACATTAATTTGTAATTTGTTTTAGGATGTCTGCGCCATCTCGCCTACTCTTTACTTCCACCATCTAATGTTGTCCATTCGAGGGATAGTACATTATGTAAGTGACAAGTCACCATACAATTTTTTTTTTGTTCAAGGTTCAACTGAGGGCGACATTAATTTGTCATTTGTTCCAGGATGCCTGTGACACCTCCCCTACTCTTTGTGAAAGACACCGTGGGGTCTATTAACTTCCACCATCTAATGTTGTCCATTCGAGGGATAGCGCACGATGCAAGCGAGTTTTTTGTTTTTTACAGGTCGCTGTACAATTTTTTTTTTTTTTTTTTTTACACGTTTTTTTTTGTATTCCGTACATGTCATCCTGTGCGCATTTATGTTGTTTCTGTGAAAGATTGCATGTTGCCTTTTGAAAGAGGTAGGCATTACCTTTGCCTAGTCCGCTGCTTTTATACTCAGTATTGCTTAATGCGGTGTCAATATACAGTGCATTCAGAAAGTATTCAGACCCCTCCACTTTTTTCACATTTTGTTATGTTGCAGCCTTATGCTGAAATCGTTTAAATTCCTTTTTTCCCTCATCAATCTACACTCAATACCCCATAATGACAAAGAGAAAACAGGATTTTAGAAAGTTTTGCAGATTTATTAAAAAGAAAAAACCGAAATATCACATTTACATAAGTATTCATACCCTTTGCTATGACACTTGAAATTTAGCTCAGGTGCCTCCCATTTCTCTTGATCATCTTTTGATGTTTCTACACCTTGATTGGAGTCCACCTGTGGTAAATTCAATTGATTGGACATGATTTGGAAAGACACACACCTGTCTATATAAGGTCTCACAGCTGACAATGAATATCAGAGCAAAAAGGAAGCCATGAGGTCGAAGGAACTGCCTGCAGAAACAGAAACCTGCAGTTTTCTTGGGAAAACCACATTTCCAAGCTGGCCTCCAAAGCCAGTCGCCGACTGGGCATCCTCCGTCGTGCGAAGTCCTTCCTCGGCACACCTGAGCTCCTCACCACTTACAAGGCTTTCATCCGCAGCTCAATGGAATACTGTTCTCCCCTATGGGCTGGTGCTCCTGCCTCACACCTGGCTCGGCTTCACGCTGTTGAATCCAAAGCTTTCAAAATCATTGGAATCTCCCGCGATGAAGCTATCTCTGAGGGCCTGTCACTCACTCACCGCAGGCAGGTAGGTGGTCTTTCTGTCTTCTACCGACTCCTCTCCGGCCTTGCTCCCCCAGCTCTCTCTGTGCTCTGTCCCCCAAATATTCCTACAGGTCGCACAAGATCTGCCAGCAACCCTCTGATGGTTAAACTGCCGAAATCTCGGCTCTCTGCTCACCTTCACTCTTTCATTCCTCTTTTCTCCCGCCTGTGGAACAAACTCCCACACTCCCTTCAATCCCTCTCCTCCCTCCAGGTCTTTAAAACAGCTGTTCACCACCATCTCTTATCTTCCCCCATCCATAACCTTGAACTTTTCTACCCCCACTAATTCACCCCAGATCCACCTTGTTTGAAATTCCAACTTATTTCCTGGAAATCCTGGCAGTGTCCATATGTTTATACCTCTCCCACCCCCCCCCCCCTTCACATGCCTCCCCCCCTTCACATGCCTCCCCCCCTTCACATGCCTCCCCCCCAAAGCCCTCTCCCTCCCACAGATCTCTCGATGTCTCCATGTCTCTCGGTCCCTGCTCTCAAATGTTGTGTTTGTGTCCTTCCCCCTCTCTCCCCATCTTGTCTACCGCTCCCGTTGTTATTTGTTTTATGTGTCTGTTTGTCTTTCTGTGTGATTAATGTTCGCTCTTTCACGAGCCTCGATCTTGTATACAAAAAAAAAAAAAAAAAAAAAAAAAGAGCTCAGAGACAGGATTGTGTCGAGGCGCAGATCTGGGGAAGCCGACAAAAAAAATTCTGCTGCATTGAAGGTTCCCAAGAGCACAGTGCCCTCCATAATTCTTAAATGGAAGAAGTTTGGAACAACCAGGACTCTTCCTAGAGCTGGCCGCCGGGCAAAACTGAGCAATCGGGGGAGAGGGTCTTGGTAAGAGAGGTGACCAAGACCCCGATGGTCACTCTGGCTGAGCTCCAGAGATCCTGTGTGGAGATGGGAGAAACTTCCAGAAGGACAACGATCACTGCAACACTACACAGATCTGGGCTTTATAGCAGAGTGGATAGACGGAAGCCTCTGCTCAGTGAAAGACACATGAAAGCCCACAGAATCTTGTTTCTCACAGTCTGAGAGTCCTTTAGGTGCTTTTTTGCAAACTCCAAGCGGGCATTAATGTGTCTTTCATTGAGGAGAGGCTTCCGTCTGGCCACTCTGTCATAAAGCCCAGATCGGTGGAGTGTTGCAGTGATGGTTGTCCTTCTGGAAGTTTCTCCCATCTCCACACAGGATCTCTGGAGCTCAGCCAGAGTGACCATCGGGGTTTTGGTCACCTCTCTTACCCAGGCCCTTCTCCCCCGATTGCTCAGTTTGGCCGGGCGGCCAACTCTAGGAAGAGTCCTGGTTGTTCCGAACTTCTTCCATTTAAGAATTATGGAGGCCACTGTGCTCTTGGGAACCTTCAATGCAGCAGATATTTTTTCTATTGGCTTCCCCAGATCTGTGCCTCGACACAATCGAGTCTCTGAGCTCTGCAGGCAGTTCCTACGACCACGTGGCTTGGTTTTTTCTCTGATATGCATCGTCAGCTGTGAGACCTTATATAGACAGGTGTGTGCCTTTCCAAATCATGTCCAATCAATTGAATTTACCACAGGTGGACTCCAATCAAGGTGTAGAAACATCTCCAAGATGATCAAGAGAAATGGGAGGCACCTGGGCTAAATGTCGTGTCATAGCAAAGGGTCTGAATACTTATGTCAATGTGATATTTCAGTTTTTTCTTTTTAATAAAATTGCAAAAACTTTCTAAAATCCTGTTTTCTCTTTGCCATTATGGGGTATTGAGTGTAGATTGATGAGGGAAAAAATGAATTTAAACGATTTCAGCATAAGTCTGCAACATAACAAAATGTGAAAAAAGTGAAGGGGTCTGAATACTTTCTGAATGCACTGTAATTCAGGAACAATGTGCCGAATGTTATATATTCCGCCTGTGCAACTTTCTTTGTATTTCCTTTGCTATATTCTCAATCCCAAACGTACATATGGTCCTGATGTGGATTTGTGTTAAAAAAAAGTGTGAAGATTTGTGTATGAAGTGTGAAAAATAAAAAGTGGAACTTTGTTCATTTATTTTCAGTTGTTCCTTTATTAACGACGCCAATTTCGCAAACCACCAATACCATTTATAACTTGCATTATAGTTTTGGAGAGGTAGCAGTGAAAAAAACAAAACAAAAAAAAACACAGAAGCTGCCCAAGAACTTACCTTTTAATAAAAAGAAATAAGCAAATAAATTAACAACCTTGCAGTTACAATAGCCTTGTTGGATACGTGCAAGGATGAAAAACGTTTCCTTTCTATCTGATATGTTGCTACTGGGTGATTATTTTCAATATGCTATTTAGATTTGAAAAAGGGAGGTTTTGTTTCGTTTTTTTTCTGTTGGAATAAAGTGATGCATTGCTGGCATTTTTGGAAATCCCCTCTTTGAGAGCACATATTATTTTATGACAATAACTTCACAAACTGAGCAAATCCGCAGTGATATCACAGGTCTTACAGGTGGTAGGATGCCCACAGATGCTCGGGGCACGTACCACCACCTGTCCTTTAGGTGCCTTTAGCGGAACATTGCTGCTCTTGTAAGCTCTTGGGGCAGTTTGCCGGATATGGAGGTTGGAGGATAGGTTCTTTATGCCTTTCGGGTGAGTTGCGTTCCTGGTTCTGCAGTGCTTACTGGAAGGTACTGTTGGAGTTGATGTTCCAACAGGCTTGCCGCCAGAAAGCTAGACGCCCGGACCTGGGTGTCGCACCCTTGGAGGCTGCCTCATCATCTGGCACATAATCTCGGTCCTTTTCTCTGCCAGTTCGCGACTGGTGCCGCACCGAGCAAGGTATTCCGGGAGACCCCTCCAAGCCCACTATTTTGCACTGTTGATGCCATTTGGAACGCTCCTCGTTTGTCTGTAAAGTTCCCTGAAGCCCCACATCTCCTCTTTACTCTACTCTGGGTCAATCATCTGTGGCCCCTCTTCCTACCACACTTATATTTTCCCATCTTCGTTCTTTTATTTTCTACCCAGGGGGCCACTCTTGGTTTTTGAGCCTGCCCCTGTGGTGTTAATAAAAAGTCCTGTGGAGCCTGTGGTGTTAATAAAATAAACAGAAAAAAGAAAAGAAAAGCTGTGTGTGTGCCATTGAATATCCCTGAGGCCTTTTTGATTTCAAACACAAGTGCACACTTTGTCCTGTACAAGCAACGACCGACTCACCATTGTAGCATGGCCCATACGACACAACAGTGATGTTGCGTTGCAAGCGGCACGACGCTTGGCGCATGTGGCACGCGGTGTCGTACGTGAGTCCATCAGCACCGCACACGGGCACCCTGTCTGGGAAACACTGTCATGCATGCCGCAATTGCCGCATTACTTTCAGGCAAGGCTTTTCCATGCATGTGTCATACTCATTCTATGACATTCTGACACTTATTATGTGCAACAAAGTACAATAAAAGCATGGAGGCATTTTCACTGGCTTCCAACTGTCGTGTAAAGGTCTTTAACCCTTTGAGTACGGGATTTTTTTTGATAAAAATACCCCCGGTACGGGATTAATTTGGCATTTTGGTACGGGAATGCAACCACGTACTGACGATCTATTTATAGGTATAGTCGATGACGTGTAGTACCGTCATCCGTACACAAAACTTTTTCGCGGGTTGCGGCACTGGACGTCATCCGTACTCAAAGAGTTAACATGGGCTATACAAGTACAATAACTAATAAGAACCACACTACATCCAAGTTGGTGAAAAAATTGTTTGTCATGCGTAGACAACATTCAAAGCTTTTAAGGATCTCAATGTACTACTATGTGTGTGCTCAAAGATGCACGTGGACACCCAACTGGATTGGCACGACTACTTGGTCCATTCACAACAGATTTTGTCAATCCGGTGGGAACAAATCGGATGAAACTGAAACTTGAGGTGCTTACAATGAATGTTGTTAAAATAATGGAAGTAGGGTGGTAGATGGCATGGGAATTTCAGCCAGTAATATAACACACACACACACACACACACACACACACACACACACACACACACACACACACACACACACACACACACACACACACACACACACACACACACACGAAAGTAATCACACCCCTTGACTTTTTTCACATTTTGTTGTGTTACAGCCAGAATTTAAAATGGATTTAATTGGCATTTTTGTCACTCATCCACACATAATATACCATAATGTGAAAGTGGAATTTTTAAATGGAAATTTTAATAAAATAATTAAAAATGAAAATCTGAAATATCAACGCAGAGGTCGGCATTCAGTTGTGTACGTGTGACGTACGTGCATGTGTGCATTTTTAAAATTCATTTTTCGACAACCGTTGGTCTGATTGACACGGAATTTTACCATAGGAGCGCCTCCGCTTGTGGAATTTTTTTATTCATAATTATGACGTCATAGCGCACGTGGTACGGACGCGATCTTGGAAAAACGTTACACCTCTATAACTCTGAAACAACTCGATGGAAAAAATTCAAACAAGGCTCATTGTCAAGTACTCCCCATGGGGAATACGATTTGTTAATGATGATGTCATCGGTGCCTTCATTATGACGTCATCGGTGCCTTCATCATGACGTCATTTGACATGTGCAATGCTTGATCCGATCAGTATGAATTTTGTTTCTCTGCAATTCTTGGTAATCGCTCACGTGGTCTGGCAGCCATATTGGATCAAAGAAAAGAAACCCTTCAAAAACAGAAGAGTTGGCTCACACCAAGTTGACTGCGCAGGGTAAGTGTTCTATGAAATATCATCTAGTTCACTCAAGTATTCAATCCCCAGAGTCAATACTTCATAGAAGCGCCTTTGGCAGCGATTACAGCTTTGAGTCTTCTTGGATATGTCTGTATCAGCTTTGCACATCTGCATTTGAGGAGTTTCTCCCATTCTTCCTTGCAGATTTTCTCCAGGTCTGTCAAGTTGAATGGAGAGCATCGATGAACAGCAATCTTCAAGTATTTGCACAGCTTCTCGATGGGATTCAAGTCTGGGCTTTGGCTGGGCCACTCAAGGACTTTCACGTTCTAGTTCTGAAGCCATTCCAGTGTTCCTTTGACTGTATGCTTGGAGTCATTGTCCTGTTGGAACGTAAATCTTTGCCGCAGTCTAAGGTCTTTTACACTTTGAAGCAGGTTCTCCTCAAGGATTTGCCTGTATTTGGCTCCATTCATTATTCCCTCTATCTTTACAAGTCTCCCAGTCCCTGCCACTAAAAAGCAACCACATAGCATGATGCTGCCACCACCATGCTTCACAGTATGGATGGTGTTAGATGAGTGATGAGCTGTGCTCAGTTTCCGCCAGATGTAGCGCTTTGCATTTAGGCCATAGAGATCCTTTCTCATCTCATCAGACCACAGAATATTTTGCTCATGCTCTCAGTCTTTCACATGCCTTTTTGCAAGCTCCAGGCATGCTGTCATGTGCCTTTTTCTCAGGTGTGATTCTGTCTGGCCAATCACCCATAAAGCCTACATTTGTGAAGTGCTGCAAAGATTGTTCTTGTGAAACTTCTGAAACTGTTGTCCAGGTTCTCCCATCTCAGCCAAGGAACTCTCTAGTTCTGTCAGAGTGGTCATTGATTGGGTTCATGGCCACCTCCCTAACCAAAGTCCTTCTTGCCCAGTTGCTCAGTTTGGTCGGACGGCTAGCTCTAGGAAGAGTCTGGGTAGTTCTATATTCTTTCCATTTCTTAATGATGGAGCTCACTATGCACTTGGGAAATTTCAACACTCTAGAAATTGTTTTATATCCTCCCCAGATCTATGCCTCCTCACAATTCTATCTCGGAGTTCTACGGACAGCTTCTTGGACTTCATGGTCGAGTTTCTGCTCTGACATGCACTGTCAACTGTGGGACCCTATATAGAAAGGTGTATTTCTTTCTAAATCATGCCCAATCAATTGAATTGGCTACAGGTGGAGTCCAATCAAGTTGTAGAGACATATCAAGGACGATCAATCGAAATTGCATGCACCTGAGCTCAATTTGCAGTGTTATAGCAAAGGGTTTGAATACTTATTGGCTCAAGACATTTCAGCTTTTTATTTTTAATTTATTTGTAAAGAATTCAAAAAAAAAATTCACATTGACATAATGGGGTATTATGTGTACATGAGTGAGAAAAAAAATTATTAATTGAATCCATTATGAATTCAGGCTGTAACATAATATATGTTTACATATGGCTTGTTTTCCGAGAAAAAAAATTATTAATTGAATCCATTATGAATTCAGGCTGTAACATAATATATGTTTATGCAAGTTGCCAGATTGCGCCTGCTGAGGGTAAATGTCGTAACTGCAGCATGTACAATGCTGAATGATACATCATTTAAGAGCTCTTCGGTCCACAAATATAAAAATTTATGCAATCTCAAGTTCTTTGCATTGTTGTAGCACACGTAGTATATATACTCAGTCGTTGGTTCGTACACGTACCAGAAGTTAAAAAAAATTGTTAAAAAGAAAAGCCCAACCTATTCAGTCAATTTTGTCAATGTATCATTACCTTTCCATCGATTTACTTTACTGAGAAACTTTATCAGTCTTAAGAGTTAATGACTATTCTGCTGTTGAAGAAAAATGTTGGAAAAAACGAACAATGCGACTGTCACCAATACGCCTCCACAAAGTCCCACAACGGGTAGATGCCCTCGTTCACTGTCCTAAAAAGAAACAAGTTTGATTTAAATCCCTTCAACTGTTTTCAAGTATCACATTTTCACCAGCCAGGACAGGTTTCACATCGATCGGTGAAGCAATTTCAGATAAGAGAATTTTTTAAATATCGGCTTTCAAGCTAATATGGCTGCCATACCACATGACATATGAACTTTTAAAATGTAGACTCTTTATATGTATGGGTAAGGGATCATGTCTGTGAAGTTTCGTGTTGATTGGATAAGGTTCGTTTTTCTATCCAAGATGGCTGCCAAACCACGTGACCAACGACATCATCATTTTCAAACTATATGCAACAGTGCTGTTAGATGATATTTGTAAAATTTCGCATCAATAGAGTAAGCGGTTTCAGAGATATAATTATTTAATATTTCCCTTCAATCCAATATGGCTGCCACACCATGTGACCAATGATGCTTTTGCGATCATATGTTAATCGCCATGGCTAGTCAATGACACACGTAACGTTTCGAGTCAACCAATTTGGTGGTTTGGGTGAAGATATTTTTTAAGGTTTTAGGTTTAATTCAATATGGCTGCCAAACCATGTGACCTATGATGTCATACATTTAATATTTCAATACAAATGGGTCATAGATCATGTGCATGCAATTTCAGATTTTTAGGATAAGGAATTTGATTAAAACATGTTTGGCTGGTATACCACTTCACCTATGATGTTACCATTATCATGCTTTTGTTCCCAATTGGGAGTACTTGACAATGTGCGAAGTTCAAAATTTTTCCATGCAGCGGTTTCCGAGAAATATTTTTTTTATTATCTACGTTTAATCCAAGATGGCTGCCATACTAGGTGACCTATGACATCACAATTATCATAAAAACGTTCTGCATGGGTGTCACTCCTACCCCGATAGTTTTGCCTCAATCGGACATGTGGTTGCTGAGAAAAACGAGGTTTAGCCAGTAGGGATGGATGGATGGATGTACGGACGGATGTATGGACAGAAGGACATTAATATGTGAGGTGTACCAAAGACCGATCTGACAATGCCTTGTGTGAGAGGAGGCACGAACTTTTACTGGTGGTGTATAATCTCAGTATGGCTGGTTCGCTGCCGTACCAGAAGAAGAAGAAAAAAATCCTGTCAATTCTGTCAACGTAAATTTACCTTTCCATCAAGTTTCCCAAATATTCCTGCAGGACGCACAAGAACAGCCAGAAACCCTCTTCTTGTGAAACCGCCAAAATCAAGACTCTCTGCTCACCTTCACTCCTCCATTCCTCTTTTCTTCCGCCTCTGGAACAAACTCCCTCACTCTCTTCAATCCCACTCCTCCCTCCAGGTCTTTAAAACAGCTGTTCACCACCATCTCTTATCCTCCCCCATCCATAACCTTGATCTTTTTCAACCCCTCGTTAATACACCCCAAATCCACTTTTTTCAATCTCCGTCTTCATTCCTGAAATTCCTAGTAGTGTCAATTTGTTTTATACCATGTACCCCTTCCCTCCTCCTGCCCCCCTCCCCCCAAATCTCTCCCTTCCACAGATCTCCCGATGTCCCTGTTCTCTACTGTTGTGCTTGTGTGCTTCCCTCTCTCTTCCCATCTTGTCTCCCCCTCCCTTTATTGTTTAATGTGTCCGTTTATGTTTTTTGTGCTTTATGTGCTAATGTGTGTTTAATGTGCTAGCTCTTACACGAGCCTCGATCTTGTATTTAAAAAAATATAAAAAATTTAAAAGAAAGTTGCTTCATCGAGAAACCTTAGCAGACTTAACAGTGAGTTATGATTATGCTATCAAAGGATATTCATAACAATCCCCATAAACATTCCACACTCCATTTGAAACAAATTTTCGTCACAAACAGAACCTGGGACTCCTTAATGTTGCTTGCACATTATTTTTATGTACATGTGAGGTGTGCAGAAGGACACTCCAGCAATGCCTTGTGTGAGTGGAAGCGCAAACCTTAATGGGTGGTGTATAATCTAAGTGTTGCTGGTTTGCACACCTACCAGAAGTAAAAAATAAATGACTCTTAAAACCACAAGTTATTCTGTCCAATGAATAACTTCCTTTTCGTCCGTTTAAGTCTGATGTATTCTCCTACAAACGGAATACGAGGAGTCGTGACAACTTGAAATTAGAAGCCATTTTATATCCATCGAACCTGCGCCGATTGTGTGTGAAGCGTAACGTGTTCATTTTCTAATCAAACAAGTGTGTCATTCTTGGCTGCTTGGCAAGGGTGATAATGGGTGTTTTGCTATTGCCTTCCTGGCAGTTACTTAGGGCAGGAATTTACAATTTCAGTAGGATGCCGGTGATAACAAGCCTCTCTTGGTGAAGGACTGTGGGTGGGTGTGGGCTCTGTGGGTTCTTTAACATCCACCAACTAATGATAGCAGATGGCATACCATCAATCAAATGATGATTGACGATTGATTTCATATTGATTTCACACCATGACCTGATCTATGTTAATCAGGTCATCATGAACAAAGAAAACAACTGGATGGATGGGAAAACTGGATGGGATCATCAGGTCATACGTGAGCATTGTGTCCTTCTTTTCAATGATTGCTTTTTGTTCACGCTTCCATGAGTTTTGTGCAACTAGGATATTCAAATTTCTGCAGATGTGCCAGTGGATTACTCTACATACCTTGTTGTGCCTTTGGATGTACAGCTGTTCTGACATGAGTTATTTTTGCATCCTGATAAGAGGTGACTTGTGTTTTCTGTTTCTCCCTTGCAGAACCTACACTTGTCCGATTGACTCAGTCCTGCGATCTTTTAAAATCCATTGGTGTGGTGTCCCTGGTCTTGAGCATTAATTAATGATTTGTTCTCTGTCTCAGTTAGGCTGCCCTCTCATTAGCCATTTCATTGATTCCTTTTTGTCTATCCCCAATCTGTCCAACTCTTTATTTATATTTCCCTGCTCTTTTGTCTTTCTCCCACATATCTCTCTATATTATAAAAGAAAGTTTTTGTTTGTTTGTCTGCGCAAGCTAATCTCCTGAACAGTGAAAGATAGGAGGATACCTCCAATACAAAAAATGTCGGGACGGGCCCCGGGAAGGTTTTAGGCGAGGTGGCGAGGCCGGTCGAGGCCCATTTCGCAATTAAAAGTTGAGCTGAAATTATAGTAGTCAATCTTCAACGGCCACGAGCAAAAGCTGAATTGTAGTAGTAAATTCATTCAAAAAGAACTTAAAATGTCGGGACGGGCCCCGGGAAGGTTATAGGCTAGGTAGTGAGGCCTGTCGAGGCCGCTTCGGCCAGGCTGGGCCCATTTCACAATAAAAAGCTGAGCTGAATTGTCGTACTCAATCTTCTAAGGCCGCGAGTAAAAGCTGAATTATAGTAGTAAATTTATTCAAAAAGAACCCGGGCAACGCCGGGTGCTTTCGGGTAGCATATATGTGTGTGTGTGTGTGTGTGTGTGTGTGTGTGTGTGTGTGTGTGTGTGTGTGTGTGTGTGTGTGTGTGTGTGTGTGTGTGTGTGTGTGTGTGTGTGTGTGTGTGTGTGTGTGTGTGTGTGCAGCTGATGATCCCTGCAGTCGGGAAACTAGTCAATTGCTTACAGGTTAAGGTTCTTGCTTTAGGTAGAGAAATTACGTTTGAGGTTTACAATTTAAATAAAGTTGAATATGGGATGTTGTGAAATTAACATCATTTACAACAATCCTTTAAATTATTTATATTTAAGTTTAGGAACAACCAATACTGTACAATTAATTAAATGCATTTTTAGATAAGAATTGAAAAAGAGAAATAAGAGTTGAAAATCATAAAAGGTAGAATTGTGAGAAACAAAAATAGAAAAACAAGATGTGTGTGTGTGTATATGTGTGTATATGTGTGCATGTGTGTGTATGTGTGTATGTATGTGTGTGTGTGTGTGTGTGTGTGTGTGTGTGTGTGTGTGTGTGTGTGTGTGTGTGTGTATCTATCTCTTTGTGTCTCTCTATCTATCTATCTATCTATCAATCTATTGTTGTTGTGTGTGTGTCTATCGGTGTGTGTGTCTGTCTATCTATCGATATGTATATGTCCATCTATCTATCTGTGTGTGTGTGTGTGACTGTCTAACTATCTGTCTATGTGTGTGTCTGTCTATCTGTCTGGATTTGTCTATATATTTGTTTGTCTACCTGTGTGTATATCTATCTATATATCCATCTATCTATGTGACTCTGTCTGTCATATCTATCTCTGTGTGTATCTATCTGTCAGTATGTCTGTCAATCTATATATGTGTCTGTGTGTATCTGTCTATCTATGTGTCTGTGTCTATATATTAGTCTGTGTCTATCTCTGACAGTCTGTCCGTTATAAGAATGCCCTTGTGTAATGTCTGTGTAATGTAATGTTGTATTGTCTGTCTATCTATGTATTTATCTGATGTAGTAATGTGTGATTGTTGTAAGAATGTGCTTTGGCTTTTATGAGGGAGAGGGAGTGGGAGGGAGAGGGATAGGGAGTGGAAGGAGGGGGCAGGTGGTTTGGGTTTGGAAGGGGTAGGGAGAGCAAATGAACAGAGTTGGGAGGGGGAGGTTTACACTTTGGAGCGGGGGTTGGGTTGAGGAGATTATCATACACAATGCCTATGTAAATGCATTGTTTTTATGGTGTAGCCCATTGGGCAATGCTGACTGGAACAGCGTTTCTGTCCGTCTTGTGTATGTATGTATGACCCTCATAAATGTCCACTAATCAGAGCTGAGTATCTGGTCACATGACAGGGGGAGAGCACATCCTCCACTCAGCAGATACAAGCCCAGCTACGCTGTTGTTAGACTATCCTTCTTGTTTTGTATACATAGCTGAGGAGCAAGTACACGAAACGGATTGGGACGTAACAGACAAAAACAGGATGCAAAACATGCATGAATATAGAAGGAAATTCCAAGGAGGAAAAACTGGAAAATTAGGAGGGAATTGGGTGGGGTTAACAAGGGTAGAAAAGATCATGGTTTTGATTGGGGATGATCTGACATGGTAATGAACAGCTGTCTTGAAGATCTGAAGCGAAGAATAAGATTGAAGAAGATGTGGAAGTTGATTAGACAGGCAGGAAATAAGAGCAACAAATGAGTGGAGGTGAGCAGTCATCCTGGGTGTGACACATTCCAATTATCTTGAAGGCCTTGGTTTCCACAGCATCAAGCTGAGCAAGATGTGAGGCAGGTGAGTCAGCCCAGAGGGGAGAGCAGTACTCCTAACTGCGGATAAAGGCCTTGTCAGTGGATAGGAGTTCAGGTGTGCTAAGTGTTACGTATTCCTCCCCAAACCCTGGTTACGGTGCCCCTCAGAGTCTCGAGAGGGAACGCGGCAGAAAGATTTGTTATTTTGAGTGTTCTAATAAACCATGGTAAAACCACACCAATGCAATTGTAGAACAAAATAAGTAATTGTATTAAGACCTCTTACATACACAATAATACTATTACAGAAAGTACACTGAAAATGTCACTTGCATCAAATGAACAATACATATGATGGTGCCATCATTCCCCAATGTTCTCAAAGCAATAAACTCATGATACGCCAACCGTGAGTGGAATGTAACAATCCCAAAGTCCGTGAACAAATCCCCATGCGGGGTGAAGGTTGAAGTCATGTAGAACGACAAGAACAGGCAGGTATCGGCACAGCTGCGAACAAGGAGTTACGATGTGAGATTTCGATGTGGGAATTGAGCCGATATGGGAACCAACGGCGCTCCACACGATGATGTCGATATGGGAATCCCAACAACAAAACACGAAGCACCAGGCGGGCGGCCTCTTCGAGGAAAAAATGGCCGATTGGCCTGTAATGTTGGCTCTTGCTTTCCCACCAACAATAGCTCACGCTCGGTAATACAACCTGAGATGCAGGTGTAATTGCAATCGCAATATGTGACGATGTCATGGGCAATCCCTTTCATGGGTAGCCTCAACTCGTTCGCGACCAATATCAAAAAAGTCCACTCGCAGCCTCAATGCGACTCACGGCCGTATCTCTCATGGCCGTCTCCTTCCCTCCGATCTCCTCCTCTTTCCTCTTCTGGTTTGTTTGCCACGTTTTCCTTTTTCCTCCACAAACATTTATTTTTACCTTTAACTAAAGTCAACTCCATTTCACACAAAAATCTTAACAACAATATTACCTGAAACTTAAAAAAATCCTACAAGTATATAATAACAACAAAGGCGGAAGTGACGAATCCATAACATAAGGAAGAACTTTCTATGACGGAGGATGCCCAGTCAGCGGCTGTATTTGCAGGCCAACGTTAAAATGTGGTTTGCCCAACAAACATCATGGCTGACAGGGAGACCCAGGAGTTTGAATGACTGAACACCAAGAGAATTGTTAAGAAAGTAGACAGTCGGGTTTGTCAGATGGTCTTTTCAGAGAGAAGTGAGACTTGACTGGATTGAAAGGCATATTCCAAGTCTTTGACCAGGTTGCAATTTGGTCAAAGTCTGAATCGATGGAAGAGGCTGCAGCATGCTTTGCTGAGGGATGAGGGATGTCACGGCAGAGGATGGTGTCATCAGCAAATAGATAAAGGATTTTCCAGCGAGTCAGAGAAATCATTGATGAAGATCAGGAATTGGACTGGGCCCAGAACACTGCCTTGGAGCAGTCCAGCCTTGATAGGTGGAGGAGATGAAAGGATTCCATTGAGTGCCACACATTGGCTACGAGAATAGAGGAAGTCAGTAAGCCATGTGTGGAGTTGGCCTTGGATGTAATAGGCAGACAGTTTGGAGAGCAAGGCAGGATGCCAGACTGTATAAATCTATAACCTGTAATCGTCTGTTCCTCAGTGTAGTTCTTCCACAAAATTTTGATTATCCACTTGTATTGCTTCAGCTCCACTTGGCCCCTTGTTCCATATACCTCGGGGAGGCTCTCCTTAGGAATTCTTTTTAACTTGGGTATGGTTGCTTTACTTCCACTACTCTTTGATGTAAAACGACATTCGTTCTTCTTGTCGCACAATGCAATATTCCCCAATAACTATTACTCCATTGAATTCTTGAAAAATTCAATAACCGTTATATAGAGGTCTTTCATGTGACACCGAAGGTTATATGACCTTTGCTTGTTTTGCCATTTTGTAGGTCAAAGTGACCTTCCTTAAATGTTTTTTTTTTAATTCTTACACGAAACTGCAGTTATTTACGATGCCTGAGACTTGCTGTGCATTCAGTTGCACTAATTGTAATGGAGATAAGCCAGGGGCTCACTTTCTACCGATTACCAGTGGACTCTGAGTGCCGGAGAAGACAGATAGCCGACATAGTGTCAGGACTGGCAGCCAATTGAACATTCCCAAGTTTGCGGACAGTATTTTATTTCTGGTCGGTCTATTAATGTAAACAGGCTTGTTGGCGTTGTACAACAGGTCCAACTATTAAAGATACGAGTATAAAAGTTGATTGTCACCAAAACAAGATGAGTCTTGATAATTATAATATCTCTTGCAGATGTCGGTGATGGATACCTCTGGGACCCTGCCAGGGGTTGCTCGTAGGTGGGCCTGAATTCCGTGGGGCATTAGGGTTTTCATAGAAAAGTGGACCGTTCTGCCCCCAAGTGAGGAGTTTTTGTGGCATTCCTGTAGGCAAATATAACATTAAATATTGGGGTTTTCGACTTGCGGTAAATTATTCTTATCTGCATTGTCCTCTTTCATGTGTGACATAATTTCAGTGTATTGTACACATACTCGCACAACATTTTCATTTTAGTGTGATAAAAGTCTTTAAAACACCAGGTACATCCACCAATGGCACTGTTGCTTTGCTGAGCATCTAGTTTATTGCGTTTTGATGTCAATTTCTTTTCATCTGGAGCAATGTTTTCACAAACTCTGATTCTGTCTGCATCCCCTTCGTCGTTGTCCTTTGTATTAATGTGCCGAGGTTTTCTTTTATTCGGTTTTTGTTGATCATCCACAAACCGTTAAAAAGGGAAGATGTCAGCGGGAATATGTCCTTCTGATAGACACATGAGATTAGACATTCCGCTTCATCAGCTTGTCACCAATTAGGCAAGGCAGGCCAATAGCTCTACCACTAGGACCTGAAATGCAGAGGAGGTGTGGCAATGCTTTGTGATACAGGGATCTTCTGCTTTTGCTAAAATTATTTAATTTTCATTGGTGGTCATCGGGCCCGTGACAAGTACCATGTCTTCATTGTACTGTAAACAATTGTGAAGACCTGAGAGAGGCTGGAAACGCTTGTAGCTACAGAAGTTTGATTTTGTCACTCATGACATGTTGACCTCTTTTGTTGTCCCCCGTCGCACCGCGGAGCGAAAGGGGGACTATGGTTTTCCCCTCCATCCGTGTGTCCACCCATCCGTCCGTGCGTGCGTGCGGGCATGCGTGCATAAGCGAAGGACCGCATTCGAATTTGGTGTGTGGGTGCAACCCACGTCAAAATCCAAGATGGCCGCCACCATGTATATCTGATGCCATGTATGTCTGAACCTTGTGAGCGAAATATCTTGAAAAATAAACGAAGTACTAACTTCTAATCTGGTGTGTGGGTGTATCTACGCATAAGGAAGAATGCTATTGAAAATTGGGTCGCCACGTCAAAATCCAAGATGGCCGCCGCCATGTATGTCTGAACCTTGTGAGCGAAATATCATATCATAGCATGTTTTCTGCGTCTTCCACTTTGTCAACTCACATCACTTCCCCGACGGGGGGACCGAGGCGTAACGCTTGTTTTACTTAGCTGGGCCTACAAAATGGCAAACCGCAAATGTGATGATGCCACAATATGACGTCAGTGAAAGATCTTCAAAGAAGAGTCACATTATGAGTCATATACAGCATTTTTATTGTTAAGCTTTAGTGTGATAATTGCTGTATATAGTGAAGTGGTTGTGATTTTGGTTCTCTGCTTGTGCAGTTAAATTGTCTTTTATTGTAAAAAGACCAATCGGATTGACCTGGTAATGTTCCCCTGGCTCATCGTAGAGAACGCAGATTCAATCCCAGACACCACATGTCTTAATCCGTTATCTACCAAACCCAAATTCAAATCCAAAATACCACATGTATTAATCCTTTATCTACCAAGCCCAGATTCAAATCCAAGATACCACATGTCTTAATCCGTTATCCACCAAACACAAATTCAAATCCAAAATACCACATGTATTGATCCTTTATCTACCAAACCCAGATTCAAATCCCAGACACCACATGTCTTAATCCGTTATCTACCAAACCCAAATTCAAATCCAAGATACCACATGTCTTAATCCATTATCTACCAAACCAAAATTCAAATCCAAAATACCACATGTATTAATCCTTTATCTACCAAACCCAGATTCAAATCCAAAATACCACATGTCTAATCCGTTATCTACCAAACCCAGATTCAAATCCAAAATACCACATGTCTTAATCCATTATCTACCAAACCCAGATTCAAATCCAAAATACCACATGTATTAATCCTTTATCTACCAAACGCAGATTCAAATCCAAAATACCACATGTCTCAATCCGTTATCTACCAAACCCAGATTCAAATCCAAAATACCACATGTCTTAATCCATTATCTACCAAACCCAGATTCAAATCCAAAATACCACATGTATTAATCCTTTATCTACCAAACCCAGATTCAAATCCAAAATACCACATGTCTCAATCCGTTATCTACCAAACCCAGATTCAAATCCAAAATACCACATGTCTTAATCCATTATCTACCAAACCCAGATTCAAATCCAAAATACCACATGTCTTAATCCGTTATCTACCAAACCCAGATTCAAATCCAAAATATCACATGTCTTAATCCGTTATCTACCAAACCCAGATTCAAATCCAAAATACCACATGTCTTAATCCATTATCTACCAAACCCAGATTCAAATCCAAAATACCACATGTCTTAATCCGTTATCTACCAAACCCAGATTCAAAATCCAAAATACCATGTCTTAATCCGTTATCCACCAAACCCGGATTCAAATCCAAAATATCATGTCTTAATCCGTTATCTACCAAACCCAGATTCAAATCCAAAATACCACATGTTTTAATCCGTTATCGAACAAACCCAGATTCAAATCCAAAATACCACATGTCTTAATCCGTTATCTACCAAACCCAGATTCAAATCCAAAATGCCACATGTCTTAATCCGTTATCTACCAAACCCAGCTTCAAATCCAAAATACCACATGTCTTAATCCATTATCTACCAAACCCAGATTCAAATCCAAAATACCACATGTCTTAATCCATTATCTACCAAACCCAGATTCAAATCCAAAATATCACATGTCTTAATCCATTATCTACCAAACCCAGATTCAAATCCAAAATACCACATGTCTTAATCCATTAATTATCTACCAAACCCAGATTCAAATCCAAAATACCACATGTCTTAATCTGTTATCTACCAAACCCAGATTCAAATCCAAAATACGACATGTATTAATCCGTTATTTGCCAAACCCAGATTCAAATCCAAAATATCACATGTCTTAATCCATTATCTACCAAACCCAGATTCAAATCCAAAATACCACATGTCTTAATCCATTATCTACCAAACTCAGATTCAAATCCAAAATACGACATGTATTAATCCGTTATCTACCAAACCCAGATTCAAATCCAAAATACGACATGTATTAATTCTTTATCTACCAAACCCAGATTCAAATCCAAAATACGACATGTATTAATCCGTTATTTGCCAAACCCAGATTCAAATCCAAAATACCACATGTCTTAATCCGTTATCTACCAAACCCAGATTCAAATCCAAAATACGACATGTATTAATCCGTTATCTACCAAACCCAGATTCAAATCCAAAATACGACATGTATTAATCCTTTATCTACCAAACCCAGATTCAAATCCAAAATACCATGTCTTAATCCGTTATCCACCAAACCCAGATTCAAATCCAAAATTTCACATGTCTTAATCCGTTATCTACCAAACCCAGATTCAAATCCAAAATACCACATGTCTTAATCCGTTATCTACCAAATCCAGATTCAAATGCCATATACCACTTGTGTTTGTTGATTGACTGCTTTTCCAAGATTCAAATTGATTCCATACATCATATCTGTGTCCATTGTCTACTAATGTCCTTGCTATTCACATAAAAGTGATTGTCCTGCCTTGCTATTCATTTGTCCTGCATGTGCTCGATTGGAAAGCTTCTCCCTGAGCCTGAGATCAGTATGAAGAAAAACAACAACAAACAAGATCGATAGTCCAACAACGGCACAGCCGGGCTTGTTTGATACTTTAGTTTAAGAAGATAGCATGACCTGGGTGGGGATACAAGTTACCAGTTAGCAAACAGTGCAAGTATTATTATTTTTTTGACTTCAGGCATGGACAGCCGGTTTGTGAAGGACTTGGACAAAAACGTACCCAGTCTGAATGTTGCTATATCCAGTCAATGGCGAAAGTGCAAATGGGGAATTCGCAAATGTCATAGATGGAAATCCTTACATCATTTCCTCATTCTGCTTTAAACTCAATATCTCTATATTTTCATTCCAAGCAGCATCGTTCATCATTCCAATCACAAAGCAATACCATGGTATTAATACCGGTATATCAAAATATAATGTTAAATCACGATCGTATTGGGATATTATCAAACGAGCGAACCGTTGTCATCTGTTCACTTCCGGATTTGGGAGCAAGGTCCATATTGATCACATTTCAAAATCATAATTGTATTGAGGAATTTCTTCGTCATACCTAAAAGAACCGCCTTTAGAGGCCGTTTCCCCGCAGAGCAGGGGTCGGCCTTTTTTTTGGGCACCATGGTCCCCTTTTTGAAGCAATGTTTTACAGCCGGATGCCCTTCCTGCCGCCAACCCTGTTAGTCGCCTCTTGCAACACACAGGGAATCACCAGTGAACTGGTACTCAATTTGTCGACCTTGGAAGGATGACAGGCCGAGTCAACCCCCCTGGTGTTAATTCAGCGATCGACTGGGATTTGAACCCAGGATCCTAGGATCCCAAGCCAACACCCTCACCGCTAAGCCAACACCAGGCTCCTTAGTCATACCTAATATGCAACTGTAATGGTTACAAAATGCTACTGTAATGGTTAAGGTATCTTAGTCATACCCAAAACATCATACCTACCTTATGACACCCGCTGGGACCCCAAAACGTTCCACAGAAGATTATTGTATTTCGTTTTAGTAAAATATGCAACTGTAATGGTTACTAAATGCTGTCCCCCTGTCATGTGACCAGATCCTCAGCTCTGATTGGTTTGTGGGGCAGACAAATGCTGTTCTAGATGGAATTGCCCTACGGGCTACTCCCTAAAAAGCAATTTCATATTTCTTCGGTCACCACATGATCTCTGACGCAATTCCTGCAACCTCAATTGCGTTCTGTGCTCTTTGGCCATCTATATAAATTGGTCAGGATAAATTGGACGCTCATAGCAGTCAACCAGAGCGTCCGTTAGGCGCCCGCAGCCGCTGGGGGCCACCCGCAAATAGGGGCCCCCCACATCAACTTTCTTTGAAGCCCAGTTGTGCAACATAGACGTTTCCAATAACACTCTCCTGCAGGCCGACCGGCTCCCAATCGCTTCACTGATGGGTTTAATGAAAGACATCATTATGCACTTCACAACCACATGGTAAACCTGTTAATCGATCTGTAAATCTCAATGAGGATGTAAAATACAGTGAAACACGCGAAAACCGGACCTTTCGTGGCAGAGTTGTTGTTGTTGTTTACGTGCTCCTTCCGTGTCCGTCACGCTTTATTCTAAAATCTTAAATGGTTCCTGCTGCCATACATGAAACATCTTCTTCATCCAATTCAGAAAGATAGACGGACTTTTAAAATAGAAACCTGAATCTTTATGTTTCAAACAGACATTGATTTTTTTCCAAGTATAATCGATCATTTCTTCTTGTTTCCATACTTTTTCCAGTAACATCCCTACATGCTTTTTCATTTTTAAAAATGTTTTTATTACTTGTTAAAGAGCTTCCCAACGACCTCAAAGTAAATTGAATGAAATTTACCATGAATTATTTACTCGATTTTACATCATTTCCTCAATCTTGCGGAAGTACCTTTAGGACGTGGATCAGCGTTACCCTCTTTCTTAACATACCAGGCATTTGGCTCACATAAGCTGTGCTGCTCTACTGAGTTTGGCTGACACTGCAAAAGGAAAGGATGCTAAATATTACAACGAGGCAATGGGCACAGTGAAGGAAGTGGGGACTTTCAGATTTCTCATATGTCTGGTCATCTGGTACGATATACTTGTCCAGATCAACTAAGTCAGCAAGGTATTGCAGTCAAAGGACATGCAGTTGGATGTTGCATTAGACCTGATCCAGGCGTGTCATGCTCACTTTTCTTACGAATCTGCAGATGAACCAGTTTCAGACCCACAGACAAAGTTCAAAATGGAATTGTTCTGCAGGGTTATTGATGTTTGTCTGACTGCACCGGTCGATTTGAGCAGGTGCGCTGCATCCTCCAGCCATTCAACTTTCTATTTCACATCGCAGCCATGAAAGCTTTAAGTGACAATGATCTTCGAAAAATCTGGAACGACCTTCATATCCGGCTAACTGATTGCAATTCAAGCGATTTGGAACCCATCGAGCTACCAGAAGAACTCAAGCTTCTGCACAACTCAGTTCCGGAAAGATGTTCTCCACTTGAACCACTGAGCTAAATAACTAAAAACTCCCTCATGGACACGTATCCAAATGTACACGTGGATCTGAGGGTTTTACTGACGATGCCGGTAACTGTTGCATCTGCAAACTCTCTTTCTCAAAGGTGAAGCGCATAAAGAGCTAGTTGTGCTCTACAATGTCACTGTCACCTGGACACACCTGGACATCATCTCAATCGAGGACTTAGGACGAAGACTGAGGTATGATGACATTATTGACAATTTTGCATCTAGAAAAAGTAGAAGGTTGAAATTGTAAAGCATCAATGATTGTCGTGTGTGTGTGTGAGACATGATATTTTGACTCCATGACTCATATATGTTTGATGCTCTTCGCATCCCCTCAGTGAATACCTGAAGAATTTAAATCCATAATAGACAAATTCCACCACGTAATACTTCAAAATGATGATCTTTCTGAGCACTTTTCGAAATGATGCGACATTCACTTTGTTCTGTTCTCCAGTTGTTGCCTTTGACCTTTATCTGCATTTTGTCTTTTTTTACTTCGTCACTTTTGTCTGTTCAGTCTGTACTACATCTGTGCCCAGTATGTTAGTGATCGGCAGAACAGGTTATTATTGACAGAGCTATGTGCGTATAGATATATTCAGAAATCATCAGATCTGCATTTGCTCTTTCCATCGTGAAATTCAAATAAACGACGTAATTTGCCCTGTCGGAATGTCTCCTCTCGCTCATCATTTTATGTTAGCGATTGATTGGGGTTTTTAAGAGGGTTTCCACAAACTAATTTTGAAGGATTTCTGCAGCTCAGTTTCTGAGATATAAAGATTTTTTTAAATGTTTGCATTTTTGGTCATTGTCAGGTCATTTAATGTTTGCTCTGATTCCTTAATATCTCTTCCTGGTTACTCCCTCCTCCGGTACGATAGACCTGAGCCTCGTCCTGGTGGTGGGGTGGCTATCTTTATCAAAAACTCTCTTCCTCACTCTCCCTGCACTGCCCTCTCTCCACCCCACCCACAGGAGTACCTCTGGCTACGGCTTCCTCTCCGCTCCCACCTTTTGTTCATATGTGTTCTGTACTGTCCTCCAAACAGTGATGACTCCATTTACATTTCTCTGTCGGACAACATGGACCAACTTCTATCAACTCATCCAAACTCTCTCTTCCTCATATGTGGCGACTTCAACTGTCATCATGCCAGCTGGCTGGGTGTGGGTTCATCTCTCACCAGCCATGGCACCTCAGCAAAGGACTTCTGCGACTCATTGGGACTGACACAATCTGTCAATTTCCCGACCCGGATCTCAGTCAATGGAGTATCTTCTCTTCTGGACTTGGTTATGACTAACTTCCCTGCAAATGTCTGCTGCTCTTCTTCTGCTCCAATCGGTTCTTCTGATCATGTGCTTGTTAAAGTGGACATCTCTCTGGCCATTCTCAGAGAGCCTCCTCAGCGTCGACGAGTCTGGCATTTCACTCAGGCCGACTGGCACGGTCTGCAAGCAGCCATCAATCAACTGGACTGGTCTCCCATCTCTAATGCCTCTGACATCAATTCTTCCTGGGAATTCTTCCAAAGCAAACTACTCTCTCTCATGCACAGATTTATCCCATCTCGTCTTCAGTTGTCTTACCCTTCCTCCCGTCCATGGTACACTGAATCTTGTGGTGAGGCAGTTGCCCTGAAACAACTTGCCTTTGCATCTTGGAAGGCAAATCCAACTGAAGGCAATCTCAGTTCCTTCCACCAGGCTCGAAACAAGTGTGTTTCTACCCTCAGGAGTGCCAGGAAGCACTATCTCTCCACACTCAAGATTGAACTCTCAAACCTGTCTCCTTCCTCCAAATCCTGGTGGCGTCTGGTCAAATCCGTTTCTGGTGTTTGTTCCCCCTCCATCCCCTCCCTTACCTCAAATGGCTACACAGTTGACACCGCACGTGACAAAGCCGAATGCCTCAACTCTGTGTTTGCCTCAAAATCTTGTGTCCCAAACCCATCTATCTCTGTTCCCACCTTTCCCAGTCGAACCCAACTGCTCCTGGACTCTGTGTCCTTCTCTCCTGACAAGGTGGAGAAGTTTTTATCAAACCTCGACTCTGATTCTGCAACTGGACCAGATGGCATCAGCCCTCGGGTCCTAAAATCCTGCTCTGCCGCTCTATCTCACCCTCTCTCTGTTCTTTTCACCCTCTCTTTTGCTCAAGGTCATCTGCCAGCATCTTGGAAATCAGCAAACATTACCGCTTTACACAAAAAAGGTGCAAAAACAGATCCTTGCAACTACAGACCAATCAGCCTGCTCCCAATTATCAGCAAAGTCATGGAATCCATCATTGCTTCAGATATCAAATCCTTCCTCTTCTCCAATGGCTTGATCTCTGATCATCAATTTGGATTCAGACCAGGTCATTATACTCTGGACATGTTGCTTCTGCTGTCTCAACAATGGATGGAGGTCCTCAATGCCAAACAGGAAATCAGAGCTGTCTCACTTGACATATCACATGCCTTCGATACGGTCTGGCACCCAGCTCTGCTCACCAAACTCACATCCTATGGTATTCAGGGAAATCTCCACTCATGGCTTGCGGATTTCCTCTCTGGTCGTAGGCAACGTGTGGCCCTGAATGGATTTCTCTCATCTTCCCTTCCTGTTCTGGCTGGAGTTCCCCAAGGTAGTGTTCTGGGCCCTGTGCTATTTCTGGTCTTCATCAATGATCTCTCCGACTCTCTGGAAAATCCTCTCTATCTCTTTGCTGATGACTCCACTATCTGCCGCTCCATTCCTCATCCCTCAGATCGGCAGTCTACAGCCTCCTCACTCTCTGCAGACCTGGACAAAATCACAGACTGGTCAAACAAGTGGAACATGTCTTTCAATTCTGACAAATCTCACACTCTTACAATGTCTCTCCGAAAGGACCGACTGGACAACCCTCCCATCTACTTTCTCAACAATCCTCTCCAAGAAGTTCTGTCGCTCAAGCTTTTGGGTCTCACTATCTGCCATGATCTTTCTTGGGAAAACCACATTTCCAAGCTGGCCTCCAAAGCCAGTCGCCGACTGGGCATCCTCCGTCGTGCGAAGTCCTTCCTCGGCACACCTGAGCTCCTCACCACATACAAAGCTTTCATCTGCAGCTCAATGGAATACTGTTCCCCCCTCTGGGCTGGTGCTCCTGCCTCACACCTTGCTCGGCTTCACGCTGTTGAGGCCAAAGCTTTCAGAATAATTGGAATCTCCTGCGATGTAGTCAACTCCGAGGGCCTTTCACTCACTCACCGCAGGCAGGTTGGTGGTCTTTCTGTCTTCTACCGACTCCTCTCCGGCCTTGCTCCCCCAGCTCTCTCTGTGCTCTGTCCCCCCAATATTCCTTCAGGTCGCACAAGATCTGCCTGCAACCCTCTTATGGTTAAACTGCCAAAGTCTAGGCTCTCTGCTCACCTTCACTCTTTCATTCCCCTTTTCTCCCACCTCTGGAACAAACTTCCCCACTCCCTTCAATCCCACTCCTCCCTCCAGGTCTTTAAAACAGCTGTTCACCACCATCTCTTATCTTCCCCCATCGAAAACCTTGATCTTTTCTACCCCCGGTAATTCACCCCAGAGTCCTTGCAGTGTTCATATGTTTTATTCCTCTCCCACCTCCCCCCAAGTCCTCCCGATGTCCCTGCTCTCAAATGTTGCGTTTGTGTCCTTCCCCCTCTCTCCCCATCTTGTCTGCCGCTCCCCTTGTTTTTTGTGTTTTGTGTGTCGGTTTGTCTTTTTGTGTGATTAATGTTAGCTCTTTCACGAGCCTCGATCTTGTATCCCCAAAAAAAAAAAAAAAAAATTTGTGATTTTTAAGGTCAAATATTTATTTTCGTATCCCAATGGAACCTGACAGTCAATTCCTAAATCAGATTTGATTTGATGTGCCTTAATTTATAGATTTGATGGGTTTTAATGCAAAAACCCACTTCTTTCTCTGATGATTCATTCCAGAGTTATTGTTAGAAATGTGATTTTCACCCTTTGATGACCTTGACATTTGACTTGGTTCATTGTTGGCCACATATCACACTCTGGTTGACCCATACTACTATGCTATCAAGTTTGGTTACAATTGGTGCAGGCATATCCGAGATATGACAACACATTACCCATGATGGTGTGGAAAGACAGATACATGCAGAGACAGACAGAACTGGTCATTCTAACAGTTCGCTAACCCCCTCTGGAACCGAGGTATGAATCGATTCTTCGCCTGAAGAGCTATCACCATATTATTAGCCTTCCAATAGAAAGGGCCCCCACGTGAGGTTTGCAGGGGACCCCCCCCCCCCCACTTGAGGTTTGCAGGGGGGCCCCCCACTTGAGGTTTGCAGGCGGCTCCCCACATACCCAGTGGAGGCTCTGCATTCAATCCATTGTCAAGTGCAAGTTCATCATATACCAATCTCTCCCTCCTCATCACCAAGCACACCCTTGCATCCCAGAGAGCCCGCAAACCCCTTCCCCACATCAACTCCTACTTCGATCCCCTTCCTACTGCTTAAGCACCATCACGTGTGCTCAGTGCGACCACCCATTGCACCCTGATCGATGCGATTGGATTTGACGTCCTTCAAGCTGCAACCATCTAATTGCGTGCTATAACTAGAACGGCACTCAGTAGAGAGCATAACCTCCGCCTGGTCGGCCATAACACTCAATGGTGAAGAATCACTTTTTTTTTTTTTTTTTTTTTTTTTTTTTAAAAAAGAAATTCTCATATCCGAATCCATATTCAGATCTTCACCAAAATCGAATCGATTCTTCCTTGTCAGACACACAACCTGTCCAACATGTTTCGTCCAAATCCATATAAATAACTTTTTGAGATATCCAGCTATGTATCATTTTTGGTCCAATCTCCCAATGGTGAAGAATCACTTTAAAAATTTTAGTAGCCGGATCCGGATCTGGATCTTCACCAAAATCTAATCATTTCGTCCTTGTGACATTCGCTACATCTCTGCCAAATTTCGTCCGAATCCGTCCACAACCTTTTGAGATATTTTGTTCACGGACAAACGGACAGACAGACGGGGGTGAAAACATAACCTCTATCCACCTTTGGCGGCGGAGGTAATGAGCCGCAAGTACTTTCTTACCATCAAAATCCTACCAAACATCAGCCATACACATTTACATCTGCAGTAAACAAAGACAGGGTTGCATCTGTGAATACACAGCGAGAGAAAACCGTACCTGAAAGACGCAAATGCACGTCATGCCGTTGCCTGCCGAGACGCAAATCCCGCCATATTTACACGTGCTGCCATCACACGTCGCCGTTCGATCATAAGCTTTCCCTCGCCCGGTATCTGGAGGAACGAGAATCGAACATCAGGACAAACAAAGACCATCCACATATACACCCGTGAGCAAGGATCTCACACCTTCACCACTCATCAGGAAGCAGCATCACGAGTGTTGCTGCACCACGGGGATTGATGAACGAAGCACGACGCAATTATACGATATGGCACAGTCGATGAACCCTCATGGAAACATAATGCACGTAATGACGACGGCGCAACGTAGGCCCGAGTTCGGCGGTTGTTGCGATGCGAATGCGAAGGGATTAATATTCCCGCGCGCGGCAGAAAGTCGTTAAATCTCATTGAGTTGGGAACGGTTCGGGTTCTGTTACAAAGATTATTCCATGTAGTGCAGCGGCATAGCAAAAATTTAAGAAGAATTGTGCATTTTGTGATGGAAGCACCAAATTTGGCACAATGATAGAATGTTATATTTAGAACATTTTCAGATATGGAACCACTTTGGAATTCACCCCAATGTGGCCGCCATATTGGATTTCAAAATTGCGGCTTTAAAAATCTGTAACCCTTAGGGGGGGGTGGCGGAAACAAATCCTACAGGCACAATTATTGCCCCATTCACCCTATATCTTTTCTAACATCAGTAGACACATTACAGCGGCGATTCTGAGCTCAAGGGAACATCTGGGGGTCTGGGGAGTGAAAAATTTGAAAATTTCGGCCAAAAATACCCCTAAAAGAGGTCATTTGGTGTCAAATTTCAGGGGGGGTCGTGTATTGTCCTGTAGATAAAACATGCTGGTCCGTTGATTAACCCCTAATTAAACGACTTTTTTGTTTGTTTGCTCCATCCAGGTTTCAATCATGTCGAAGCAGTTCAAGTTAGTTCATGTTACCAAGCATGTAACTTCAACGCCAAAGACGCCACTGGACTGGGAACTCTGTGTTCTGTGTCAAGTTGATATAGGAGAGTCCCTACAGTGTCCTGCTGTCACGAAAAGAACTGATGCAGGTGCTGGATACAAGACACTTGAAGACAATCTATCAGCATTCAATAAACCAGGCAAGCTGCCACAAGACGTGGACTTGCAACGACTGGATGAAGGCCAAGGGATAGCTGCCACTCTAGCTGCCCACCAAGCCAAGTGGCACAAGTCATGCAGGGTGAAATATAACACTACCAAGCTACAGCGGGTACAGAAGAGAAGTCATTCAGAGGGAAGTCCTATCCCCAGTACAATCACAGATAAGTACAAGCTTACTAGGTCTCAGGCAGCTTGTGTTGATAGCATATGCGACAATTTGTGCTTCTTCTGCCAGCAAGAGCTTGGTTTGGAGTTTCATCAAGCAGCGACATTGGAACTAGATAAACACGTTCGCAAGGCTGCAGAGTTTCTTCAGGATACCACTTTGTTAGCCCAACTGAGTGCTGGGGACATGGTTGCAAGAGAGGCCAAGTACCATAAGAAATGTTTGACATCCCTATACAACCGCGTGAGGGCAGCAAAAAAGCTTGCTGAGCAAAGCCAGAGCACGGTAGATGTCATTTCAGCAATAGTCCTTGCTGAACTGGTAACGTACATAGAGGAAACTGCTAAAGAAGAAGACACTGCTCCTGTATTCAAGATGGCAGACCTCACCAAGCTCTACACAATGAGAATGGAACAGTTCGGAGTTGTGCTGGAAACACGAGTCCATACAACCAGACTCAAGGAGCGTATCCTGGCACACTTCCCTGATCTGCAGGAGCACAGGCAGGGAAGAGATGTCCTGCTGGTGTTTCAGGAAGACATTGGCAGTGCATTAGCCAAGGCATGTCAACATGATATTGACAGTGATGTTGTGCACCTGGCACGAGCTGCAGGGATTATAAGGAAGGATATGTTCCAGTCATCTCAGCCTTTCAATGGGTCCTTCTCAAACAAATGTCAAGAAGAGTCTGTGCCACAACTGCTGCTGACAATGGTCTCCATGATTTTAGAGGGTGCAGGCATCAAAGATCAGGCATGTCAGTCATCGGCATCGGCGTCTGTGACAATAGCTCAACTTCTCAAATACAACAGTGTGAAGCATGAGAGGAGAGGTGCAGGCACAGACGTACGACACAGCATTAGTCAAGAGACTCCTTTGCCAATATATCTTGGCTTGATGCTTCATGCCCATACGAGAAAGAGGGAACTGGTTGACACATTATCTGGACTAGGGATCAGCATTGCCTATGATAGAGTGCTACGGATCTCTGCAGAGCTGGGGAACGGGGTCTGTCAGCGCTTTCGGGCGGAGAAGGTGGTCTGTCCCCCAAAGCTCCGCAGTGGAGTGTTCACCACATCAGCTGTGGATAATATAGACCACAATCCCAGTTCCACGACAGCACACGACTCCTTCCACGGAACTGGTATTTCATTGATACAACATCCAGACTATGACAATCAAGGCACAGACCGAGGTATTGTCATCATCGGGGGTGTCTCAAATGTCAAGACTGTGGAGGACCTTCCACGGTATTACACAGATGTACAACCAGTTAGTTCACTTGCCAAAAGCCACCCTGTACCAGCTGGAACCCAGGCGTCGCTGCAGAGGAATCCTGCACAAGCTGAACTGGATAAAGAGAAGAGGTGGCTCCAGACTGTGAAGGATGCATGTGACAGTGGTGACACACAGAATCCAGGAAACATTTCTTAGGCTGCACATCACGCAGAGAACCAATCGGCCAAGGATACTAGTATCACAGTCACACCCACTGCCTTGCTTCCCCTCTTCCATGACCAAGCCCACTCAGTGGCAATGATCCGCCATGCCATGGATGTCGTGAAAGCAGCGATCAATGAGCTAAACCCTGGACAGATACCCGTCGTCACACTGGACCAACCACTTTATGCGATCGCCAAGCAGGTGCAATGGAACTGGCCAGACACACATGGTGAAGATCTCTTTGTGGTCATGCTGGGTGGTCTACACACAGAGATGGCAGCTTTGAAGACAGCAGGAGACTGGCTGCAAGACAGTGGTTGGACACAGGCATTGGTTCAGGCAGAGATAGCAACAGCTGGCACAGCAGACTCCTTCTTGCGTGCAGCTCACGTCAGCCGTACAAGACGCGCCCACCAAGTAACTGTTGCTGCCCTACACATACTGCAGCATCGTGCATATGACATATACAACGAAAGAGCAACTGCAAGAGATGAGGAACCATTGGAGTTCGAGGCATGGTGTGACCAGAGAGCAGCGGCATGTCCACAGTTTCAGTACTGGGCCACTGTACTTAACCTGGAGCTCTGTATACTCCTCTACATACGTTCACTGAGAGAGTCCAACTTCACGCTGTACATGGACACCCTACCAGAGCTAGCTGCATGGTTCGCTGCATTGGGCCATATCCACTATGCTCGCTGGTTACCAGTCCACATCAGGGACATGGTTGGCATTGCAGAGAAACACCCAGATGTTGCTGCCAAGTTCCATGCGGGGCACTTCACATCCAAGAAGACTAGGCATGCTTTCTCCGCCATCTCCCTAGACCAGGCTCATGAACAAAACAATGCCACGGTCAAAGGCGATGGCGGGGCAGTGGGCCTAACTGAAAATCCAAGTGCCCTTCGACGGTGGATGGTGGCTGGCCCCGAAGTTGCTCGGGTCATCACAGAATTTGAGACCTCACAGCAACTGCGCCAAAGGGGAGAGCACACCCACCACCATGAGCAAACCGACAGTGTGCAGAAGAAGTTCGTCCAAGATGTCCGTGCACTGACAACAGTCATCGAAGAGATGGGCAGCCCCTTTGAAGAAGAAAGCACAGATTTGCTGGTCCTGGGCACACTGGAGATCTTGGGCCCAGCTGTTGTAGATACTGTGCATACAGCTTTACAGATTGGGAGAGATCAGTTCCATTCATTTGAGAAGGAACGTCTGGCAGACAGATCCAAGCCACTCAATGATGTCATCAAACGCAACAAACTCCCGTTGTTTTCATCCATCAAGGTCAAAGCTGCCCAGAAGAGCAAACAACAAGTAGCCTCTGCAAAGAGTGATTCAGAGCTCTTCTCCAGACTATACATCGCATGCCAAACCAGAGATGGGGGTCTCGAGCAGTTCTTCAAACATGAGAACAGCGCACATCCGCCAGCACTCTCGCAAAATGGACAGCTCCGCTTTGGTTCCAAAGCTGACTTGTTGCAGCCCTTAGAACAGCTTGTCAAAGCAAAGTCGGACCCACCACAAGTATCTTCTGTGATCCTCGATGGAGCTGTAATAGTTCAAATGCTGAGCCCAGGCCAGACCAAAACATTTCTTGACTATGCCACAAAAGTATTCGTTCCATACATTATGTCACAGCTTCAACATCGATCTCGTCTCGATCTAGTGTGGGACCGCTATGCAAAGTCAGGCAGCCTGAAGGCAACTGCAAGGACCAACAGAGGCAAGGGAATACGCAGACGTGTCACTGGCTCTGCCCTCCTACCAGGCAACTGGCCACCTGAGGGTGGTGGTGCATTGGTTCCCTATCTTAAAAAATGATCAGTTTGGGGAGTCCTATAAGTGTACCAAGTTTGAGCGTTTACCCCAATTTGCACAACGCATCAAATATCTTACCGAAAGCTGCCCCACTATTGCTCCTGGGGCTTATGGCTCACCCTGGTGGATGGTATAAACAAATCTTGCATAAGCAGCTAAATCGTGTCCTGGGACTTATGACTCACCCTGTAGGTTAGTTTGTGAACGGTATGACATGGTTGTTGTATTAAAGGTGTGACGTGGTTTAGTGAGCAACCCAACTGGAGGACGGGAATTGAAATCAAATTTTTTGAGTATACAGCAATAATAACAAATTTCACTTCACTGTAAATCAATTTCCGCCATCTTGAAATCCAATATGGCGTCAGTAAATCAACTTCTAAGTAGAACCATTCAATTCCTTGACCTCAAGTTTGTACATCCAGACACTAAAATCAAGGCTGTAGCTGGTATAGAACCAGAAATATTTGTAATTAAAGATTTTTAAGCCGCCATTTTGAAATCCAATATGGCGGCCACATTGGGGTGAATTCCAAAGTGGTTCCATATCTGAAAATGTTCTCCATATAATATTCTATCATTCTGCCAAATTTGGTGCTTCCATCACAAAATGCACAATTGGTTTGCTATGCCGCTGCACTAATGTGCGCACAGGTCCACAACTAGGCCTTCGTGTGGATCGATGTTCCCGTAAGCTGCTTTACAACGTGGTGTAACACAGCCGACATCGGAGTGTGGCGCGTCACGTGATCAGCGTTGGGTGACGGTGGCCATGGATGGGTAGTGATATGAAACGAACCATAAAAGTTTGAAACTCGCTGCGTGTACGAATTGCACATAACGTGATGATAGTGTCTCATGGACAAACATCATAGAGTTACCTAAAACATTTTGTATTTGTTCCAAATGCATCATGTGTGTGTGTATATATATTATATATACTAGCGTGACTCGGCGCGCTCCGCGCGCCTCACCACACGTCGTTTCAGAGGGGAAGGCATCTTTGACCATTTCGGTGTCTTTTGGGTTTCATGGTGTTTTGGGTCTTCAGGGCCATTTGGGTCTTCAGGGTCTTTTGGATCCTCTGGGCCTTTAAGGGTATTTTGGGTCTTTGAGGTGTTTTGGGTCTTCGGGGTGTTTTGGGTCTTCGGGGTGTTTTGGGTCTTCGGGGTGTTTTGGGTCTTCGGGTATTCAGGGTCTTTGGATATTCAGGGTCTTTGGATATTCAGGGTCTTTGGGTATTCAGGGTCTTTGGGTATCAGGGTCTTTGGGTATTCAGGGTCTTTTTGAGCCTCAGGGCCTTGAAGGGTATTTTGGGTCTTTGGGGGTCTTCAGGGTATTTTGGGTCTTCAGATGTCTTGGTGGTCTGAAGGGTCTTGGGGGAATTAAAGGGTCATCAAAGGTCTGAGGGGTCTCAGCAGTCTTAATGCAATTAAGAGGGTTAATTAAGAGGGTGGTAATTTTTTTTTTGAAGAAGAAGACGTTTTCATCACATATAAACATACATACATACATACATACATAGCGAACCATATACGTTTGCTCTATTATCTATACTAGCGTGACTCGGCACGCTCCGCGCGCCTCACCACACGTCGTTTCAGAGGGGTAGGCATCTTTGACCATTTCGGTGTCTTTTGGGTCTTCAGGGCCATTTGGGTCTTTGGTGTCTTCAGAGACTTTTGGGTCTTAAGGGTCTTCGGTGTCTTTTTTGTCTTCAGGGTATTTTTGGTCTTCGGGGTCTTTTTGGTCTTCAGGGTCTTCGGGGTGTTTTGGGTCTTCGGGGTGTTTGGGTCTTCGGGGTGTTTTTGGTCTTCGGGGTGTTTTGGATCTTCAGGGGTATTCGGCGTGTTTTGTGTCTTCAGGGGTTTTGGGGGTGTTTTGGGTCTTCGGGGTGTTTTGGGTCTTCGGGGTGTTTTGTGTCTTCGGGGTGTTTTGGGTCTTCGGGGTGTTTTGGGTCTTCGGTGTGTTTTGGGTCTTCGGGTGTGTTTTGGATCTTCGGGGTGTTTTGGGTCTTCGGGGTGTTTTGGGTCTTTGGGGTGTTTTGGGTCTTCGGGGTGTTTTGGGTCTTCGGGGTGTTTTGGGTCTTCGGTGTGTTTTGGGTCTTCGGGTGTGTTTTGGATCTTCGGGGTGTTTTGGGTCTTCGGGGTGTTTTGGGTCTTCGGGGTGTTTTGGGTCTTCGGGGTGTTTTGGGTCTTCGGGTCTTCGGGGTGTTTTGGAGGTGGGTATTCGGGGTGTTTTGGGTCTTCGCGGTGTTTTGGGTCTTCGGGGTGTTTTGGGTCTTCGGGGTGTTTTGGGTCTTCGGGGTGTTTTGGGTCTTCGGGGTGTTTTGGGTCTTCGGGGTGTTTTGGGTATTCGCGGTGTTTTGGGTTTTCGGGGTGTTTTGGGTCTTCGGGGTCTTCGGGTTGTTTTGGGTCTTCGGGGTCTTCGGGGTGTTTTTGGTCTTCGGGGTGTTTTGGGTCTTCGGGGTCGTCGAGGTGTTTTGGGTCTTCGGGGTCTTCGGGGTGTTTTGGGTCTTTGGGGTCTTTTGGCTCCCTCAAACTTTTGTGAAACCGTACCAAACTTGTGGTATGCACCTACCTCTCCCGTGTATATGTCCTAAGGGTATTTTTTTTGAAAAAATTCCCCGAATTTTTTTTTGGGGGAATTGTTTTAAAAAAAAATTATTTTTTTTTCAACTTAAGTCTTCAACTTCAATTGTTTATAAAACGTAATACGCTGAGGGGTTCTTTTTCTAATTGGTTTTTTTTCAACCCAAATCTTCAACCTAAATTGCTTATAAAAATGCAATATCACAAACACTACAAATAAATTTGTGCAAAATAATTGTTTGTATTATGATTAGTGTAAATCATGACAACACAGCAACTCAGGTACAGTCATTATCCTCAGCTAAAACAAGCCCGTTCCTCTGTAAGGACGCATGGTGAGGCGAGCCAAGCTCGTGTATATATATATATATATACACATTGAGTGCATGCTCAGTAGCATTGGCAGCAGGACAATGCAGGTGGCGACATGATCAGGTGCTGGCGGTGGTGGTGCAGATGGTGCAACAAGAGGTGCTGAGGTCGAGAGAAAGAAGAGTGGAGAAGGAGACTGATGGGGGAGAGGTGTGGTTTGTCAAAGAGGGCCAAGTGGTAAGAGGTGGAAAGAGGAGGAGGTGGAAAGCAAGAGGGCTGTCAGATGCTTGTGATTGGCAGGTGGTGGCAGACCTAAAGCCACAATTGGTATTCCCAGAGGAGATCTGTGTGACAAGGTTTTGACATTGACAAATTTTTGCCTGACATTGTCATCTGGACAGGTGCGACAAGATTGGTCATATTAGGGGAATTGTCTGTACCTTGGGAAGAGAACATGGAGGAGGTGCATGAGAGGAAGAGAGGAAAGTACAGTGAGCTGGACGCAGAGTGTCAGGAGAAGGGTTGGCGAGTTTCTTGTCAGCCATTTGAGGTGGGGTGTAGAGGATATATTGGCAATTCTTTTTCTGCATTTCTTCCTCGGCTTGGAGTGTGCGGGACAGAAAGAAGAAGGATGTGTGACAGAGTGGCCCAGGTTGCCTTGAAAGGCTCACTTTGGATTTGGAGGAAGTTTATGGAGGCAAGTCGAACGGTGTAGGTTGAGGTTGTGGGTGGTGGTTCATTTCAGCCTAAAGAGGTAGTGACTGAGCGTGGAAGAGAAATTGAGATGTGTGAATGGTGTGTGTGTGTGTGTGTGTGTGTGTGTGTGTGTGTGTGTGTGTGTGTGTGTGTGTGTGTGTGTGTGTGTGTGTGTGTGTGTGTGTGTGTGTGTGTGTGTGTGTGTGTGTGTGTGTGTTGCAGGAGTGGGTGTGGTTTGCATGAATGTGTTTTTGTTTGAGTGGTGCATGTTGTATGGATAGGTGGTCGGTTGGTTAGGTGTGGGTTTTTGGGGGTGTGAGTGAGTGGGTAAGGGGCTGTAGATTCTGGGAGTGGAGGCGGTTTTGTTGTTGTTGTCTGTGTTCTCAATGGCTGGGGGTGGGGGTATGTACGCATCCAGGTATAGCTGCTGCATGTGGAGGCATGTGTGCCCCTGCTGGCCCCACCTAAGCTGACCATATCGAGTTTGAAGGGCCAAAACGGGATGATGCTGAGGACCTCGACTGAGGACCCGGTTACTGAGGCACACTTGTGACCAGGTGTGTTTTGAATTAGAGGGTAGGCAGTGGTGTAGTTACCTTAGTAATATTAGTTAGTACCTTAGTCCAGGTATAATTGCATCGGTAAGAAGAAACCATCATGTATCATAAGTAAGGATCCGGTAGACCGTATGTCGTGCAAGCGCGTATCTTCGTTCCTATCACGAGGGGTGGGGTTACGTTAATTAGTTAGGAATTATGGGTAATTACTCCCCTTTTTGTAATGGCCTCTGTTATTAGTCCCCTACCGGTGTACACCGGAGGGGACTATAGGTTTGCACGCCGTCCCTCCGTCTGTCTGTCTGTCAGTCCGTCAGTCAGTCCGTCACGCAAAGAACAGTTTTCCGGATTGTTTTTCTAAACGCTTAATGCTAATGATTTCAAACTTGGCACATGGTTTCCTCATGATAAGTTACAGATCAAGTTCGAACCTCACGACGTTTAGATCATTTTTGACAAAGTTATGGCACTTTGA
>NC_136267.1:143661604-143679104 GCF_964187855.1 Myxine glutinosa
TCACTGTTATCGGAAAATATTATGGTCCGGATGTTTGTGTGGTTACAGCAAATGGTTAGTTGATGGTTACAGTAAATGGTGTATAAATGGTTGATATTTGGTTAAATTAAACAGTTACATCATAAACAAATGCAAGTAAAAGATTTGACAACCCCTTTACGGTAAATGTGGATACAGCAAACGGTTATAGTAATTGGTATATAAATGGTTGTTATATTATGAAATGAAATGGTTACTTAATAAACAAATACAAATAAAAGATTTGAAAACCCCTTTACAATAAACGTGGTTACATTAAATGGTTATGTGATGGTTACAGTAAATGGTGTATAAATGGTTGATATATGTTTATATTAAACGATAACATAATAAACAAATACAAATAAAAGATTTCAAAACCCCGTTTATGGTAAATACACTTAAAGCAAATGGTTATACTAAATGGTGTATAAATGGTTGACATATTGTAAAATTAAACGACTCCTTCACAAACAAATAAAAATAAAAGATTTTAAAACCCCTTTATGGTAAATGTGGTTACAGCAAATGGTTAGAGTAAATGGTGTATAAATGGTTGATATATTGTTGAATTAAACGGTTACATAGCAACCAAATACAAATAAAAGATTTGAAAACCCCTTTACGGCAAATGCGGTCACAGCAAATGGTTATGCGATGGTTATAGTAAATGGTGTATAAATGGTTGATTTATTGTTAAATTAAACGGTTACATAATAAACAAATACAAGTAAAAGATTTGAAAAACACTTTATGGTAAATGTGGTTACAGCAAATGGTTAGTTATAGTAAATGGTGTATAAATGGTTCATATATGGTTAAATTAAATGGTTAGTTAACAAACAAATACCAATAAAAGATTTGAAAAACCCTCTGCAGTGAATGTGGTTAAATTAAATGGTTATGTGATGGTGACAGTAAATGATGTATAAATGGTTGATATATGGTTAAATTAAACGATTACATAATAAACAAATACAAATAAAAGATTTGAAAAGCCCCTTTGCGGTAAACATGCTTACAGCAAATGATTATAGTAAATGGGGCATAAATGGTTGATATATTGTTAAATTAAACGGTTACATCGCAAACAAATACAAATAAAAGATTTGAAAAGCCCCTTTGCGGTAAACATGCTTACAGCAAATGATTATAGTAAATGGTGCATAAATGGTTGATATATTGTTAAATTAAACGGTTACATAGCAAACAAATACAAATAAAAGATTTGAAAACCCCTTTACGGCAAATGCGGTCACAGCAAATGGTTATAGTAAATGGTGTATAAATGGTTCATATATGGTTAAATTAAATGGTTAGTTAATAAACAAATACCAATAAAAGATTTGAAAAACCCTCTGCAGTGAATGTGGTTAAATTAAATGGTTATGTGATGGTGACAGTAAATGATGTATAAATGGTTGATATATGGTTTAATTAAACGATTACATAATAAACTAGAAAGAGCAATCAGAGATTGCAGACCCTCGCCAGGACATGTTGTGTGGTGTTTATAAGCTGTTGTATTTGTGTGGTTTATTGATGACTTAGATTTATGTTCATACGGCACACAAACAGACCGTTTCGGTATTATTGTATTGATTCACATTCCAATCATATGTATTTTATAGAAGTACTCACATTCAAATCGTGCACACTGCACAATCCTACACACATTCTTAGAATACATACAATACAGAGAAAACCATGATCCTAATAGAATGTACTTTATTGACATACTCACATTATTCATCGATTTTGATGTACCATACACTTTTCGAGAGTTGAATGCCTCCAAAGCAGTTTCTTGGCAAGGTTTATGCTGGGTGGTTTGCCATTGCCTTTCCAGCATCGTTCATCAAATATCCTTTTAAATGCTGAACGTCAAGAAAGGAAGCAGCTCGTACCATTTTAATTATATATTATATATATATATACATATATATATATATATATATATATATATATATATTTAATAAGAATAAAAAACAAGACCAGAATCTAACAGCGGCGTAGCTGGGCTTGTAAAATATTATCAACCACAAACACATATGATTCGCTTTTTAAACAGTCGCTAATGCCGTTTATAACATTAAACGAAGGAATTTGGAGGAATCCCAACATCCCTGAGGTAAGCTTTACTTACAGAGCTGAGCGAAGATCTACTGTAATCTATATACCCCACAAGGGTTGGATAAATAACATGACACTTCCTGCCGGGCCTATAAGTACTGTGTCGGAAGATTCGTAAGGTCTATGCCTTCGATATTTTATGGTCATTTTAACAATCGGTTTGTTTGTGTTTCACACTGAATGAAAAACGTAAAGGTAGAGCATGGCGATTGTGATATATGACAGGTTCGACGATATGTTCGGCCTGAACAAAATTATTATGTCATAATGGAGGGACCTATGATATCATCATTAACATACGTTATTCCACATGGAGAGCTCTTTACAATGAGAGACATCTCAATTTTTTCTATGCAGCGCTTTCAGAGATATGGAGGTGCACTTTTTCGGTTTTTCCAAGATGGCGGCCGAACCACGTGACCGATGACATCATCATTATTTCGTTTCTCCACCAATTTCTCCCTAGATGACGCTCAATAAATTTCATCTTGATCGGATGAAGTTTTGTACTTGTCGAATTATGATGTCATAATAGAGGCACCTATGACATCATCATTAACATATTTTATTCCCCATGGAGAGGTCTTCACATTGAGCCATGTCTCAATTTTTTCTATGCAGCACTTTCAGAGATATGAAGGTGCAATATTTTTCGGTTTTTCCAAGATTGCAGCCATACCACGTGACGTATGACGTCATAATTATAATTTAAATATTCTACAGGTGGAGTTGCACGTATGGTGAAACGTTCCTGTCAATCGGACCAACGGTTGCAGAGAAAATCAAATTTATTCTGTGCGGACAAACAAACAAAGAGACACATGAAAAATCACTCATAGAGCGACACTTGGCAAAACAGAACAAAGTAGAATGGCACTCAGTAGAATTCGTTGGTGGTTGAATTCAGTTAGCCGATATGTAAATCCTTTTCAAATTTCAAGTCAATCGGATGAAAATTGAGGATTTTAAAAATTCAAAAAAAAGCCGTTGACTTTTGGCCGATGTTGACATTTTGGCCGACGCTGATCTCAAAAATAGTTGGTGGTTGAATTAAGTTGGCCAATGTGCAAATCCTATTCAAATTTTAAATCAATCGGATGAAAATTGAAGATTGTAGACATTTGAAAAAAGTGGTTGACCTTTGGCCTATGTTGATCTCAAAAATAGTTGGTGGTTGCAATTCAGTTCGCTGCTATGAAAATCCCATTCAAATTCCAAGTCATTCAGATGAAAATTGAGGATTTTAGAAATTTGAAATTATTGTTGACCTTTGGTCTATATTGACCTTTTGGCCTATGCTGATCTCAAAAATAGTTGGTGGTTGAATTCAGTTAGCTGATATGAAAATGGAATTCAAATTTTAAGTGAATCAGATGAAAATTGAGGATTTTAGAAATTTGAAATATGTGGAGAAAATGAAGAAGAAAAAGAGCCTTTGTAGGCATGGAGCATATTGGATGCCTATTTATGGGGGAACGCTCGATAAGCGACAGGGTCAGTATCCTGTCTGCTGAATGAGTTATGCAGACATGAGCGCTGGATCGTCTTGGTAAGGAGTAACTGGGATTGATGACTAATGTCTTAGAATGCTTGACTTTGCATTGTAATGCTTTATTTGCTTTGTGGGACTGATTAAATTATTGTCTGTCGTGTAGGATGCCAAAGATCGATTTCAATAAAGCCTCGTATCTCGGAGAGAGATCTGGAAGCCTTTTCACTACAATGTATTGAAATCGATTCTGAGACGTTGAAGGTCCATGGACAAGCTCATTAAGTTGGAACGCTTCTGCGGAGACCCTAACGCGAGCACCGCCATAGGCCTTCTGACCCACTGGCTTCACTCTTTGGGGCTCTACACAGACTTAGTCCCGGAGATTGCAGACGCCCAGCGACAGAACGTTCTGTCTTCCAACGTGTCCCATACCATTTACGAATATGTCTCCCATTGCACGACCTATGCTGAGGCTGTAGCAACCTTGACGGCTCTTTATGTTAAGCCGTGCAGCACGATTTACGCGCGGCACCCCCTGGCGACGTGCAGACAGGAGACCACGGAACCGCTGGAGCTATACGCCCAGATCGTACGGCAGCTCGGCAAAGACTGCTCCACCCCGGATCATACGGGCATAGAGTGCACTGATGATTTCGTGTGTGATGTTTTCATAACTGGGCTCCAGTCTCCCACGATTCGACAGCATCTTCTTGAGAGCAAAACACTGGACTTCAAAACTGCTTTCAACCAAGCCCGAGTCCTCCAGTCAGCTCAAGTCAGATCTGAAACTTAAAGCCGGCCATTCGTAACTGCGGGTACTACGGTCTACACCTATGATCGTTGGGATTCAGAATCTGCCGCCGAGTGAGCACCCCGCGCGGGGTATCACGAGCCGGGGTTCCCGTGGAGAGGGCTTGGGCGATGAGGAGAGCGAGCCAAGCACGGCGGTCGTGGTGACCCCTGCTTGGGCAACTGCCAAATGCTATTTTTGTGGAAAACGCCACCACCCCCACTCGTTATGCCCAGCTCGGGAGACGACGTGCCACAAATGCGGGAAAAATGGCCACTTTGCTAATGTCTGTCGGTCCACCAAAGCTCGACGGACGACGATCGCTGGTGCACACATATCTTCGGGGTCGCGGAGAGCTCCGAGCGGCCTTGCGTGCGCTGTTGTTCTGGTGGAAATTAACGGCGAGGTGGTGAAAGTGCTGATCGATACTGGAAGTGATCGAAGCTTCATCACCCAGCGTCTCGTCGAGCGCCACGGGTGGCCAACCGTTGCTGTGACTCAGCGCATATACATGGCCTCAGGGGCCTTGTGGCAGCGATCGCATGGTTTCTGTGTGGTTAAGCTGATTGCCAATGATGTTACGTACTTGGATGTGAAGTTAATGGTATTTCAGAACCTTTGCTCGGACGTGCTTCTCGGACATGAATTCTTGAATTGGCATAAATGCCTCGAGATGCAATTCGGTGGTGCTCATACACTCTCTGTAGGCTCCGTGCCAGGCTCAGTATGCAGCTTAGCGGGGGATAGCTATCGAACCACCCCCACTGTTCACGAGTTTAATATCTAATTGCCACCCTGTCACCGTGAAATCTAGGCGGTATTCTCAGCCCGATGTCCAGTTTATCGCCGGTGAGACTAAACGTCTTTTCCTCGAGGGAATCATCAAACCCAGCTGCTCACCTTGGCGGGCTCAAGTGCTGGTCATAAATAGCGCTAATCATCGCAAATGCATGGTAGTTGACTACTCGCAAACAATTAACCGTTTCACACAACTCGATGCCTTCCCACTTCCAAGAATGGGTGATATGGTCCGGGGGGTATCTATCTAAATATCGAGTTTCCAGTACGCTGGACCTTCGTAGCGCCTATCATCAAATCCCGATACGGGAATCCGACCGCCCCTACACGGCCTTTGAGTCTGGCCAGCGGTTGTACCAAATTCGTAGAATCCCCTTCGGTGTTACGAACGGAGTTCATGCTTTCAACGGGCAATAGATAATATCCTTTCGAAGGAGCAATTGAAAGATGTATTTGTTTACATTGATAATGTGACTGTGTGCAGATGGAACCAGAAGGACCATAATGCTAATCTGTGGCACTTCTTGGAAGTGGCTTGTAAATACCGGTTGACCTTCAACGAAGCCAAGTGTAGCTATTCTGTGAGAATGATAGATCTTTTGGGCTACATGGTGTCCGGTGGGGAGATACGGCCCGATTTAGCATGGCTTTAGCCCCTACTCGACCTAGCCCCTCCCGTAGATCGGGCAACTTTAAAGCGAGCAATGGGACTGTTTGCACATTACTCTCCGTGGGTCCCAAGGTTCTCAGAGAAGATACGGTTTATCGTCGTGTGCAAAACATTTCCGTTGACCTTGGCCACTCAAACGTCCTTTCAACAACTGAAGGATGACATAGCTGGCGCGGTTGTGACCTCCATCGACGAGACGGTCCCTTTTGTGGTGGAGACGGATGCATCAGATTGCGCAATCGTGGCCACACTGAATCAGGGGGCCGACCGGTAGCATTCTTCTCACGAACATTATCTGATAGTGAGAGACGCCATTCCTCGATTGAAAAGGAGGCGTACGCTATAGAGGAATCGGTCCGTAGATGGCGAATCTTCCTCTTAGGAAAGCATTTTTGACTAATCACGGATCAGCAATCAGTCGCTTTCATGTACGACGGGAAACACTCTCAAAAGATTAAGAACGAGAAGATTGCGCGCTGGTGCATATAATTGGCCGACGATAGCTTTGATATTGTGTATATACCAGGATTGATATACCAGGAAAGGATAACCATGCAGCCGACACCTTGTCTCGGCCCATCTGCTCCGGAATGACGGTCGACGTGCTACGTACTATGCACAATGCCATTTCTCACCTGGGCATCACCCGTATGGCCCACTTCGTTCAGAGTAGGAACTTGCCTTTCTCCATCGACGATATTCGTCATTTATGCAAGTAGTGTCCGGTTTGTGCAGAACTTAAGCCGAGTTTTTACAAGTCCCCTATGGGTACTTCATGCTGGACTGCCGTGGGAGCGACTGAACATCGACTTCAAAGGGCCCTTGCCCAGCTGCGGCACACATCGCTACCTTCTAATGGTAGTTGATGAGTATTCACGATTCCCGTTGGCATTTTCGTGCTCAGACATGTCGTCTCTTACGGTAATCCGATGCCTTCGGCAGTTCTTTCTAATGTTCGGCTATCTTGCATTCATACATAGCGACCGAGGAATGGCGTTCCTATCACGAGAGATCAAGTAATTTCTCCTCGAGCGGGGAATTGCCTCTAGCCGCACTACAGCATACAATCCCCAGAGGAATGGTTTAATTGAACATTACAATGGGATTATTTGGAGGGCGGTCACTATGGCTCTGCGAACCCGCGGGATGACTTCGAACATGTGGGAGCATGTGTTGCCAGAAGAATTACACGCCATCAGGTCTCTCCTATGTACAGCCCCTAACGCCACCCCTCACGTGTGACTGTTCAAGTACCAACGTCACAGCTCCAGCGAGCAGCATCCACCCTCGTGGCTGGCAGAGCCGGGTCCGGTTTTCCTGAAGCGAGCGGTCCGTCAGAGCAAATACGAACTACTTGTGGACCGGGTGGAAATATTGGAAGCAAATCCGGAATACACGTATGTCCGTTTGGCCGACGGTAGAGAGACAACCGTGTCGGTCCGGCATCTCACGCCTTGTGGAGAGGTTAACGGGCAGCCCGTCATGAGTGTACCGGCCGAGGCTGACTCGACTACCCCCACCCGGTTGGATTCGCTCCCGGACGATGCTGAGAGCGATGCCGCCGCTTCAGACCCCGGGAGCTTGTCACCTTTATCGCCTGCATCAGGCAGCGTTCCGAGCCCTTTGAGTAAATCGCTCGGCGAGGGAGCCCTGCTGATACCTAGCGTTGAGGGCCCGGGCATTGAAGGGGTTTATCGCTCGCGAGTTGGTCGGCTATGTCAGCCACCGACACGTTTTGGCTGGTAGATTATTCGTTCTGATTTGATCCTTTACAACTTCTGCCGTGGTGTGCTCGCACTTGCTTACACCTGTTAGCCGTATTCTTAAGGGAGGGTGATTGTGGTGAAAATGAAGAAGAAGAAGAGCCTTCATAGGCGTGGAGCATATTGGATGCCTATGTATGGGCGAACGCTCAGTGAGCGACAGGGTCAGTATCCTTTCTGCTGAATGAGTTATGCAGACATGAGTGCTGGATCTTCTTGGTAAGGAGTGACTGGGATTGATGACTAATGTCTTAGAATGCTTGACTTTGCTTTTTTATGCTTTAATTGCTTTGTAGGACTGATAAAATTATTGTCTGTCGTGTAAGATGCCAAAGATCGATTTCAATAAAGCGTCGTATCTTCGAGAGAGGTCTGGAAGCTTTTTCACTACAAAATTGTTGTTGACCTTTGGCCTATGTTGACCTTTTGACCTATGCTGATCACAAAAATAGTTGGTGGTTGAATTCATTTAGCCGATTTGTCAATCATATTCAAATTTCAAGTCAATCGGCTGAAAATGGAGGATTTTAGAAATTTGAAAAAAAGTGGTTGACCTTTGGCCTATGTTGACCTTTTGACCTTTTGAACTCAAACATACATAGGATTTTGTCAGACCACGAAGTCTCGTGAAGATCGGTTTAAAATTGTGACCTGTAGCGAAGTATAAGTGAGTGGACGGACAAGCACACAAACACACACAAACCGGAGTAATCAACATACTTGCAAATTTTTTTAAATGTTTTTTGGACAATTAACAAACAAACAGACAAACAAATGGAATCAAATGCAATACCCTCTCCTCAGGCGAGGGTAATAAATACAAATATAATAGATTTGAAAACCCCGTTTACGGTAAACACACTTACAGCAAATGGTTATAGTAAATGGTGTATAAATGGTTGACATATTGTTAAATTAAATGGTCACTTAATAAACAAATACAAGTAAAAGATCTTAAAACCCCTTTATGGTAAATGTGGTTGCAGCAAATGGTTATAGTAAATGGTGTATAAATGGTTGATATTTGGTTAAATTAAATGGTTTCTTAATAAACAAATAGAAATAAAAGATTTGAAAACCCCTTTATGGTAAATGTGGATACAGAAAATGGTTAGAGTAAATGGTTACAGTAAATGGTTACAATAAATGGTTGATATATTGTTAAATTAAACGGTTACATAACAAACAATTACACATAAAAGATTTGAAAACCCCTTTACAGTCAATGCGGTTACAGCAAATGGTTATGTGATGGTTTGTGCAAATGGTGTATAAATGGTTGATATATGGTTACATTAAACAGTTACATAATAAACAAATAAAAGAAAAAGATTTGAAAATACCTTTATGGTAAATGTGTTTACAGGAAATGGTTATAGTAAATGGTGTATAAATGGTTGATATTTGGTTACATTAAATGTTGACTTAATAAACAAATACAAATAAAAGATTTGAAAACCCTTTTATGGTAAATGTGGATATAGGCATACAGCAAATGGTTACAGTAAATGGTTACTGTAAATGGTGTATAAATGGTTGATATATTGTTAAATTAAACGGCTATATAACAAACAAATATAAGTAATAGATTTGAAACCAATTTATGATAAATATGGTGAGAGCAAATGGTGTATAAATGGTTGATATATGCTTAAATTAAATGGTTACTTAATAACCAAATGCAAATTAAATATCTGAAAACCCTTTTACGGTAAATGTGGTTACAGGAAATGGTTATTTGATGGTTACAGTAAATGGTGTATAAATGGGTGATATATTGTTAAATTAAACGGTTATAGAACAAAAAAATACAAGTAATAGATTTGAAACCAATTTATGATAAATATGGTGAGAGCAAATGGTGTATAAATGGTTGATATATGGTTAAATTAAATGGTTACTTAATAACCAAATGCAAATTAAATATCTGAAAACCCTTTTACGGTAAATGTGGTTACAGCAAATGGTTATTTGATGGTTACAGTAAATGGTATATAAATGGTTGATATATTGTTAAATTAAACGGTTATATAACAAACAAATACAAGTAAAAGATCTGAAAACCCCTGTATGGTAAACAAAGTTACAGCAAATGGTTATAGTAAATGGTTAGAGTAAATGATGTATAAATGGTTGAAACAGTCACATGAAAAAATAAGTACACCCCATGTAAAGTTTTGTCTTTTTCAACATATTTCAACATACAGCTATTTGATCTTCATTTCAACAATATTGATAGATAAAGGTGATATAATATAACAAATATCATGAAACATTCACATTTTGTAGTCCATTGTATAATTTAAATAAACATAAATGCAAATTTCACATGTGGAAAAATTAAGTACACCCCGACATTTATCACTACTTCAAATACCTAAAATTAGAATCAGGTGCACCAGCTCAGGTGCAAATGATTAGAACATCGTTAGAGAGGATCTTGGAGGAACCTGTCTTATTTAAACCTCAGACATTTAGTTTGGTTTGCTCTTTGTTGTTGAAGTGTGCGGCGTCACCATGCTTAGATCAAAGGATCTCGCGAGATCTCGGAGACGGTGGGAGGGATTTTCGAAGCTCCACACGGTCTCCACGTTTTTCGAAGTTAAGTCTGTTCACAATTGTATTTTGTCGAAACTGTATTTATCTTTCGGTGTGTGAAGTTATTGTGTGCAACTTTGGTTGTTTCTCGGTGTTTATCTTTCATAAATTGATCGTTTGTTTGCCGTGTCGTGTCTTGAGGCCTTGTACAGTGTGCACTGTACAACCTTGAGGCTTTGTTTTTCTCTCAGCGGTCCGTCGTTTGTGATCCAATAACTTTCGTTCTCTGTATTCCCAGTCTTTTCACCCATAGCCTACTTCCTTGTGTAAATCTCAACTCAAAAAAAAAACAAAAAAATAAAAAAAAAACATTTCCTTCTCTGTTCTCATTCGTTTATTCATTCTTATTCGTTCGTTCGTTCTTCGACCACGTGTTTCTCCCCCATTTCCCCAGATAGTTTTCACGCATTAACCTTCAATGTTTACACTTTCCCCTCAAGTTATGTATTCCGTCATATTTTATAACACCTTTTTCTTCTTCTTCTTTAAAAGGCTGCTTTCGACTTGCTCACCAAATCAATTCATCCTAAAAAAAATATCCATCTCCTATAGTGCCTTTTTTCTACATTCCCTAAACTCTCCTGCACTCCATCCTCCATCCAGCGTCCTTAAACGTATTTTTAACTCGAAGGTCACAAGAAACTCATTTTGCAATAAATGTTCGTTTCCCATAAATCGTACACTTTCAAAAATCCAATCTCACCCCTCCCCTCCAAATCTTCCCCATAACCCCTCCCCTCCAAATCTTCCCCATCACCCCTCCCCTCCAAATCTTCCCCATCACCCATCCCTTTCAAATCTCCCCCCTTGCCCCCTCCCTCCTAAACTACCCCCTCACCCCTCCCCGCCAAGACGCCCCCTCTCCCCTCCCCTCCTAGACTCCTGCCTCACCCCTCCCCTCCAAATCTCCCCATATCCCATCCCTTTCAAATCCCTCCCCTTGTCCCTTCCCTCCCAAACTCCCCCCTCACGCCTCCCCTTCAAATCTCCCCACCCTCATTGCTTCTCAATTTCCCCCCTCTCACTCCCCCTCCTCAAAGCGTCCTCCCCGCTTCTTCCCCCTTCAAACTCTCACCTCCATCTCCCCCAACCTTCTGCCTCGCTCTTCCCCCTCCTCAAATAACACCTCATTGTGGCTCACCCAATCACCATCAAACCTTTTGTCCGCCCCATCCTTCCCTTTCTCCGAGCTATTCTGAAATCTCTGACACACCTTCAACAGCTCTCCCTATCTCTTCCACCTCTTCCACATCTTACCCTACCCCTCCTCCCCCCTGTTCTGTATCTGATGCTCCCCCTTCCTCTTCATTAACGGTATGGACCTCAAACATCCGGGGCCTTCGTTCAAACTTAACTGATCTCTCCATACAGGTTGCTTCTGTCAAACCAGACGTGATCTGCTTAACAGAAACTTTCCTCCTTTATGATGTCTCTGATTCCATAGTATCTCTCTCGGGCTACTCCCTCCTCCGGTATGATAGACCTGAGCCTCGTCCTGGAGGCGGGGTTGCTATCTTTATCAAAAACTCTCTTCCTCACTCGCCCTGCACTGCACTCTCTCCACCTCACCCCCAGGAATACCTCTGGCTACGGCTTCCCCTTCGCTCCCACCTCTTGTTCATATGTGTGTTGTACCGTCCACCAAACAGTGATGACTCCATCTACATCTTGCTGTCTGATGATATGGACCAACTTCTATCTACTCATCCTAACTCTCTCTTCCTCATATGTGGTGATTTCAATTGTCACCATGCCAGTTGGCTGGGTGTGGGTACCTCTCTCACCAGCCATGGCTCTTCAGCAAAGGACTTCTGCGACTCACTGGGACTGACACAATCTGTCAACTTCCCGACCCGGATCTCAGTCAACGGAACATCTTCTCTTCTGGACTTGGTTATGACTAACTTCCCTGAAAATGTCTGCTGCTCTTCTTCTGCTCCGATCGGATCATCTGATCATGTCCTTGTTAAAGTGGACATCTCTCTGACCATCCTCAGGGAGCCTGCTCAGCGTCGACGAGTCTGGCATTTCACTCAGGCCAACTGGCACGGTCTTCAAGCAGCCATCAATCATCTGGACTGGTCTCCCATCTCTACCACCTCTGACATCAACTCATCCTGGGAATTCTTCCAAAGTAAATTGCTCTCTCTCATGCACAGATTTATCCCATCTCGTCTTCAGTTGTCATACCCTTCCTCCCGTCCATGGTACACGGAATCTTGTGGTGAGGCTGTTGCCCAGAAACAACTTGCCTTCGTCTCCTGGAAAGCAAATCCAACGGAAGGAAATCTCATTTCCTTTCACAAAGCCCGAAACAAGTGTGTGTCCACCCTCAGGAGAGCCAGGAAACAATATCTCTCCGTTCTCAAGACCGAACTCTCTTATCTGTCTCCCTCTTCCAAATCCTGGTGGCGTCTGGTCAAATCCGTTTCTGGTGTTTGTTCCCCCTCCATCCCCTCCCTTACCTCAAACGGCTACACAGCTGACTCCGCACGTGAAAAAGCTGAATGCCTCAACTTTGTGTTTGCCTCTAAATCTTGTGTCCCAAACCCATCCCTCTCTGTACCCACCATACCCAGTCGTACCCTGCTGCTCCTGGACTCCGTGTCCTTTCCTCCTGACAAGGTGGAAAAGTTTCGGTCAACCCTCGACTCTGATTCTGCAACTGGACCCGACGGCATCAGCCCACGGGTCCTAAAATCCTGCTCTGCTGCTCTATCTCACCCTCTCTCTGTTCTCTTCACACTCTCTTTTGCTCAAGGTCAACTGCCATCTGCTTGGAAATCAGCCAACATCACCGCTTTGCACAAAAAAGGTGCAAAAACAGATCCTAGCAACTACAGACCAATCAGCCTTCTCCCAATTATCAGCAAAGTCATGGAATCCATCATTGCTTCGGATATGAAATCTTCCCTCTTCTCCAATGGCTTGATCTCTGATCATCAATTTGGTTTCAGACCAGGTCACTCTACTCTGGACATGCTGCTTCTGCTGTCTCAACAATGGATGGAGGTCCTCAATGCCAAACAGGAAATTAGAGCTGTCTCCCTCGACATATCACGTGCCTTCGACACGGTCTGGCACCCCGCTCTGCTCACCAAACTCTCCTCCTTTGGTATCCATGGAAATCTCCACGCATGGCTGGCGGACTTCCTCTCTAGTCGTCGTCAACGTGTGGCCCTAAATGGGTTTCTCTCATCTCCTCTTCCTGTTCAGGCTGGAGTTCCCCAAGGCAGTGTTCTGGGCCCCGTGCTTTTTCTGGTCTTCATCAATGATCTCTCTGACTCTCTCGAAAATCCTCTCTATCTCTTTGCTGATGACTCCACTCTCTGCCGCTCCATTCCTCTTCCCTCAGATCGGCAGTCTGCTGCCTCCTCACTCTCTGAAGACCTGGACAAAATCACAGACTGGTCAAACAAGTGGAACATGTCTTTCAATCCTGACAAATCTCACACTCTTACTATGTCTCTCCGAAAAGATCAACTGGACAACCCTCCCATCTACTTTCTCAACAATCCTCTCCAAGAAGTTCTGTCGCTCAAGATTTTGGGTCTCACTATCTGCCATGATCTTTCTTGGGAAAACCACATTTCGAAGCTGGCCTCCAAAGCCAGTCGCCGACTGGGCATTCTCCGTCGTGCGAAGTCCTTCCTCGGCACACCTGAGCTCCTCACCACATACAAGGCTTTCATCCGCAGCTCAATGGAATACTGTTCTCCCCTATGGGCCGGTGCTCCTGCCTCACACCTAGCTCGGCTTCACGCTGTTGAAACCAAAGCTTTCAGAATTATTGGAATCTCCCGCGATGAAGCTATCTCTGAGGGCCTTTCACTCACTCACCGCAGGCAGGTAGGTGGTCTTTCTGTCTTCTACCGACTCCTCTCCGGCCTTGCACCCCCAGCTCTCTCTGTGCTCTGTCCCCCAAATATTCCTACAGGTCGCACAAGATCTGCCAGCAACCCTCTGATGGTTAAACTGCCGAAATCTCGGCTCTCTGCTCACCTTCACTCTTTCATTCCTCTTTTCTCCCGCCTCTGGAACAAACTCCCTCACTCCCTTCAATCCCACTCCTCCCTCCAGGTCTTTAAAACAGCTGTTCACCACCATCTCTTATCTTCCCCCATCCAAAACCTTGATCTTTTCTACCCCCGCTAATTCACCCCAGATCCACCTTGTTTGAAATTCCAACTTCTTTCCTGGAAGTCCTGGCAGTGTCCATATGTTTTATACCTCTCCCACCACCCCCTTCCCATGCCCCCCCCCCCCAAGCCCTCGCCCTCTCTCAGATCTCTCGATGTCTCCATGTCTCTCGGTCCCTGCTCTCAAATGTTGTGTTTGTGTCCTTCCCCCTCTCTCCCCATCTTGTCTACCGCTCCCGATGTTATATGTTTTATGTGTCGGTTTGTCTTTCTGTGTGATTAATGTTCGCTCTTTGACGAGCCTCGATCTTGTATACAAAAAAAAAAAAAAAAAAAAAAAAAAGAGCTCTCTGAGGCCTTCAGAAAGAAGGTCATAGATGCCTATGAGTCTGGGAAGGGATTTTAAAATCTCCAAACAATTTGAAATCAATCATTCGACTGTCCGGAAGATCATCTACAAGTGGAGAAGATTCCAAACAACTGCCAACTTGTTCAGGCCAGGCCGCCCCAGCAAGTTTAGTCCGAGAGCAGACCGCAAGATGCTGAAAGAAGTCTCTAAGAACCCCAGAATGTCATCACAGGACCTACAGGTAGCTCTTGCCACTGTTGATGTCAAAGTGCACGAGTCTACCATTTGAAAGAGGCTGCACAAATTTGATCTACATGGAGGAAACCTTTGCTGTCCTGAAAGAACATCAGGGCAAGACTAAAGTTTGCCAATGAACACCTCGGCAAAGACCAACACTTCTGGAACAATGTGCTCTGGACAGATGAGTCAAAGGTAGACCTATTTGGCCACAGTACCAGAAGACATGTTTGGCGAAAACCAAAGACAGCATTTCACCACAAAAACCTGATACCAACTGTAAAGCATGGTGGTGGAAATATTATGGTTTGGGGCAGCTTTGCTGCATCAGGGCCTGGGCAGCTCACCATCATAGAATCCACTATGAATTCTTCATTGTACCAGAGGGTGCTTGAGGATAATGTGAGGCCATCTGTCGGAAAGTTGAAGCTCAACCGAAGGTGGACCTTGCAACATGACAATGACCCTAAACATACCAGTAAATCCACCAAGGAATTGCTGAAAAGAAAGAAATGGAGGATTCTGGAATGGCCAAGTCAAAGCCCGGATCTAAATCCCATCGAGATGTTGTAGGGGGATTTGAAACGAGCTGTGCATGCAAGAAACCCCTCAAACATCGCACAGCTGAAAGAATTCTGCATGGAGGAGTGGGAAAAAATTTCTCCCAGTCGATGTCAGAGACTGGTAGACAGTTATAAGGAACGCATACTTGAGGTTGTTTCTGCCAAAGGGGGCAATACCACCTATTAGAGCCAAGGGTGTACTTACTTTTTCCACATGCGAAATTTGCATTTATCTTTATTTAAATTATACAATGGACTATAAAATGAAATGTTTCATGATATTTGTTATATTATATCACCTTTATCTATCAATATTGTTGAAATGAAGATCAAATAGCTGTATGTTGAAATATGTTGAAAAGGTCAAAACTTTACATGGGGTGTACTTACTTTTTCACGTGACTGTATATGGTTACATTAAACGGCTACTTAATAACCAAATACAAATAAAAGATCTGAAAATCGTTTTACGGTAAATGTGGTTACAGCAAATGGTTATGTGATGGTTACAGTAAATGGTGTATAAATGGTTGACATATTGTTAAATTAAACGGTTATATAACAAACAAATACAAGTAAAATATCTGAAAACCCCTTTATGGTAAACGCGGTTACAGCAAATGGTTATAGTAAATGGCTATAGTGAATGATGTATAAATGGTTGATATATGGTTACATTAAATGGTTACATAATAAACAAATACAAGGAAAAGATTTGAAAATCCCTTTACGGTAAATGCGGTTACAGCAAATGGTTATGTGATGGTTACAGTAAATGGTGTATAAATGGTTGATATATTGTTAAATTAAACGGTTACATAACAAAGAAGTACAAGAAAAAGAGCAATCAGAGATTACAAACCCTCGCCAGGATGTATGGTCAGTGGTTTTTAAGGCTTTTGTGTTAAAAAAAATATGGCGGCCGAACCACGTGACCAATGACGTCATCATTATTTTTTCCTAAACTCATTTATTCCTATATTATGCTCAAGAAATTTCATCTTGATCGATTAAGTTTTGTACTTGTTGAATTATGCTCATAATGGAGGCACCTATGACATCATCATTAACATATTTTATTCCCCATGGAGAGTTCTTTGCAATAAGCCATTTCTCAATTTTTTCTATTCAGCGCTTTCGGAGATATAGATGTGCAATTTTTTTCGAATTTTCTAAGATGGCGGCCGAACCACGTGACCTATGACGTCATAATTATCATTAAAAAAATTCTGCATGTGGAGTTGCACCTATGGTGAAAATTTCCTGTCAATCAGACCAACGGTTGCAGAGAAAATCATATTTATTCTGTGCGGACAAACAAACAAACATACAGACAAACAGACAAAGAAACGGACTCAAATGCAATACCCTCTCCTCTGGCGAGGATAACAAGTAAAAGATTTGAAAACACATTTATGGTAAATATGGTTTGAGCAAATGGTGTATAAATGGTTGATATATGGTTAAATTAAATGGTTACTTTATAAACAAATACAAGTAAAATATCTGAAAACCCCTTTATGGTAAACGTGGTTAAAGCAAATGGTTATAGGAAATAGTAATAGTAAATGGTGTATAAATGGTTGAAATATGGTTAAATTAAATGGTTACTTAATAAACAAATATGAAGAAATGATCTGAAAACCCTTGTATGGTAAACACGGTTACAGCAAATGGTTATAGTAAATGGTATCAGTAAATGGTGTATAAATGGTTGACATATGGTTACATTAAACAGTTACTTTATAAACAAATACAAGTAAAAGATCTGAAACCCCTTTATGGTAAACGTGGTTGAAGCAAATGGTTATAGTAAATGGTGTATAAATGGTTGATATATGGTTGCATTAAACGGTTACTGAATAAACAAATACAAAGAAAAGATCTGAAACCCCTTGTATGGTAAACGTGGTTACTGGAAATGATTATCGTAAATGATAACAGTAAATG
>NC_136267.1:143684104-143937768 GCF_964187855.1 Myxine glutinosa
ATCGAAATAATAAAAAAGGAAGGATACGAAATGGAGAGAGGAAGAGGAGTGATGAGAAAATGGGGAAGAGAAGAAAGAGAGAAAAGGAAATGAAGGGCCAACTTGCCAATCTGAAAGGGGAATAACAGAGAAAAGGAAATGGAGGGCCAACTTGCCAATCTGAAAGGGGAATAACAGAGAAAAGGAAATGGAGGGCCAACTTGCCAATCTGAAAGGGGAATAACAGAGAAAAGGAAATGGAGGGCCAACTTGCCAATCTGAAAGGGGAATAACAGAGAAAAGGAAATGGAGGGCCAACTTGCCAATCTGAAAGGGGAATAACAGAGAAAAGGAAATGGAGGGCCAACTTGCCAATCTGAAAGGGGAATAACAAAGAAAAGGAAATGGAGGGCCAACTTGCCAATCTGAAAGGGGAATAACAGAGAAAAGGAAATGGAGGGCCAACTTGCCAATCTGAAAGGGGAATAACAGAGAAAAGGAAATGGAGGGCCAACTTGCCAATCTGAAAGGGGAATAACAGAGAAAAGGAAATGGAGAGCCAACTTGCCATTCTGAAAGGGGAATAACAGAGAAAAGGAAAAGGGAGGGCCAACTTGCCAATCTGAAAGGGGATTAACAGAGAAAAGGAAAAGGGAGGGCCAACTTGCCAATCTGAAAGGGGAATAACAGAGAAAAGGAAATGGAGGGCCAACTTGCCAATCTGAAAGGGGATTAACAGAGAAAAGGAAAAGGGAGGGCCAACTTGCCAATCTGAAAGGGTAATAACAGAGAAAAGGAAATGGAGGGCCAACTTGCCAATCTGAAAGGGGAATAACAGAGAAAAGGAAATGGAGAGCCAACTTGCCATTCTGAAAGGGGAATAACAGAGAAAAGGAAATGGAGGGCCAACTTGCCAATCTGAAAGGGGAATAACAGAGAAAAGGAAATGGAGAGCCAACTTGCCATTCTGAAAGGGGAATAACAGAGAAAAGGAAATGGAGGGCCAACTTGCCATTCTGAAAGGGGAATAACAGAGAAAAGGAAATGGAGGGCCAACTTGCCAATCTGAAAGGGGAATAACAGAGAAAAGGAAAATGGAGGGCCAACTTGCCAATCTGAAAGGGGAATAACAGAGAAAAGGAAATGGAGGGCCAACTTGCCAATCTGAAAGGGGAATAACAGAGAAAAGGAAATGGAGGGCCAACTTGCCAATCTGAAAGGGGAATAACAGAGAAAAGGAAATGGAGAGCCAACTTGCCATTCTGAAAGGGGAATAACAGAGAAAAGGAAATGGAGGGCCAACTTGCCATTCTGAAAGGGGAATAACAGAGAAAAGGAAATGGAGGGCCAACTTGCCAATCTGAAAGGGGAATAACAGAGAAAAGGAAATGGAGGGCCAACTTGCCAATCTGAAAGGGGAATAACAGAGAAAAGGAAAATGGAGGGCCAACTTGCCAATCTGAAAGGGGAATAACAGAGAAAAGGAAATGGAGGGCCAACTTGCCAATCTGAAAGGGGAATAACAGAGAAAAGGAAAATGGAGGGCCAACTTGCCAATCTGAAAGGGGAATAACAGAGAAAAGGAAATGGAGGGCCAACTTGCCAATCTGAAAGGGGATTAACAGAGAAAAGGAAATGGAGGGCCAACTTGCCAATCTGAAAGGGGATTAACAGAGAAAAGGAAATGAAGGGCCAACTTGCCAATCTGAAAGGGGAATAACAGAGAAAAGGAAATAGAGGGCCAACTTGCCAATCTGAAAGGGGAATAACAGAGAAAAGGAAATGGAGGGCCAACTTGCCAATCTGAAAGGGGAATAACAGAGAAAAGGAAAATGGAGGGCCAACTTGCCAATCTGAAAGGGGAATAACAGAGAAAAGGAAATGGAGGGCCAACTTGCCAATCTGAAAGGGGAATAACAGAGAAAAGGAAAATGGAGGGCCAACTTGCCAATCTGAAAGGGGAATAACAGAGAAAAGGAAATGGAGGGCCAACTTGCCAATCTGAAAGGGGATTAACAGAGAAAAGGAAATGGAGGGCCAACTTGCCAATCTGAAAGGGGATTAACAGAGAAAAGGAAATGAAGGGCCAACTTGCCAATCTGAAAGGGGAATAACAGAGAAAAGGAAAATGGAGGGCCAACTTGCCAATCTGAAAGGGGAATAACAGAGAAAAGGAAATGGAGGGCCAACTTGCCAATCTGAAAGGGGAATAACAGAGAAAAGGAAAATGGAGGGCCAACTTGCCAATCTGAAAGGGGAATAACAGAGAAAAGGAAATGGAGGGCCAACTTGCCAATCTGAAAGGGGATTAACAGAGAAAAGGAAATGGAGGGCCAACTTGCCAATCTGAAAGGGGATTAACAGAGAAAAGGAAATGAAGGGCCAACTTGCCAATCTGAAAGGGGAATAACAGAGAAAAGGAAATGGAGGGCCAACTTGCCAATCTGAAAGGGGATTAACAGAGAAAAGGAAATGGAGGGCCAACTTGCCAATCTGAAAGGGGATTAACAGAGAAAAGGAAAATGGAGGGCCAACTTGCCAATCTGAAAGGGGATTAACAGAGAAAAGGAAAATGGAGGGCCAACTTGCCAATCTGAAAGGGGATTAACAGAGAAAAGGAAATGGAGGGCCAACTTGCCATTCTGAAAGGGGATTAACAGAGAAAAGGAAAGGATTGAAAAGTTGTAGGAGACGGGAGGTCAAAGTGAATGAAAAGCGCTCCTTGATCCCGTGGGGAGCCAACGTGCTGATCCTGTAGATACCGATTTGCTCTTTGTCCTTGCGAGTGTCAGTGATGCTGAATCGTCATGTGACTGAATGAATGTCTGGGAAGATTGAAATGTAGAGCAACAACTGTCTTGAGAGAGAGAGAGGTCTGCGCTGTTGGTTTGTGCATCGAGAAAATGTTCATGGAAGCAATGTCCTGGTCTTCTCTCGGTTTCAGTTGTAGATCATCTTGCGGAGAGTGCAGGGGATTCTGTAGATAACAGCAGTGGAGGCGCAGGTCGAGGTGGTCCGTCACTTTAATATTGCTTATGGGTACTGAGAGCAAAGTGGTTGGTTGACTTGATGAAAGGGTGTAGGTATTACAGCACTCATGACCACTTAATTGTTCCTGGCGTGAGGTCAGAGAGTAATGGTCCTTTCATTCCCTAGTTATGCGGAATTCCATACTTCTCATAAATAGGGAATCTGAAATAAGAACATATATATATATATATACATCCATGTAAGCTTCAGTTTGGACTGCAGGCACCTTGAGCACCTGCCAAATATGAGAGTAAGATTATTTTGCATTTGTGAGGGTTGTTGCCTACCAGTGGTATACAAGAGGTAAATTGTTGAGTGTGGCGGAGGTATGCGTTTGCTTTTTGGCGGTGAGTTATCTCCCTTGTTGGTATAGTTGGGTGATGATCTGAGCTGAATTTCTTGGACTATTTATCATTTACTTGTTTTTGTTAATTGTCAATTATTGTTGGTTCATTTTTCTGTGATAAAATGGTAAATATGAAGGAAAATTGGTTGTGTTTTTCTGCAAATGATGTGCGGTATGCACTTCTCCCCTTACCTTGCCGTGTGGTGCATTGAATTGTGTTCTTGCAGAGTCGTGATGGGGTGGTAAAGGAGTTCATTCATTACTTCTGCCACCGAAGGTAGATGGAGGTTATGTTTTCAGCCGTGTATATTTGTTACTTGCAAAATCGAATATTTTTCAACTATATCAGTCGGTCAACTTTGTTATTTTGTCTGTTTGTCTGTCACTTGCCTACACGTCACAATTGTAAACAGATCGTCATGAAGCTTTACCCAGTTAACGCGGTAGTCACAACTAAGAAGCCTATTGATATTGAGGTCAAAGGTCAAAGGTCATCTTAAGGTCAAACTTATAAAATCGTAATTTTTCATCTGATTGACTTGATAGTTGAACAGCATTTGCATATTATCAATGAATTTGGAAATCAACTATTTTTAAGGTCAAAAGGTCAAAGGTCAACTCAATGTGAAACTTCTAAAATCATAAAATTTCATCTGAAAAATAATCAATTTTCATCCGATTCACTTGAGAATTAAACAGCAATTGCATAGTGCATCACTGAATTGGGAAACCAACTATTTTTGAGATCAAAAGGTCTACATCTAAAATCATCAATTTTCATCTGAAAAAAAGTAAATTTTCATCTGATTGCCTTGAAAGTTAAATTCCATAGTGCTCCACTCCACACAAACAGCAATTGCATGGTACTTTACCATGCAATTCATGGAATCATGGAATCATTACCATGGAATCAGTTTCCCAATTTTCCCAAATCTTAGCATCCACTCAATTGGAAAACAACTATTTTTGAAGTCAAAAGGCAACAAATATGGTCAAGTCAAACAAGGTCAAGCTTCTAAAATCATAAATTTTCATCTAATTGACCCGAGCTTAACTCTGATTGACTCTACCCTTAACTCCAAGGCACTGTCCATATAACTCCGAGATAGAATTGTGAGGAGGCATAAATCTGGGGAAGGGTATAAACCAATTTCTAGAGTATTGAAAGTTCCCAAGAGCACAGTGAGCTCCATCATTAGAAAATGGAAAGAATATGGAACTACCCAGTCTCTTCCTAGAGCTGGCCATCCGATCACACTGAATAACCGGGCAAGGCGGACCTTGGATGATGACTTCCTTTCCTCGGCTGTTCATGAGGAACTGGTGAGGGGCTTGGTCTGCTGTGAACTACTGATGTTCTGCTTTTGTGTAGTCAATTCCCAGCAACTTAATTTTTTTAAAGGCTTTTCTGTGGCTATGGGTCATATTTGTAGACCCAATCAGCATTTGCCACATATTTTGCCCCTCCTCTGATATGGCATTGATCACAGTCTCTCTCAAGATTCCAGGGTATCATCCCCAAAGGGATTAATCTGGAAGCAGTTTGTGTAGTCATTGTGGAGTTCCTTAGCATCCTGTGACACTCCCAGGATGTCCTTTGTCTGACAGCCTCTTGAGATAATGGTCCGAGAGGTCCTTTTTATCATCTCCACAAAAACAACATAGTTATCGGGGGGAAGCTGGTAGGTCTTTGATTGCAGCATCCAGGTATATTGAGAATTTCTCCCACTTCACCTTTGTCAGGTTGAAACGTCAGCGTAAGGGAATCGCATGGAGGAGGGAGACCACTTTGATTCCAATAAGTCGGTGTTGGGAGTTTGGTTCTCACATTGGTTTGCAATGCGGTTTGAAGCAAACACCAGGTCTGGGTTATGGGCTTATAGCCTTGTCTCCATCTGCTGCTCTTGAAGGAACTTGGTAGCTTTGCATCATGAACGAGGGACAGCTGTCTTGCATCTGACCAGCTTTCAACAAATTCCCCAACATAGTTTGTCTTTGAGTTTCCCCAAAGTACACCATGGGCGTTGAAGTCACCCTTCACCACATTGACAGAATTATCAGTGAAAACATCTGGGAAAGAAAACTCCTCATGAGGTGGCTTGTATACTGCACTTACAGAGATCCCCATGAGCTGGATGTTAATGACTTAAATGTTACCAAGTTATGACATGGAGGACTTGTCAATAGCAACTCTGCCGCGGACAAAAAACAGTGCTGCCATAAGGTCATACTGATCATGTGGTCTCTCTATCACAAGTGTCTTTCCCAGGATCCTTGGATGGATTCTTGAAGCTCCAAGCCGAATCTCTTGTAGGCAAGAAATGTCACATTTGCTTATCATGTAAATATCGGCCAGCAGATGTTGGCTAAGACCATGAACAATACCAGTCCTGAAAGGTCCATAGCTGCAGCATTGTAGCTCGCCGACATCTAGGTCTGGATTAGACTATATATTCACGTTTAGCACTACCTAGCACAGATCAAAAAGTTGATTTTGATCATAAAGTTGATATTTGATAGGTCGGTGTAGTGTGGTAGAAGGATTCACAGGCAAACGCCTGACAGGGGACCGTGACATTAACGCTTCTTCTGTGGCCCCCATATTCATGATGTGAGGCTGCCTTTTTATTCTCCATTTTGACCTTGGGCCTTTTCAGCCTCCATTTTGGCCTCGGGCCTTTTACCTTCCATTTCGGCTTCAAGCCTTTCCCCTTCCATTTCGCCCTTGAGCCATTGACCTTCCATTTCGCCCTCGAGCAATTGACCTTCCATTTCGCCCTCGAGCCATTGACCTTCCATTTCGCCCTCAAGCCTTTTCCCTTCCATTTTGGCCTCAAGCCCTTTCCCTTCCATTTCGCCCTCAAGCCTTTTCCCTTCCATTTTGGCCTCAAGCCTTTTCCCTTCCATTTCGCCCTCAGGCCTTTTCCCTTCCATTTTGGCCTCAAGCCTTTTCCCTTCCATTTCGACCTCGAGCCTTTTTGTTTACATTTGTGCCTCAAGCCTTTTAACTTCCATTCTGACTTCGAGCCTGTTTAGACTCCATTTGGACTTCAAGCCCTTCTCGCCTCCATTTTGGCCTCAGGCTTTTGAGCCTCCATTTCGGCCTCGGCCCTTTCAGTCTCCATTTCGACCTTTAATCTTTGACCTATAAAACGATGTCCTATATGAAACTATAGGTCCTATCTAACAGGAAAGGACCTATTAATCGTTTTGCAAACTAATAATTTCCTTTCAATACCCCCTCTTTCCACCAGTGAAGTGCAGCATGACAGTGTGGGCAAATTGCTGCCTTATGATGAATTAGATAGCCCAGCACAACTATAGCGTCAGTGACCTTAGTATATACTATGGACAAAAAAAAGTAAAATTTTGTCTGATGCATTACAGTGACTGTGACAAATCGCCCTATTTATAAAGGGGCAGTATATAACTCGCAACCTGTCTAAAAACCTATGACAAGCCACCACACAGCCTGGGTTTCAAAATATTTTTCTGTTCCGCTGGAAAACAAGCCTCCAACAACATAAATTTCTGGGAAAAAAGTTTTTGACATCACATTTCTCCATCATTACAATAAATTAACCCCATTAACCTCCAATTCCATCCCTCTCACTTATAGGTTGTAATCTCCCTTCCTCTTTCTCCTCTCTCTCTCTGTTCACTCATCCCCTTTTTTTGTGTGTGAAAGAGTTGCGCCATTGCCCTACTTTCAGTTCATTCTGTCCATCACCTTACTCTTGCATGAGCCTCGACCGTGTAGAGAAAATTAGAACGACACTCTTTGACGTCACGATGCCGACCGATATGCTTCCGCCCACATCATTACATCATTATACATATTTGTACCAAGCTTGATTTAAATCCATTCAGCTGTTCTCAAGTATCACATTTTCACCTGACATGACATCTGACCTCACCAAAATCACCTCACTCCTCACCTTTGATGCCAAAATAGAATCAGTTAATCTTTGCATCATAAAATATACTTACACCAAGTTTGGTCAAAATCCCATCACCGCTTCACAAGTTGGCACGGCAACATCATTTTTACTTAACATGACCTCTGACTTTTGATCTCTTGATCCTAAAATTTGATCAGTTCGTGTTTACATCATTATACATACCAGTACCAAGATTGATTTAAATCCCTTCAGTTCTTCTCAAATTATCACATTTTTACCTGATATAACATCTAACCTTTGACCTCTTGGTGCCATAATCCAAATCCGTTCATCTTTGCATCATATATACTTCTACCAAATTTGTTCAAAATCCATCACTTGTTCACAGGTTGGTGTGACAACAGAAATTTTACTTAACATGACCTCTGATCGTTGACCTCTTGACTCCAAACTCGAATCAGTTCATCTTTGCATCATATATACTTCTACAAAATTTGTTCAAAATCCATCACTTGTTCACAGGTTGGTGTGACAACAGAAATTTTACTTAACATGACCTCTGATCGTTGACCTCTTGACTCCAAACTCGAATCAGTTCATCTTTGCATCATATATACTTCTACAAAATTTGTTCAAAATCCCATCACTTGTTCACGAGTTGGTGCGGCAACACAATTTTTACCTGACATGACCTCTGACCTTTGGCCTTTGACCTCGTGACCACAAAATCTAATCAATTCATTTATATCTCATTGTACATACCTGCACCACGTTTGACGAAGATCCCTTCAGCTGTTATCAAGGTATGGCGGAAACAAAAACCTATCACAGACGGACGGAAAGACGGACAACCGGACGTACACCCCAAAAACATATATCCTCCAGCGACTTCATCGGCGAAGGCATAAAAACCTACTCTTTTGGCTACAATTCCTTAGGCTTCAATGAAAGATCGCTTATTTCCATTGAAATACTTTTGTTGTGTTTCCTTGTATAATCTTATATTAGGTGGCTTGTCTAACTATTTCTTGTCTGTCTTTTGTTTTTGCTCTCTACAAAGCAGTTGAATCTAGTACGAAAAGTAGATAGGAAATGACGTAAAACCTGTTTGCAGAAGGGTTTATTTCAGCTCTTCTGAATGAGAACCCAGTTTATCGGGGTGTGTCACATGACCTGTACATGTAGGGCGTGTCACCAGATACTCGAGTGTTGATTGGCCAAATTCAAAGCTCCGTCCAGTAAATTTAGCTCTTACACGAGCCTCGATCTTGAATACCAAAAAACAAAAAAAAATGGATTGGCCAAATAATACAAAGCTCCGTCCAGTAAATTTAGCTCTTACACGAGCCTCGATCTTGAATACCAAAAAAAAAAAAAAAAAAAAAAAAAAAAAGGAATTGGCCAAATAATACAAAGCTCCGTCCAGTAAAAGTAAAGCCAGGGTTTCTACAACAACGGCTCACTATTGTAATTATACCCGGATGATGGGAAGTGGAGGCTCCTCCACTCCGACAATTAAAACAGTTATTAGACAAATAATGGTGACGATGAAACACTACACAGAAAAATTTACAAATCATGATGCAAATTATTATGGACAGGCCACTGCCATAGTTGTGAACATGCATCTTGACCTAATCATTAGTCATTACCACCACAAACCTGGTGAAGATAGAGGATGGCTAGGGATAGGTAAAGTTGGCAAATGATAAAATACAATTTAATACTTCCCTCAGGTCTTTCAATATGGCCGAACTGGGCGGACTTTCCCGAGCGTGGGAAATGAAAGGCGGGAACACACTACTTATGCGTAAGGGCTTATTAAAAAGATATAAGACATGGGGAGTCGGGACAACAAAACCCGGACAGATCCAACTCATAAAGACAATGAACAATGGCAGGGAGAGACACTAACTCATTAAACAATTAAAATAAACTCCCTCACACAAACAATGGGGACAGGTGAGGATTTGACCAAGTAACCTGGAGAAGATGTCGTCCCCTCACAACCTTTTGACATCATCAAGACTGCCTCACCAATATGCCTCCACGTAGTCCCTGCCCGTGACAATGGGTAGATGTCCTCGTTCATAAAAATTAACAATTCAGCTGTTTTCAAGTATCACATTTTTACCAGACAGGACAGGTTTCACATCGATCGGTGAAGCGGTTTCGGAGAAGGTTAAAATAAAAAATCGGCTTTAAAGCTAATATGGCTGCCAAACCATGTGATACAGTCACGTGAAAAAGTAAGTACTAGTGGGGCGGCTTAGCCCAAATATTCAAAAGAATTGTGCATTTTGTGAAACAAGCACCAAATTTGGCACAAATGTACATTAATATGTTGCGAACATTTTCAGATATTGGGCCACTTGAAATTCCGTAATTTTTTTTTTCAAATTTTTTCAAATTTCGTAATTTCAAATTTTTCGGGTGACACCGTCACAATTTCGGTCTTCGAGGCCGGCCGATAGGCAAAGTGTGACCGGAAGGGACGAGGTTCTCCTGACCACGTGGCCATCGATCTGGGAAGCGAGAGGCGTTCCATTAGTGGACGCGCCCCTCACGCCAGACTTTTGGGCGGCCCCGGCAGGCCGTTTGTTTTGACGTTCCGTGACAGGCCCCGCACCCCCACCTCCGGGCCGACCGGAAGCTTGTGCTGAGTACATCATACCTGAACAACTCAGTGAGGCAGAACACAGCAGTGCACACCAGGGTGACCCCTTCAGTGCATAAACCAATTAACCTGTCCACTGCAGGGCATATAGAAATGAAGTTATTTTCTGCATATAATAATAATATAAGTTCAGTTCTATATAACAATTTCTGTTATCACCACTACCACTACAACTACCACTACTACAAGCTTTGTCTGGAATTTTGTGGACTAACAGACAAACAGACATACAGACAAGCTGGGATCAAAACATTACCTCCTTCCACCATTGAGTGTAGAGGTAAACATCATGGAAATTATATCATGCCCTAGATTTAATTCATGCTTACCCGTGTATTTGCTTCACTGGTTCACAAGGTCTTTTGCATACATGTAATTCAGACTCTCGTCTTCATTGCTGACCACACAATGTTCGCAACATATTAATGTACATTTGTGCCAAATTTGGTGCTTGTATCACAAAATGCACAATTCTTTTGAATATTTGGGCTAAGCCGCCCCACTATATCGGCCGGCCTCGAAGACCGAAATTGTGACGGTGTCACCCGAAAAATTTGCAATTACGAAATTTGAAAAAATTTGAAAAAAAAAATTACGGAATTTCAAGTGGCCCAATATCTGAAAATGTTCGCAACATATTAATGTACATTTGTGCCAAATTTGGTGCTTGTATCACAAAATGCACAACAGCTTTGCTATGCTGCTACACTATACACCCCATGTAAAGTTTTGACTTTTTCAACATATTTCAACATACAGCTATTTGATCTTCATTTCAACAATATTGATAGATAAAGGTGATATAATATGACAAATATCATGTAACATTTACATTTTGTAGTCCATTGTATAATTTAAATAAACATAAATGCAAATTTCGCATGTGGAAAAAGTAAGTACACCCCTACATTTATCAATACTTCAAATACCTAAAATTAGAATCAGGTGCACCAGCTCAGGTGCAAATGATTAGAACATCATTAGAGAGGATCTTGGAGGAACCTGTCTTATTTAAACCTCAGACATTTAGTTTGGTTTGCTCTTTGTTGTTGAAGTGTGTGGCGTCACCATGCCGAGATCAAAAGAGCTCTCTGAGGCCTACAGAAAGAAGGTTATAGATGCCTACGAGTCTGGGAAGGGATTTTAAAAGATCTCCAAACAATTTGAAATCAATCATTCGACTGTCCGTAAGATCATCTACAAGTGGAGAGGATTCCAAACAACTGCCAACTTGTTCAGGCCAGGCTGCCCCAGCAAGTTCAGCCCGAGAGCAGACTGCAAGATGCTGAAAGAAGTCTCGAAGAACCCCAGAATGTCATCAAGGGACCTACAGGTAGCTCTTGCCACTGTTGATGTCAAAGTGCACGAGTCTACCATTAGAAAGAGGCTGCACAAATTTGATCTGCATGGGAGGTGTGCCAGGGGGAAACCTTTGCTGTCCAGAAAGAACATCAGGGCAAGACTGAAGTTTGCCAATGAACACCAAGGCAAAGACCAACACTTCTGGAACAATGTGCTCTGGACAGATGAGTCAAAGGTAGAGCTATTTGGCCACAGTACTAGAAGACATGTTTGGCGAAAACCAAAGACAGCATTTCACCACAAGAACCTGATACCAACTGTAAAGCATGGTGGTGGAAATATTATGGTTTGGGGCAGCTTTGCTGCATCAGGGCCTGGGCAGCTCACCATCATAGAATCCACTATGAATTCTTCATTGTACCAGAGGGTGCTTGAGGATAATGTGAGGCCATCTGTCGGAAAGTTGAATCTCAACCAAAGGTGGACCTTGCAACATGACAATGACCCTAAACATACCAGTAAATCCACCAAGGAATGGCTGAAAAGAAAGAAATGGAGGGTTCTGGAATGGCCAAGTCAAAGCCCGGATCTAAATCCCATCGAGATGTTGTGGGGGGATTTGAAACGAGCTGTGCATGCAAGAAACCCCTCAAACATCGCACAGCTGAAAGAATTCTGCATGGAGGAGTGGGAAAAAATTTCTCCCAGTCGATGTCAGAGACTGGTAGACAGTTATAAGAAACGCCTACTTGAGGTTGTTTCTGCCAAAGGGGGCAATACCACCTATTTGAGCCAAGGGTGTACTTACTTTTTCCACATGCGCAATTTGCATTTATGTTTATTTAAATTATACAATGGACTACAAAATGTAAATGTTTCATGATATTTGTTATATTATATCACCTTTATCTATCAATATTGTTGAAATGAAGATCAAATAGCTGTATGTTGAAATATGTTGAAAAAGTCAAAACTTTACATGGGGTGTACTTACTTTTTCACATGACTGTATATGACATCAAAAATTTACACTCTACATATGTATGGGTCAGGAATCATGTTTGTGAAGTTTCGTGTTGATCGGATAAGGTTCGTTTTTCTATCTAAAATGGCTGCCAAATCACGTGACCTACAACATCATAATTTTCAAACTATCTTATTACAAATAGAGCAAACGTATATGGTTATGTATGCGACGAAAACGTCTTCTTCTTCTTCAAATCAAATAAAATTAACACCCTCTTAATTTACCCTCTTAATTACGTTTAGACTGCTGAGACGTTTAGACTGCTGAGAGTTTAGACGTTTAGACTGCTTGTTCATCATGAAACTCACTCTGCCTCATCCCTTCACCACCAAACCTTTCATCCTCCTCATCCTTCCCTTTCTTGGAACTCTTCTGTAATCTCTGACACACTATCAACTGCTCTCCCTACCTCCCCCTCTCATCCTTCATCTTACCCTACTCCTCCCCTCCCCTGTCCTGTACCCGATGCTCCCCCTCTCTCTTCTTTAACGGTATGGACCTCAAATATCAGGGGCCTTCGCTCAAACCTGACTGATCTCTCCATACAGGTTGCTTCTGACAATCCAGACTTGATCTGCTTAACTGAGACTTTCCTCCTTCAAGATGTCTCTGATTCCTCAATATCTCTTCCTGGTTACTCCCTCTTCCGGTATGATAGACCTGAGCTTCGTCCTGGTGGTGGGGTGGCTATCTTTATCAAAAACTCTCTTCCTCACTCTCCTTGCACTGCCCTCTCTCCTCCTCACCCCCAGGAGTACCTCTGGCTACGGCTTCCTCTCCGCTCCCACCTTTTGTTCATATGTGTTCTGTACCGTCCCCCAAACAGTGATGACTCAATTTACATTTCACTCTCTGACAACATGGACCAACTTCTATCCACTCATCCCAACTCTCTCTTCTTCATATGTGGTGATTTCAACTGTCATCATGCCACCTGGTTGGGTGTGGGTTCCTCTCTCACCAGTCATGGCACCTCAGCAAAGGACTTCTGTGACTCACTGGGATTGACACAATCTGTCAATTTCCCGACCCGGATCTCAGCCAATGGAGTTTCTTCTCTTCTAGACTTGGTTATGACAAACTTCCCTGCTAATGTCTGCTGCTCTTCTTCTGCTCCAATCGGTTCTTCTGATCATGTGCTTCTCAAAGTGGACATCTCTCTGGCCATTCTCAGAGAGCCTCCTCAGCGTCGAAGAGTCTGGCATTTCACTCAGGCCGACTGGGACGGGCTTCAAGCAGCCATCAATCGTCTGGATTGGTCTCCCATCTCCACTGCCTCTGACATCAATTCTTCCTGGGAATTCTTCCAAAGCAAACTGATCTCTCTCATGCACAGATTTATCCCATCTCGTCTTCAGTTGTCTTACCCTTCCTCCCGTCCATGGTACACCGAATCTTGTGGTGAGGCAGTTGCCCTGAAACAACTTGCCTTTGCCTCTTGGAAGGCTAATCCAACTGAAGGCAATCTCAGTTCCTTCCACCAAGCTCGGAACAAGTGTGTGTCTACCCTCAGGAGTGCCAGGAAGCTCTATCTCTCCTCACTCAAGAACGAACTCTCAAACCTGTCTCCTTCCTCCAAATCCTGGTGGCGTCTAGTCAAATCCGTTTCTGGTGTTTGTTCCCCCTCCATCCCCTCCCTTACCTCAAATGGCCACACAGTTGACATCGCACGTGGCAAAGCCGAATGCCTCAACTCTGTGTTTGCCTCAAAATCTTTAGTCCCAAACCCATCTCTCTCTGTTCCCACCTTTCCCAGTCGAACCCAACTGTTCCTGGACTCTGTGTCCTTCTCTCCTGACAAGGTGGAGGAGTTTTTGTCTAACCTCGACTCTGATTCTGCAACTGGACCAGACGGCATCAGCCCACGGGTCCTAAAATCCTGCTCTGCCGCTCTATCTCACCCTCTCTCTGTTATTTTCACCCTATCTTTTGCTCAAGGTCATCTGCCAGCATCCTGGAAATCAGCAAACATTACCGCTTTACACAAAAAAGGTGCAAAAACAGATCCTTTTAACTACAGACCAATCAGCCTGCTCCCAATTATCAGCAAAGTCATGGAATCCATCATTGCTTCGGATATGAAATCTTTCCTCTTCTCCAATGGCTTGATCTCTGATCATCAATTTGGATTCAGACCAGGTCACTCTACTCTGGACATGCTGCTTCTCCTGTCTCAACAATGGATGGAGGTCCTCAATGCCAAACAGGAAATCAGAGCTGTCTCCCTTGACATATCACGTGCCTTCGATACGGTCTGGCACCCAGCTCTGCTCACCAAACTCTACTCCTATGGTATCCATGGAAATCTCCATGCATGGCTTGTGGACTTCCTCTCTGGTCATAGTCAACGTGTGGCCCTGAATGGATTTCTCTCATCTCCCCTTCCTGTTCAGGCTGGAGTTCCCCAAGGCAGTGTGCTGGGCCCTGTGCTTTTTCTGGTCTTTATCAATGATCTCTCCGACTCTCTGGAAAATCCTCTCTATCTCTTTGCTGATGACTCCACTCTCTGCCGCTCCATTCCTCTTCCCTCAGATCGGCAGTCTGCAGCCTCCTCACTCTCTGAAGACCTGGACAAAATCACAGACTGGTCAAACAAGTGGAACATGTCTTTCAATCCTGACAAATCTCACACTCTTACTATGTCTCTCCGAAAAGATCGACTGGACAACCCTCCCATCTACTTTCTCAACAATCCTCTCCAAGAAGTTCTGTCGCTCAAGCTTTTGGGTCTCACTATCTGCCATGATCTTTCTTGGGAAAACCACATTTCCAAGCTGGCCTGCAAAGCCAGTCGCCGACTGGGCATCCTCCGTCGTGCGAAGCCCTTCCTAGGCACACCTGAGCTCCTCACCACATACAAGGCTTTCATCCGCAGCTCAATGGAATACTGTTCTCCCCTATGGGCTGGTGCTCCTGCCTCACACCTAGCTCGGCTTCACGCTGTTGAAACCAAAGCTTTCAGAATCATTGGAATCTCCCGCGATGAAGCTATCTCTGAGGGCCTTTCACTCACTCACCGCAGGCAGGTAGGTGGTCTTTCTGTCTTCTACCGACTCCTCTCCGGCCTTGCTCCCCCAGCTCTCTCTGTGCTCTGTCCCCCAAATATTCCTACAGGTCGCACAAGATCTGCCAGCAAGCCCCTGATGGTTAAACTGCCGAAATCTCGGCTCTCTGCTCACCTTCACTCCTTCATTCATCTTTTCTCCCACCTCTGGAACAAACTCCCACACTCCCTTCAATCCCACTCCTCCCTCCAGGTCTTTAAAACAGCTGTTCACCACCATCTCTTATCTTCCCCCATCCAAAACCTTGATCTTTTCTACCCCCACTAATTCACCCCAGATCCACCTTGTTTGTAATTCCAACTTCTTTCCTGGTAGTCCTGGCAGTGTCCATATGTTTTATGCCTCTCCCACCCCCTTTCCCATGCCTCCCCCCCAAAGCCCTCTCCCTCCCACAGATCTCTCGATGTCTCCATGTCTCTCGCTTCCTGCTCTTTCACGAGCCTCGATCTTGTATACAAAAAAAAAAAAAAAAAAAAAAAAAAAATGTTGTGTTTGTGTCCTTCCCCCTCTCTCCCCATCTTGTCTGCCGCTCCCGATGTTATTTGTTTTATGTGTCGGTTTGTCGGTTATGTGTCGGTTTGTCGGTTTGGCTTTCTGTGTGATAAATGTTCGCTCTTTCACGAGCCTCGATCTTGTATACAAAAAAAAAAAAAGAAAAAAAAAAATACCCCTCAGACCTTTGATGACCCTTTAATTCCCCCAAGACCCTTAAGACTTAATATTTCTTAAATACCCCAAATAACCAAAATAACCCAAATACTCTTAAAGACCAAGAGGAAACAAAAGACCCTTAACACCCAAAAGCCCCTGAAGACACTGAAGACCCAAAAGACCCAAAATACCAAAAATACCCTTAAAGACCCAGCGGAATGAAAAGACCCTGAAGACACAAATGGCACCGAAAACCCAAATGGCACCGAACACTCAAAATACCTCGAAGACCCAAAACACCCTGAAGACCCAAAAGACCCTGAAGACCCAAAAGACCCTGAAGACCCAAAATACCCTGAAGACCCAAAAGACCATGAAGACCAAAAACACCCCAAAGACCCAAAACACCCCAAATATCCAAAATACCCTGAAGACACAAAGACCCTAAAGACCGAGAGGAACCAAAAGACCATGAAGACCCAAAACACCCTGAAGACCCAAAAATACCCCGAATACCCAAAACACCCCAAAGACCCAAAAGACCTAGAAGACCCAAAAGACCTGGAAGACCCAAAATACCTGGAAGACCTAAAAGGCCCCAAAAACCCAAAAGACCATGAAGACTCAAAACACGCTGAAGACCCCAAAGACCCTTAAATACCCTTTAGACCCCAAAGACCCTTAAATACCCTTTAGACCCAAAATACCCTTAAATACCCCAAAGATCCAAAATAACCCAAATACTCTTAAAGACCAAGAGGAAACAAAAGACCCTTAACACCAAAAAGCCCCTGAAGACACCGAAGACCAAAAAGACCCTGAAGACCCAAAATACCCCAAAGACCCAAAATACCCCTAAAGTCCTAGACTCTAGCCCCTAGAGCAGGGATTCTCAACCTTTTTCCCTATCAAGACCCCCAACGGATTGCCCACGATGTCCCCATACCCCCTTCGCCAGACTGTTGACTGACCAAGGTGCACCAAAGGTGTGCATAGCTAGGGGGGACTGGGGGCATGTCCCCCTAGAATTTTTTTGATTTCTCGGTGCTCTATGGTGCATTCTGAGGGGTGTTTTTACTTTAATTGCCTATATTTTTGGATGAAAATTGGTAACTTATTACCCAGAAAATGGGCCAGGTTCGGGCATCCGCTCCTGATTACCAGTTCCATTAGGTTCCAGTGTGACTTCAAAATATCTCAATAGCTTAGTTTTACATATGGATAATTAGGAACAGAACAGGAAAGAAAATCATTCGGATTTTATCCCTATTTATTTATTTGCTTGTTAACAAAGAAACAAAACAAACTAAACAACTAAAACATACAAGTTTTATGCAAGCCGTTTTACTAATCTAGTGAGATTGTTGCTGCTGTTTTTGTGCAATCAGAATATGGAATCGGGGCACAGTTCGTGACAACGCCAGTCGCATGTCATCGGACACATCAAGTCGATTTCTCCACTTTGATTTCAGGTTCAATAATGCAGAGAAACCTGTTTCACAGAGATGCGTAGTTGTGAAGGGCACCAACACATTCATTATCCATCGTTAAATCGTTGTCACTCATCGTAGAAATATCAAACGAGAAAGGGTTCTGGTTCCAAACGGATTCCGTGCTAAGATCATCAATATCTGAGAAGTAACCCTCAAAATTGGTACTTAGGACTTTCAAAGGGTCCTTGAATTCTTGAAGTATTTCCACAGGCAATGCGTTTTCATCTTCTCCATCAAGAAGGATATCGCCAAGGATTGGAAAGTTCGCCATGTTTCCGCTTTCAACACGGCGACTCCAAATAGGTAATTTCTTCGTGGATGCCACTAACTTTCCCCTGCCTTGAATAATGTCCACATCCCTTCCCTGCATCGACATGTTCAAGTCATTGAGGTGACCCGAAATATCGGCCAAATATCTCAGGCGAAAACAATAAAATGCTCATCTTCAAAACTGTTCGCAAGAGGGGATTGTTGATGCCTGAGGAATTCTAGAATTTCTTCTGGAAGTTCCACTACACGTGCGAAAACACGACCACGAGATAGCCAACGTACCTATGTGTGGTACAGTAGAACACAATGTTCCGCCCCAATCTCATAGGGCAGAACATTGTGTTCTGTGGTGGTCGTGGTCGTATTTTCGCACGAGATAGCCAACGTACCTATGTGTGGTACAGTAGAACACAATGTTCCGCCCCAATCTCATCACAGAATTTTTGAAATAGCCAATGATGTAATGCCTTCCACCAATAAAGTTGACTGTCTGCACGAGTATTACCATCAGTTCTTTCAGTTTCTTTGACAACGTTTTGGATGCCAAGGCTTCGTGATGTAGAACACAGTGTGTGGTCAACACATGTGGAGCTTTCTCCTTGACCAGAGCGATGAACCCAGATTTCTTGCCAATCGTGGCAAGAGCTCCATCCGTGCAAATATACCCAACCAAATCCCATGTTAACTCATGGCGATCAAAGAACAGTTCGATCAACTTGAACACATCAGCTCCTTTAGTTGTTGTTTCGAGTTGTTCGCATTATAAAAATTCTTCCTTCAGGTTCATTCTATGAACGTAGCGGACGAATACAAGCAATTGACAGTGGTTTGAAACGTCAGTGAGTCATCGAGCTGCGTGCTAATTTTTGCAGGACTGTTTTCACCCCTCAGCCCAAATTGGGCTAAGGGGTATTGTCGTCACGGGCGTCGTCCAGGCGTCCGTCAACTTTTGGTTTCCGTCAATTTCAAGGAGCACGGCTTGTCCAATTAAATCCATTTTTGCAGTGTGTGTTGGGGTTGAGTAGAGGAAGGTTACTTTCGAAAATGGGCGCGCTGCGATTTTCAATATGGCCGCCACGGCAGCCATCCGGGCGTCCGTCAACTTTTGGTTTCCGTCAATTTTGAGCAGAACGGCTTGTCCGATTAAATCCATTTTTGCAGTGTGTGTTGGGGTTAAGTAGAGGAAGGTTCCTTTCGAAAATGGGCGCGCTGTGATTTTCAATATGGCCGCCACAGTAGCCATCTTGAAATTGGTTTCCATCAATTTTGAGCAGAACGGCTTGTCCGATTAAATCCATGTTTGCAGTGTGTGTTGGGGTTGAGTAGAGGAAGGTGCCTTTCGAAAATGGGCGCGCTGCGATTTTCAACATGGCCGCCACGGCAGCCATCTTGAAATTGGTTTCCGTCAATTTCGAGCAGAACGGCCTGTCCGATTAAATCCATTTTTGCAGTGTGTGTTTGGGTTGAGTAGAGGAAGGTTCATGGGCGTGCTGCGATTTTCAATATGGCCGCCACGGCAGCCATCTTGAAATTGGTTTCCGTCAATTTCAAGAAGAACGGCTTGTCCGATTAAATCCATTTTTGCAGTTTTTTGGGGGGTTGAGTAGAGGAAGGTTCCTTTCGAAAATGGGCGCCCTGCGATTTTCAATATGGCCGCCACGGCAGCCATCTTGAAATTGGTTTCCACCATGCATGGACTGAGGGGTTACACCTGCTTTGCGGTCCTATTTATTAATCTCGCTGACAACTTGTGTTGCTATGTCCTGACTCATGTCTCCAAATCTCTGGGGTACAGTGTCGTTGGACAAGGACACCTGACTCAATCGCTTCACTGCATCCTCCCCCAGCACGATTTTTACCATCTCCAACGCACAGGGCTTCACTAGGCTTTCTCCGATTGTGTGGGGCTTCTTTTCCTTGGCAATCATGTACAAAACTTTGTAGGAGGCTTCCAGAAGAGGCTTCCCAGTGGGAACAAACCCATGCGATGAAAGAGTTCCTTTCTGATCATAACGAAGTCTTTTCACCTTGAAAGCATCAATGGAGGTGTCAACATGATCCCTGTGTTTGCTTTGGAGGTGCTCTCTCAGTCCTGATGGCTTCAAATTTCCATTGCTCATTACCAAATTGCAAAGAATGCATTGGGGTTTATCAGTTCCATCTCCTTCTTTCACACAGGTGAAGCCAAAGCGAACATGGGCATCATTCCACTTACGTTTTTTGACAGACGACATCTTGCAACAAATCTGTAAAATAATAATAAGAAAAAACAATTACCAAACACCACAGAAGATAAAACATTGGTCCACGTGAAATAAAGTGTTGGCCACGAACACTGAAAACAACAGAAAGAGATGCACAGAAGATTAAGAAATTCCTCACACGATACTACTTCAACGTACCCAATCAATCAACTTTCGCAGCTCAATCAATTTTCACGGACCGGGTGTTTACGGACACGGACATCCAGGTGTTTTTCACGGACATGGATATCCGGCCGCCCCATTTATGTTATTGCATTATAATGATTGTGAATGCCCTATTTATATTTAAATATACTTTGAAAACTTTGAATATCTTCAGATAAGTAGGCTTACTACTCACTTGTTTTGCAAATGTTTTCACCGGAATCAAATTGAGAATGAGGTCGTAATTGCCGTAATTGCCGATATTCGGTTCTTCACCTAATGGCCCAATGGCCGACAATCTCACGTAATGTAGGGCCTACATTACGTGACAGCACATTGGCTCGGTGTGAACTTTGACCCGCCCTAATCGCTATGTAAATGTTCTCATTGTCATGTCAATCATGCATTTTAATCGCATGCATACGCCCGGGGAGTATAGTTGATTTATTCGAATTTTATTAGAAAATTGAATTTCTATTTGTTTAAAATATAATTATACAAATATAATTTGTTTTGAAATATATATATATTTATATTTAAATATATATTTATTATATATTTAAAGTTGATATTTCATTGAATTTATTACAATTTATTATTATTATTTATTACGAGTCCCATACCCCCAGATTTTGGTCCCCATACCCCCAAGGGGTATGGATACCCCAGGTTAAGAACCCCAGGCCTAGAGAATCCAAAAGACCCTGAAGACCCAAATGGCCCTGAAAACCCAAAACACCATGAAGACCCAAAAGACACAAAAATGGTCAAAGATGCCTATCCCTCTGAAACGACGTGTGGTGAGACACGCGGAACGTGCCGAGTCACGCTAGCATACAACAATGGTGTTAGATGATATTTGTAAAATTTCATATCAATAGGGTGAGTGGTTTCTGAGATATAATTATTTAATATTTTCCTTTATTCCAATATAGCTGCCACAGCATGTGACCGATGACGTTTTCATAATCAGCTTTTAATTGCCATGCGAGTCAATGACACACATAAAGTTTCAAGTCAATCGCTTTGGTGGTTTGGGAGAAGATGTTTTTTAAGGTTTTATGTTAATGGCTGCCAACCCATGTGACCTCTCATGTCATAAATTTAATATTTCAATACAAATGGTTCATAGAGTATGTGCATGCAATTTCACATTTTTTGGATGAGGTATTCGATTAAAACTTTTATGGCTGGTATACCACTTCAGTGATGATGTCATCATTATCATTCGTTTGTTCCCCATTGGGACGACGTGACAATGTGCGAAGTTTCAAATTTTTCCATTCAGCTGTTTCTGAGAAATAATTATTTAATTACATGCATTTAATCCAAGATGGCTGCCATACCACATAACCTATGACGTCACAATTATAAAAATATTTCTCATGGGTGTTGCTCATACCCTGAAAGTTTAGTCTCAATCAGACGTGTGGTTTGCTCGATTGTGCCAAAGCCTTTTTAAATTAATGAAAGTTATATACAAGTTAGTACACATTCGCATAAATAAATGCAAAACAATCACCAGACATTTGAACACAAATAAAACAAACAATTCCAGAAGTGTACGGATTTGGTAGTACGGCTTCTTCTTCTTCCTGACCGGCATCACACTTAACTCAGAAACGTGAGCCACATTCACCCACCAGCATATATACACAAAGAATTAAGTTAAGCACCCCCCCCCGTTTTTTTACAACCTCGCACATTACAAGTTTGTTGGCGTCAAAACAGTGTAATATACCCATGATATTGCTATATTTTCTGGAGAAGTGATATTATGGTCACATAAAAACATAACAATCATGCCGTTTTCAATATTTTATTCTGAATAATTTAAGGTGAAATTTTTTGGGAATTTTAGGCATATTTTCACCTCAATTTAAGTATGGAGCTATAGGTCCATCACGGACAGTGTGGATGACGTTTATGTTTTCTAACGTACAGTCATTGTTCTGAGAAGACCTCTAGCGATCTTTGCGTCAATAACGTGTGTAGGACCCACGTGATCGGATCACTGACTCAACCAATCACTTTTTTTCACTTTGATCACTCAATTTCATCAATGGATAATTGCTAATGTCATACCAATCATTATTTGATCTCACATACCTTAGAATATATGCCAATGTATACATATACACAAAGAATATATATTAGGGGGTGCTTACCTTAATTCGTTGTGTAGGGGTGCTTAACTTAATTCTTTGTGTATATATGAACACCCTTCCTCTCCTGCCTCCCCACACCCCCCCCCTTCCCCACCATCCGCTCGCCTCCCCCTCCCCTGCTTGGCAACGCCGGGTACTTCTGCGAGTGTATATATATATATATATATATATATATATATATATATATATATATATATATATATATACTAGCAGAAGTACCCGGCATTGCCGGGCAGGGGAGGGGAGGGGAGGGGGAAGAGGAGGGGAGGGGAACGGGGGGGAGGGGAGGAGAGGGGGGGAGGGGAGAAGAGGGGGGGGGGGAAGTACCCGGCATTCCGTGTATAAACGTGAGGGGGGGAGGGGGAGAGGGATGGGGGGAGGGGAGGAGAGGGGGGGAGGGGGAGGGATGGGAGAGGAGAGGGGTGGGAGGGGGGATGGGGAGGGGTAGGGGGAGCGGGAGGGGGAGGGGGAAAAGGGAGGGGGAGGGGGAAAAGGGAGGGGGAAAAGGGAGGGGGAGGGGGAGGGGAGAAGGGGAGGTGGTAGGGGGGAGGGGGAAAAGGGAGGGGGAGGGGGAGGGGAGAAGGGGAGGTGGTAGGGTGGAGGGAGAAGGGAGGGGGAGGGGAGGATGGAGGGGGGAGGGGGAAGGGGGAGGGAAGGGGAGGGCCAGTCAACAATGACGTTGCAGTTCTCATGGTCGGAGAGCAGCACAACAATCGCGACATCACCCTGAATCTTCGCAACAGCACAAAGCGGATTTTGGAGACTCACCGATCCTGTGACGCCCTCCAGTACCGGCGTTGCCGGGTGGGGGAAGGGAGACCCGTACATTCCCAACCCGTACATTCGCCCTCTCGACTCAAGCTCACTCGGACAAAAGCCTCGCACAAATTACACCGTGAAGGCCCAATGGCCATGTCTATGCCACAAATCAAGTACGTGAGCGAGTCGGGCGCACTGAATTGAAAATATATAGAACGCTCATACTCCGTGAAAAGTGAAGCCAACTGGCGGCGGGGATGGAATAACTCACATTATTTCAACCTGAGAGGTGTTTCACCTCGCTCCGGTGGATTTACCTGCCGATGCGCTTATTACTTGGATTTGTCCCAATGGAGCAAGGTGATTAAGAGGTCAAAGGATACCAGAGTCAACGACTCTGAAGTTCAGCTACATCTTAGCTCAGCCACAGCTAAATACAACACAAACTATACATGAATAGGCTAACAACGGCACGTTAACATTTTTTTATTTTTTTTAACTTTACTTTAAACACTTATCGCAGACTCATGCGGCACACTCAATAATTGATTGTGCTTATTCGGAACATCACGTGATCGCTCTGAGCGAATCAGCACGCTGCTCTGCCACCGGTCAGAATCCGTGTATAATATTCCTCGCTGAAAAAAAACATGCTACTATCTATGCTAAATCATGCTAAATCATGCTAAATGCTAATCATGCTAAAATAAAATCTATGCTACTTGCTAGCGGCAAGGAACATCACATGATCGCATCACGAACATCATTCGTGATCACGTCATCACGTGATCGTGATCGTCATCAATGAGCGCGAATGAGCGAATCAGCGCGCTGCTCTGCCACCGATTCAGATTCGCTGAAAAAAACTATGGATCTAAAGATGAAAGAAAAAAAAACCTATGTGGTGTGAATGGCAATGTTCCTCGCTGAAATGTGAAAAAACGCAATCGCTTTTCGCTCTGAAATACGTGCGAACGCGTAACTGAGTTAATGGCGGCAAGGAACATCACGTGATCGCTCTGAGCGAATCAGCGCGCTGCTCTGCCACCGGTCAGATTCTGTGCATAATATTGCTCGCTGAAATGCGCTGAGGTAAAAATATAGTAAAAAAATATTATGAAATAATTTTTTAGGTCGGCCATGTTCTTCCCAGGCTCAATGGACATGTCTGTGCCAAATATCAAGGACGTGAGCCTCTCCGTTTAGGAGTCTATCGGTAACATTACACACACACACACACACACACACACACACACACACACACACACACAAACTGTGTTATATATATATATATATATATATATATATATATATATATATATATATATATATACGCATATATACGTATATATATATTATATATATATATATATATATATATATATATATATATATATATATATATATATACATACATATATATACAGTGCATTCAGAAAGTATTCAGACCCCTTCTCTTTTTTCACATTTTGTTGTGTTGCAGCCTTATGCTGAAATCGTTTGAATTCATTTTCCCCCTCATCAATCTGCACTCAATACCCCATAATGACAAAGAGAAAACAGGATTTTAGAAAGTTTTGCAAATTTATTAAAAAGAAAAACCTGAAATATCACATTTACATAAGTATTCATACCTTTTGCTATGACCCTTGAAATTTAGCTCAAGGTGCCTCCCATCTCTCTTGATCATCTTTGAGATGTTTCGACACCGTGATTGGAGTCCACCTGTGGTAAATTCAATTGATTGGACATGATTTGGAAAGGCACACACCTGTCTATATAAGGTCTCACAGCTGACAACGCATATCAGAGCAAAAACCAAGCCATGAGGTCGAAGGAACTGCCTGCAGAGCTCAGACAGGATTGTGTCGAGGCACAGATTTGGGGAAGCCTACAAAAAAAATTCTGCTGCATTGAAGGTTCCCAAGAGCACAGTGGCCTCCATAATTCTTAAATGGAAGAAGTTTGGAACAACTAGGACTCTTCCTAGAGCTGGCCGCCCGGCCAAACTGAGCAATCGGGGAAGAAGGGCCTTGGTAAGAGAGGTGACCAAGAACCCGATGGTCACTCTGGCTAAGCTCCAGAGATCCTGTGTGGAGATGGGAGAAACCTCCAGAAGGACAACCATCACTGCAACACTCCACCGAACTGGGCTTTATGGCAGAGTGGACAGACGGAAGCCAAACAGTTCAATCTTGCTTTCATCAGACCACAGACTCTTATTTCTCACAGTCTGAGAGTCCTTGAGGTGCTTTTTTGCAAACTCCAAGTGGGCTTTCATGTGTCTTTCACTGAGGAGAGGCTTCCGTCTGGCATCTTAGCACCCCTCGAGCGCTGATTGGCCGCTCGTTCCTTACCGGCCACTCCTCCTGCAGCTCCTCCCTTCGGCCTTGGTAGACTTGTTCAGGCCTGCCACGTGGCATTTCAGCGCCAAAAGAACACCTAAGCTCACTGGCCTACTCAACGCAAAATTAAACACAAGAAAGAACTACGCTTACATTCATGAAGAAATAACTGAACTATCGCGAGGCTTCATGTTGTGGTGTGTCTACCTACGAGGGGGAATTAACCTTTATTCCAAAACCTCAACAATATATATGTATATATAGAGTCACGTGAAAAAGTAAGTACACCCCATGTAAAGTTTTGACTTTTTCAACACATTTCAACATACAGCTATTTGATCTTCATTTCAACAGTATTGATAGATAAAGGTGATATAATATAACAAATATCATGAAACATTTACATTTTGTAGTCCATTGTATAATTTAATCAGAAGAGTCCAAGGACCCAGAAGAGTCCAAGGACTCTGAAGACCCAAAAGACCCCAAGGACCCAAAAGACCCCAACGACACTGAAGTCCCAAAAGGTCCCAAGGACCCAGAAGACCCCAGGGATCCAAACAACCCAGAGGACCCAAACAACACAGAGGACCCCTAAAAGACCATGAAGACCAAAAAGACTCCAAGACCTTTAAAGACCCAAAATACCACAAACACCCAAAAGATCCTGAAGACCCAAAATTTTCTAAAGACCCATAAATAGTAGGGTGGCTTAGCAAAATTACCGTTACACGGTGGACAAAATCACCAAATTTGGCATGAACACTCCTAATGACCTATTAATCAATATTAGCCGAGGAGCCCTCGCGAATTTTTACGCGTATTCGTGTAAAACCAAAAAATCCAAAATGGCCGCCATCCAGTAATTAAAAACACATTTCCCGGGTTATATAAGTCATGGATAGCAAAAATTGGTATCAAAATATAAATTTTTAGGACACTGAATGTGTATTTTGATATTACAATATCACCAGTAAATTTAAAGGGACATTCAGTGATTTCATGTGAAGGGCGCCCTCAATGTTAGGGGGGGGGGAAAAGCTTTTGGCTTGAATACATTGCTTATAACTCCAGGTCATCAATTATTGCGAATGATAAGCTGTAAACATTGTACCCTGGAAATACAACATTATCATTAGGAGTGCAAAATATCGAGCCCAAGAATTGGGCGTGTCGCTTATTGGATGTCACGCCTACCATTACAATCAGTATCCACTATAAACCAATGAGAGGTTTAGCTTAAGACTTCAGACTTTTCGTAGAACATAGGCAGTAGTGAACACACAGCTGGAGGGTCTTCTATGGGAGGTTGCTGCGAAGCATGATAGGCAGCCCAGACGATGGCATCTTCATTGGTGACATCCTCCTCTAACAGTGCTAGTGCATGTTCGACCCAACTATTTTCCTGGATAAGTGCCTCATTTAAGCAGGTCTCTGTGTTACTCTCAGGTGCTTCAATTGCAGCGGTTGTTAAAGCTACAGCAGGGACAAAAGCATAACTGACCGGGAGAGACTGCTGTGTTGCACCAGAAGGGGGTATCATAGTAGGTGGTCTGCTCTCACCAGGATCAGTTTGTGTTGGAAACTGAAAGAGACTAATTCCAGTCCCATGAAAGGAGTCATGTGAAGTGGTTGAGCTAGGGTTATGGTCTAGGTTGTCTAGGGCACCAACAGTAAACAACCCTTTCCGGAGAAAAGCAGGGCATACAACGCCGTCTTCTTCAAATCGCTCACATACAGATGTGGCAATACAGTCCTCAAGGTCCATAACCCTGTCATATGAAATGCTGATACCCATCTGATACAATTGCTGGATGAGTTTCTTGCTTCTTGTCAGTCCATGAATATTGAGACCAATGTAAATGGGGAGAGGTGGCTCACGCTCCAGAGTATGTCTTGTTTCAACAGCTGATTCAGATGGAGTTTTCTTCTTTGTGTTGTAGAGAATGGTCTGTCCTATAGTGAGGCAAGCCTGTGATTCACATCTGTCTTGATCTTTCAAGTTAAGGCCATTAAGTATAAAGGAGACAAGTGATTTGAGGCTTGGGGGCATTGAATTTTCTTGACATTGTGTTGGGAAACAGCCAGTGAATTTGAAGCATTGATGGTTGAAAATGTCTTTGCGGATTATCGTTGCAGCTTTTGCTAGAATCTCAGCGTCTTCTGAGAAATCCCGTTTTTTCAAAGCTTCCTTCAACATATTTCGCATTCCTTCTTTGAAAACAATAACCGTGTTTCTACCATCGTTCTGTTCCTGTGCCTCTGGGAAGTGTTCCAGCAGTTGACGCTTCAGCCTAGTCTTGTTGACTTCTTTGTGGATACCCATGTCCTGAAGACGATTCACATAGAGTGAATGAATCTCTGAAAGCTTAAAGAGGAAAGTCCCAGAGTCTACAGCTATCTCAATGTAGCTTGTCAGCTCTACAAACACTCTAGACTCATTCACTTTTTCATTTACATTTGGTGATTCCCGACTCAACTTTCTGACGAGACTGCGGTAACGATTTCGCAGATGGGTCAGGCATTTTAAATGATACTTTGCTTCCATCGCAATCAAATCTCCTCCAACAATTCGAGCAAGAAGCTGTGTGTCATGTAGCTCTGTGATCATACATCGTATATTGGTATCAGCATCATATGTTAAAACTTGAGAGAGCTCACCGTCCTCATGTCCTTTGTCACAGAAGATGCACTTTGCTGTGTTTATCGTTTGGCGCTTACTTGATCTCCTTTGAGACTCGACAGTGTTGGGGACACCCCTTTTCTTTGCTTGCGTCCTTGTCAACTTGGAATTGTTATATTTCAAATGGCAATATTTATGCCAAGATGCATGGTGGGTTACAAAATCTGCAGCAGTAACATCACTGCCAAAGTAGATGTTAGTTGGAAGTGCATCAATGTCTCTGAACTGTTCTACATTTGTCAAAAATGATGTATAAGCATCTGTCATGTCACGACTTGCTATAGGATTCTGCAAAGGGCATTTCAAAGGTTCAGATGTGTGTCGCTGACAAATGATACAACAATTCCAATCTAGATCCATCTTGTATACGGGCTCGTCTCTCTTGGCACGATGTCTGAATCCAATCCGTACCAGCAGTTTCCTTGGCTTTCAATCGGTGCTCTGAAATTGAGCAAAAAGTATATATTATTCACATTAAAATAATATCAATATAAATAACTTAAGTTGAGTTTGGCAAAAATATAAATTTTACTCACAAGTAATATTAATCCAGCTTTAATTTAGCATTCACAATGGATGTCCTATAATACTTTCCATATGGAAAATTTATTGTGATAACAAAGAGAAAAAAAACACATAATCAATCACATTTATTTTCAAGTCAAGATAGGACATCTGATTTTTTGTTTTCACTAATGATGTCCTATAATGTCTTCCGTAGTTTTAAAAATGGCCTGGGCAACAGCATTGTTTAACAGTTGCTTTTTATTATATTTGATTTATACGTATTAATCATTATCATGGGTAAAGTTAATAAGTGCTATATAATGCAGTATAAAAATATCTAATTAGCCAGAATTTTCTAAATTCCTGATATAGTGCACATTGTGTTGATTATTTTGCATAGGCCATTATTTATAGGAGTGTTTAAGCTTGTCTAATTATGCTGATTGTTACCAAATGTACATAAACACATACTTCTGTTTAGCTAAAAAAACCTGACTTGATCACTGAAGTTCTGTAATTAAAGATAATAACTTGAAAAGTTGCTTACTTACCATAAAATATGTAGATTGTTAACAAAGGAGGCCAGAAAACTTTCCACCAATACATGTGCTTAGCAGTATAGTAAAGACAGCCTGTAGTCACAATGTCGCCCTCTAAATTAGGTATATAACTACGGATACCCACAAGGGTCACATTAAGGTTAGGATAAAAGCATAATTAAAACATTCACATTATTTCCATGTTCAAACCCTTGTCTCAAGAACGCACTATCTTGAGAAAAAATAGTTTAGATCACTTTTAAATTCAATTAGTTTGGATGTTGCAGTCAATATTATGTAGTTTGATTTCTTTGATCTTTAGACCTAAGGGAAATAAACAACCATGTTGTCCATATGTGGTAGGTTATTTGTGTATCTTTTTTAAAAATAGGGCTTCAATAAAAATATTCTGGTATAATATAATCATACTTTGGTACAATTTAGCCATCGTATGACCGCTAAAAACCAAGGAAATTGCTATTTCAGCATAAATGGCGGCCATTTTGGATTTTTATGTTTTACTTTAATATTTCAGGAGGGTGACCGAACATGTTGAGGACATGGTTCTGATATTTAAGTAATATTTTGATACAATTTGGCTTTCCTCTAACAACTACAACCCAAGAAAATTGGTATTTTATCATGAATGGCAGCCATCTTGGATTTGTTTGTGTTACCATGGTTACGTACATATTTCGAGAGGGCTCCTCGGCTAAAATCAACTGATATACCCTAAGGAAGCCTCACACCAAAAATGGCGCTTTTGTCCGCCCGGTAACGGTAATCTTGAAAATTGACCCCAAGCCACCCCGCTAAAAGATTCCAAATACATAAAAGACTGAACACACCCCAAGAACCTTAAACACCCAAAAGACCACGAAGACCCTACATACTCCAAAGACCCTAAAATATCCCTAATATCCAAAAGACCCGAAAATACCCCAAATAACCAAAAGACCCTGAGGACTGAAAAGACCCAGAAGACCCTTAAATACCCAAAATATACAAAAGAGCCAAAAGACTGAAAACACACCAAAGACCCAAAATATAGTAAAGACCCTTAAAGACCACGAAGACATTAAAAAAAAAACAGAAGACCGAAAAGATTAAAAAGACCCAGAAGACCAAAAAGACCCCGAAGACCCAAAATACCCTGAGGACTCAGTGAACTCCGAAGACCCAAAATACCCGAAGATCCAAAAAAACCCAGAGGACTGAAGAGACCAGAGGACCCCAAAGATCAGAGGACCCAAATGACCCAAAATACCTAGAGGACCCAAAGGACTCAAATGACCCAAAATAACCCAAGGAAACAAAAGACCCTCAAGACCTTCAAGACCCTAATGACCCAGAGGATACACAAAATCCTGAGGACGCAAAATACCCTGAGCAGCCTCAAGGTTGGTGTACAGAAGTGTTTTTTTAATCACAATAAATACAAGGCACAGGGAGGTGAAAATTGCTGCATGTGGTGTGCAACGTGTACAGAGCAAAGCGAGTGTTCATTTACGTCTCTAGGATGTCTAATAAATAAAGAAGATATAAGCATCCCTGACACTAGGCCGAGGCTTCAGACTTTGGCACGCTATATTATATTGTTATTCTAGTTCTAGTACATATATATATATATACACTACCGGTTAAAAGTTTTAGAACATCTCAATTTTTCCAGTTTGTATTGAAATTTACGCAGTTTAATGTCTCAATGTACTCTGAAATTAAGCATAGAACAAATAAACAATTGGAGATAAAAAAGAAATCATAGAATCATTTTGTTTATCAAAATTTAATTTAAATTTTTGACTCAGCAAAGTAGCCACCTTTGGCAGATATAACCGCCGAACACATTCTCGGCATTCTTTCTACAATGGAAATCAAATATTGTTCGGGAAGTTCTTCCCAAACACTGTTGCAGAAGTTCCCACAAATGTGTTGCACTTTTCGGTTGCTTTGCTTTCACCCTTCTGTCCAGTTCATCCCAAACCAGCTCGATGGGGTTTAAGTCTGGAGACTGTGCTGGCCATTCCATGATTTGAAGCCTACCGTCTTGTTCTTTTCCTCGAAGGTAGTTTTGACATAGTCTGGAGGTGTGTTTAGGGTCATTATCTTGCTGTACGATGAACCCCTGACCAACGAGGCGTATACCAGAGGGTATTGCATGGCACTGCAAAATGCTGTGGTAGCCCTTTTGGTTCAGGGTGCCAGTCACTCTGTGCAAGTCGCCGACTCTGGATCCAGCAAAAGAGTCCCAGACCATCACGCTTCCTCCTCCATGTTTGACAGTTGGTGTCACACACTGAGGAACCATCCTTTCGCCTATTTGACAGCGTACAAAAACCCTGCATGATGAACCAAAGATTTCAAATTTTGATTCATCGGTCCATAAGACCTTCTTCTAGTCTTCAGTAGTCCACTGGTGGTGCTTCATGACCCAGGCAAGCCTCTTTTTCTTATTTTGCCATCTTAGCAATTGGTTTCTTACTGCCATTCAACCTGCCAAACCTGCAGCTCGAAGTCTTCTCTTCACAGATGAAACTGCGACTTGCTTACATCGACCAGCGTTAAGGTGTCCTTGAAGCTGTTGTCTTGTGAGCCGCCTATCACACAAGCTGTTGACTCTCAGAAACTTGTCTTCTGATTCTGTTGTGGCTTTGGGTCTGCCAGACCTCTTCCTGTCAGAGTTTCCTCCAGTTTCCAATATACTACTTCCTGCAGTGCAATATTGTCCAAATAATGCTGCAGGTGGTGTAATAACAGTCTGTTCCAATACTGCTTTTGTACAGACAGGGGGTTTGTAATCAAGTAATCAGCAGAGGTTGGGACATCTGTAGGAATTGTTTGCATTACCTTTCAATGCTTAATTTACTTACATTGCTGCAGAACCGCTGTAAGTTGTTAACCCATTACTTGCTCTCTGAAGAAGGCCTTTTTTTTACAATATGACTGTGCAATTTACATTATTTTCCCGTTTTTGTTCACCTAAACTTTTTTTTTAACCTCGAGCAGTTTACTGCTTACCATAGTACCATTTCAGGTTATTCACTGGACATGAAACTGCGTAAATTTCAATAAAAACTGGAAAAATTGAGGTGTTCTAAAACTTTTGACTGGTAGTGTATATACATATACATCGATATACATATACATGTATACACAAACATACATATATATGTACACTAGCTGGGGTATATCCATCTCACACACACACACACACACACACACACACACACACACACATTATATATATATTTCAGGCCACGAGGATCATGAGTGTGACAGCAATGACATCCGATTCGATATTTTACCTGGACTCACGTTTTGTATGGAACCTATGATTTTCAACGAAAAGTGACAATCTGTTTTCGAAGGTCTCGTTTGGGTTTCACCGGAGCAATTTGTTCCCAATTCCCGCGAGAGTGTCCTGCGGAATGCCAAAAAGCACGAGCAGAGTAATGAATCCAAAGGCATTATTTAATTGTAACAAGCATTACGCCTAGGTCCCCCGTCGGTGAAGTGATGTGAGTTGACAAAGGGGACGACGCAAGGCGGCCATCTTGGATTTTGACGTGGCGACCCAATTTTCAATAGCGTTCTTCCTTATGCATAGATACACCCACACACCAGATTAGAAGTTAGTAGTTCGTTTATTTTTCAAGATATTCTGCCCACAATGTTCAGACATATATATGGTGGCGGCCATCTTGGATTTTGACGTGGCGACCCAATTTCCAATAGCGTTCTTCCTTACGCCTAGATACACCCACACACCAGATTAGAAGTTGGTACTTCGCTTATTTTTCAAGATATTCCACTCACAAGGTTGACATACATGGTGGTGGCCATCTTGGATTTGACGTGGCGACCCAATTGTCAATAGCGTTATTCCTTATGCGTAGACACACCCACACACCAGATTCGAAGTTAGTAGGTCGTTTATTTTTCAAGATATTCCGCTCACAAGGTTGACATACATGGTGGTGGCCATCTTGGATTTTGACGTGGCGACCTAATTTTCAATAGCGTTCTTCCATATGCCTAGTTGCACCCACACACCAAATTAGAATAAGGTCCTTCGCGCACGCACGTCCGCACGCACGCACGCAAACACGGATGAACGGACGCACACACGGACGGAGGGGAAAACCATATGAAAACCAATAGTCCCCCTTTCGCTCCGCGGTGCGACAGGGGAAATTAGGACCTGCAGCGGCAGCTTCGTGGTGAAGAGACGTTTAGTTGGTCTCGAATCCAAGATGATAACGTTTGCATTTAACGTGGTTGATGTTGCTGAATTAACGTGTCGGGTGTTTGAATGTCCCAGAGCCGTTTCTGTACACATTTCCAATAACCCGCCGTTTGACAAGGCCTACCCTCGCTCTGCTATGCAGTGGCGTAACTAGGGTTGGTGTCACCTAGTGCGGTAACTCATGGTGTCACTCCCCCCCCCCCCCCCCCCCCCCCCCCATTAGTCAGGTTCACGATGTTAACAAATACAATCTCGTTCAAAATTTTGGGAGATTAGCAAACCTATACATTTTTGGAATCATCAGATCATGGAGAATCCGAAAATCAATGTTGGCATTTGCACAGAGACAGATTTTGGATTTTCAAAATGGCCACCATAAAATACATATTTTGCGCGATCTCGGCTTCTAGTCAACCTAGAAACTTAATTAAATATGCTAATCCTATGTTTTCTGGGTCAAGGAATCCAATAGAGGCCTGAAAATAGTGCTCAGGATTATAGAAAAGCAACAAACAAAGAGAATTGAAAACAATATTGTCTTTATATTTGTGATATAACGGTGTTACATAATACATGATATTGCAAGTCCTTTGAAGTTATAGGTTGTTATAGGAAGTTATAGGTAGTATCTGATTGAACTATAAGTCCTATACATAGGATCTACGAGGTCTATACCGTTCAGGAATATGCTTTTACAGATCTTCATCACTGTCCTGAGTGTCATTTTCCCAAAGGTGTCTACGCAAATGTAAACATTAATTTTTGGATTCCTCATGCTGTGAATATTCCAAAAATGTATAGTTTTGCTAATCTACCAAAATTTTGAACGAAAAAAACATAGTGAACCTGACTACATGGACCTCCTCCCGTACCAGACCATACAGAATCCTTAGTAATGTTTGTTGTATTAATGTTGCTCGTAAATCGTAATTCCCGTATATCACTGAATGTAATGGCAACAGTAGTGACATAAACAACTAGCAAAATTAAAATTACACCTTTAAATTACAATATCATACGCACAGCCTAAATGTATTTACATTTACATAGTTTCATGTGGTTAAAGTGAAAATTCGGTAAGAAAACGATTTAATTCGAAGTAAAAACGTTTCAGAACAACATCAAAATTATGTTGATTTTAACGTTAAACTTTATTGTTGCATGAGATACATTAATGGATTAGGTTTGCATCATCAATAACGGCCCAAATAGTGTGGAACTTGTAGACAAATGCTATGGAAATATACTTATAAATAAAATAATACCATAAAAATAAACAGGGACAAATACACAGCATTTCAGCACTTGGTGAACATCTCGATGTATAGTTTTGTATAGTTTTGTATAGTTTATATAGTTTTGGTGAACATCTCGGTGAACATCTTGGTGGTGAACATCTCGTTCTTGAACTTGGTGAACACTTGGTGAACACCTCGACTAATTCAGAACTTTCCTTTCCTGCCCTTCAAAGCTGCGAACTTGTGAATCACTTCATCGAAATCAATGCCTTTCGCCAACTCACTTACAATTGATAATATCGCAAGATCGGAAAGCCTCGACACTGCAAAAATTTGGTGTCACCCCGTCTAATCGTGTCACCCGGTGCGGTCCGCATCCCCCGCAACCCCCGAGTGACGCCAGTGTTGCTATCTCACGTTCGCAGTGCACTCGTTCCCCATTTTCCGGAGCCTAATCTCTTGACACGGAAACTGTGAAAGTTGCAAAACTCGTCAAACGGCTTTCGCTCCTTTTAGCGAACTTTGCCCCTTGAACGATTCGACGTCACATGCTTGTGCTTGTTCCGGCCTGGGTGGTCCCCTACGAATCCCTACCTTGGCTGGAAGACTCGGACCGGCCGTGGCTGCTTGCTGGATTGAATCTTGTGGACGTCGTCAATTTGACAATCGTTGCCGGGTGCGCATGACCAGCGCCATCGCTCATCATGTTCCGGAGCGAGGAGATGTCCTTGGCCCAGGTATTCCTGCAGACGGAGACTGCCTTTACCTCCATCAGTGATCTCGGGGAGCTTGGACTGGTGGAATTTCAAGACGTGAGTTCTTGTTAGTTTGTGCGAAAGTAAATTATTGCAATCGGCGCCGAAATAAATTTAACTTCCACAAACACTTTATGGTTACTAGTTATTACATAAAATAATTTAATGGCTTTCTTTAATGCTGCTCTTTCTGGGTGAAGGCCATATATTTATTACGTATGCAAACATGGCGGAACCTTCACACTCAAACGTTGGAACGAATCGCGTTATATATATGCTTTCCAAACATCGAACATCTCATCTAAACCATCTTTCCCTTCTGCCTTCACATTAACAACCCTCATTTCCTCTCTGCTATCATCGTTTCTCTTCCAGCTTCAATTTCAACTTTTCTCATTTTACATCCACGCGTACGTAATAAATAGACTGTCCCCGGCTCCGTCAATCCCTGCCCACATGACCACTCCTTCCTTTTAGGATTCCAATGGGTTTCCATAGTGACTTGGGAAACATCTCTCCTGCACATGTTCCTTCTCGCATTTGAACAACATAAACACATAACTTTGTCCAATTTTATTCTTCCACTTCTCAATTGTTCTACCTCTTATTGCCTCGTCACTTTCCACATCATTCTCCCTCATCTAACGTGCTTCTCCAACATGCTTGCAAATCTGCCCCAAACACCGTCCCCATCCATCTTTATAGGCATTCATTAATTTTATTATGGTCCAATAGTTCCGTACCCCTGGGGTATGCGACCCTTGTCGAGCTGTCGTTTCGTCACATTTGCAGGGATCTATGGGAACTGGTTTGGTTTCAGGGAGACTGTGTCAGTTGTGTTAATCTCGTGGTGTAGTTACAGGCAGGAATTTCAGCACACCTGCAGCCTGATCCTGTACAGTGCAAGCTTTCTGTACAGTGCCATGACAAAGTTCAGCAATCAAGTGACACTTATGGTTGTGGGTGTGGTACTCACACACACACTTATGGTTTTAGTGTGCCTGGATAACTATTCCTAGATTCCCTGCTGCATCAAACAACCTGCAGTAAAATATGATTTGTAATCGACAAACAAATCCAGAACGGCACTCAGTAGAGAGCATACATACCTCCACCTGGTGAACAGTTTACTTTGCATCTCACGGACAGGCCGGATCTGGATTCGGACCGAAACCAAAATCTAATCGGCTTGTTCTTGTCACCAAACTAACTCATCCACCAAGTTTATTCATAACTCGTCCATAACTCTTTTAAATATGTTATATATCGCTTTTCACCCGATCTCCCAATGGTGAAGAATCACTTAAAAATTAAATAATTATTGTAGCCGAAACCATATTCAGATCTTCACCAAAATCGAAACTATTAGTCCTTATCACACACACAACCTCTCCACCAAGTTTCGTCCAAATCTGTCCACAACTTTTTGAGATATCCTGCTGTATATCGTTTTTGACCCCCGTCGCATGGCGGAGCGAAAGGGGGACTATGGTTTTCCCCTCCGTCCGTGTGTCCGTGCGTGCGGGCGTGCGTGCGTGCATAAGCGAAGGACCGAATTCTAATTTGGTGTGTTGGTACAACCCACGTCAAAATCCAAGATGGCCGCCGCCATGTATGTCTGAACCTTGTGAGCGGAATATCTTGAAAAATAAGCGAAGTACCAACGTCTAATCTGGTGTGTGGGTGTATCTCGGCATAAGGAAGAAAGCTATTGAAAATTGGGTCGCCACGTCAAAATCCAAGATGGCCACCACCATATATATGTCTGAACCTTGTGAGCGAAATATCTTGAAAAATAAACAAACTACTAACTTCTAATCTGGTGTGTGGGTGTACCTACGCATAAGGAAGAACTCTATTGAAAATTGGGTCGCCACGTCAAAATCCAAGATGGCCACCACCATATATATGTCTGAACCTTGTGAGCGAAATATCTTGAAAAATAAACAAACTACTAACTTCTAATCTGGTGTGTGGGTGTATCTACGCATAAGGAAGAATGCTATTTACTCCAGCGGATTAGCAAACCAATTGTTCATTTTTTGATAAAAGCATCAAAATTGGCACAGACATAGATAATTACATAGTAAACAATTTCAGATATGGAGGCAGATATGGAGGCACTTGAAATTTTACCTATGTTGGCCAGAGCGGCCATTTTTCAATATGGCCGCCATGCTGCATTAGCGATATCGATAATGCCTACTCGATGTCTTTGGTTGTGTCTAATAGCCACTTTAGAGCTGCCAATTGCTCATGATCTTATGCCAGAATATTAACCAGGTGCTGGCCTGAATATTTATGGGCGCCATTTTTCAAAATGGCCGCCATGTTCACAAAATGGGATCATATCTGAGCATATTCCTTTAAACAGTTCAGCTTATGTAAAAATTGACGGACTGCGAGGTATATTAGTTTCTTGGACATTCTCCTTCACACCAGCAGAGAGCTGTGCATTTAAGTGCAGCCTTTTTGCACTTGCAGCGGTTATGGCATACTTTCTTGCAGCCACAGGAGATCAACTCATAGCAGGTCTTGGATGCTTCAGGTAGTGTCGTCCAATTTGGTTGATAAAGTCCATCATCAGTCTTTATCCAACCCCAGCTCATGGAGAAGGAAGTGCAGGCTGTGGAAGCAGTGTCTGGCCCCAGATATGGCCACCCTGGAAAACAGCCCTCTTAACATGTTGTTCTCGAGCAGCCTGTGTTGGCGGAATTCGCTTAATAGAGTTATTCTTTGCAAACAGCTTCTTCCTAGCCTTGTTAACATCAGTGCAAATACTTGTTCGATCAAAGAGGAGTATGACGAACCTCTCAATGACACACATGCTTTGTTCCGAGATCCACTGGGAGCACGTGCCAGTCACAAAAGTGCATCAGTGAGCTCCGGCAGTGAGTTCCAAGTAGCCCACGCAGTTTTATTTCCATGTCCAACAAAGGCTGACACCGTATCACACCCTGTTAGGACATGAAACATTGGAAGCGCACGTGATTTCTCTGGACCCAGACAGGCTGCAATTTTGTGGGTTGGTATGTAGCGAAAACTCTTTCCTGTTCCAAAAGCCAGCCACAGTTCATCTTTATCTGGTAGTGTATGAGCTACCATCACAGCCAACACCACAACATCGGTGTCAACAGTATGTACTAGTATCTGGTGATGTCCGTGCTTTGCAGCATGTGCTACATGCAGCAACATTCGACTGTCTGCCTCTTCATGGTTGCATGGTGCAAGTGAGTCAATGTCCTGTTGTGGTGGCACACAGAGTACCCGGCCCCCATCTGTGACTACCAGCAACTTGTTTTCAGTATCGAATGAATGGATGAGTACTTTTGACAGGAAACTGAACAGTTCTGTCTTATTGATATCCACACGCAAGAAGTCCTGCCAGTTTTTTGGTATGGGTGCAGACTCAACAACACGTCTGCGAACCCCCTTTCCACGTTTTGCCCTGGCTGTTGCTTTTAGAGAATCAATTACATAGCTGTCCCAGACCAGATCTAGACGTGATGCATGTTGAAGCTGTCCTAAGATGTATGGGATGAACACCTGACTGGCATATTCAAGAAATGTCTTTGCAGTTCCTGGCTTCAGCATTTGAATGATGGTTGCTCCATCTAATACTATATTGGTGACACTAGGAGCTTCTGATTGCGCATTGGAAAGGCCTTCCAGACACGTCAACAAGTCACTCTTGGTGCCGAGGTGAAGTCTCCCTGCCTCAGAGAGTGCTGGTGGGCATCCTTGGTTCTCGTTTCGAAAGACTTCATCAGGATTTCCATCCCGAGTCTGACAGCCGATATACAACTGAGAAAATAATTCCATGTCACTCTTCAGGGAGGCAAACGGTTGCTTTCCCTTAGGTGCTTTGTCTATAGGGGTGCCTAAAAGTGGTAGCTTATTACGGTGAAGTACATCATCGATTGACTTGGTCCTGTCTAGGAGACGTTCCTTTGTGAATTGATCAATCTGTTCTTGGCCTAGGTTCTTGGCAGTACAGACTGTCTTCAATACTGAAGGGTCTGCAATTTCTTTGGTATCAAGGACAAGTAAGTCTTGGCTCTCCTCATCAAAAGGGTTGCCCAGTTCCTCGATTACACTCACAAGTGAACGAACATCTTTTGCAAAGGATTTGTGTACACTCGATGTTTGATCATGGTGACATAAGTCTACTCGTTTTTCCCAGTGAAGCTCCACATTCTCGAATTCCTGAATAACTGGCAACCTGTTGAAACCAAAGCGTTCAGAATCATTGGAATCTCCCGCGATGACGCTATCTCCGAGGGCCTTTCACTTACACACCGCAGGCAGGTTGGTGGTCTTTCGGTCTTCTACCGACTCCTCTCCGGCCTTGCTCCCCCAGCTCTCTCTGGGCTCTGTCCCCCAAATATTCCTACAGGTCGCACAAGATCTGCCTGCAACCCTCTTATGGTTAAACTGCCAAAATCAAGACTCTCTGCTCACCTTCACTCCTTCATTCCTCTTTTCTCCCACCTCTGGAACAAACTCCCTCACTCTCTTCAATCCCACTCCTCCCTCCAGGTCTTTGAAACGGCTGTTCACCACCATCTCTTATCTTCCCCAATCCAAAACCTTGATCTTTTCTACCCCTGCTAATTTCACCCCAAATCCACTTTTTTGAGGTGACTTTTGTCTTCTTTCCTGGAAGTCCTTGGTGTCCTTGCGTTTTATACCTATCCTGCCTCCCCCCATGCCCTCTCCCTCCCACACATCTCCCGATGTCCCTACTCTCAAATGTTGTGTTTGTGTGCTTCCTCCCCTTCTCTCCCCATCTTGTCGACCGCTCCCCTTTTTATATACTTTGTTTGCTTGTTTGTTTGATTTGTTTCTTTGATAAATGTTAGCTCTTTCACGAGCCTCGACCCTGTATACAAAAAAAAATAAAAAAATAAAAAAATTAAAACCTCTGGGCCAGCAATCATCTACCACCGCAGAGCACCTGGGTTCTCTGTGAGGCCAATCGCCCCTCCGTCACCCTTGATGCAAGCATTATTCTGTTCATGTGCTTGATCAATAGTGATGGCTGAGAATACCTGTTTGGTCTTCTGCACCGTAAAGTGACCAGCACTAAATTCTCTGTGAACGTCTGGGTGTTGCTTTGACAGTTGAGCCATATCTCTCAGATGCACTGGTATCCAGCGCGGATAGTTTGTGTGATCTAGTGCATAGAACCATGGAGTCAGTTCTGTCAGTGCATCCAGATACTTAGTAAAATTGGCTTCTCGTATGGAGTGCACATATGCACATATATTAGAATGCAAATTTCCAGTGCCATTGTTGTTGCCCAGTACTGAAACTGTGGGCAATTCTGTTGTCTGTCATTACACCAGGCATCAAAGTCCACTGGGGTCTCTCCATCTTCTGTATTGGCAACACTGTAGTGGTTATAGCCTCGATGTTGCAGAATGTATAAGGCAGCAGCTGTGATTTGGTGTGCCCTTCTTGTACGTGTGACATGTGCTGCCTGGAGGAAGGAGTCTGCTGTTCCTGCTGTAGAAATCTCTGCTTGTACCAGTGCTTGTACCCATCCACTTCCACATAGCCAGTCACCCACAGTTTTCAGAGCTGCCATCTCGATGTGGAGACCACCGAACATCACCACAAATTGATCTTCTCCATATTTCTCAGGCCACTTCCACTGGATCTGTTTGGTGAGAGCATATAGCGGCTGGTCAAATGTCAGCACTGGTGTTTGGCCTGTGTTCAGATGTTCGATAGCATTCTTCACTACATCCATTGAGTGTTTAATCATAGCCACAGTGTGGGCACACTCCTGGAAAAGGGGGAGTAAGGCAGTGGGTGTGATGATTCGACCACCAGGGGTTTTATGGCTTGCATGGTATGCAGCCCATGATATGTTCTCAAAGTCCTTCTCTTCGTCATCATCAAGGACATGTCTCGTGTTTTCGAACCACCTGTACTGTTGTTCGGTATGGGTCTTGAAATTACTCCTTCGCAGGGAGGTGACATGGGTAGCCGGAACAGTAGATTCCTTGATGCTGGATGTAACAGGCGGTACATCAGCATAGAAATGTGGTAGATCACCAACCGTCTTAGAGCCAACATTGCCTCCAATTATGACAATACCACGGTCTACTCTAGCATCTGCACAAGCAGGATGTTGCAGCAATGAGATTCCTGTTCCATGGAATGAGTCTTTGGCTCTGGTTGCACTCAGATTGTGGTCAATATTGTCCACAGCAGCAGTTGTGAATATGTTGCCATGCATGGTGGTTGGACAAACCACTTGCTCCATGCGAAAGCGTTGGCAGACATTGTTCCCCATCTCAGCAGAGAGGCACAGCACGCGGTCATATGAGATGCTGAGGCCGAGATTGAATAGCCTGTCTACCAGTTCTTTCTTACGAGTTTTTGCATGCAGCATTAGCCCAATTATGTTGGAAGAGGTGTTTCCTGGGAGGTATCGTGTCTGACTGATGGAGTAGTGTTTTTCTGGGTTCGCCTGTGCTTGACAGTTATATTTTAGAAGCTGGGCAATAGCCAGTGTTGCTGGTGTCGAAGACATAGCGGACGGACGGACACACGGACGGAGGGGAAAACCATAGTCCCCCTTTCACTCCGCGGTGCGACGGGTGACAATAACTCACGAAAGTGACGTATACGAGAATACGTTCCCTATCATGAATGATGGTCGATACCGTCGACCGTGCAGCCCTAAGGCATGCGCTATCACCGACACTTTTTCACCTTAATCAGATTTAACTTATCTTCCATCGTAACCACATTACGCTTGGAAACACTAGCACTATCCTTCTTAGGACCCATGGCTAACACAGACACAGTAAAGGAATAATCACAAAAATCACAGCGAAAGGCAAAGCAAGCACGCGACCGCAGCACAGGACAAAATGCATATGGCGTCGCCTTTGTTTTGAATGAGAACCAGCAGCAACGTGTACGTATACTGTACGTACATTTTAAAATATTTTTAATGTGCTTTTTATTGTATTTTTAATTGTTTTTTTAGCTTCTCTTATTGTTAATTTTGCTGTACTACTGTATTTTATTTATTTTAAATATATTTTAAGGGAAAAATTATCACGTCCTCCTATTATGATGTAGGAGTGACGTCAAGTCGCACATAATGACATTCGCTGAACTGAAATTTACTCTAGAAGAGTGGCGTAAAGTCGGATTTGACGTAGGTCGAAATGGCGTAAAACGGGGTATTGCTGTATATATATATATATACACAGTGAAACCTTGACTTACGAGTGTACCAACTTACGAGTTTTCCGAGATACGAGCCGTCGCTCGGTCGATTTTTTGCTTTGTGATGTGAGCCGAGATCTGAGTTACGAGCGAGCGAGCTTACGCCACCCGCCACTAGGTGGCCCAGCAAGCGTTCAGTTCACGTGGTTATCTTGCCGTGCAAGCATCTCTGCCGTATCGCTGTTGCTTTGTTTTCGCATTTTGTTTATTTTGGAAAATTTCTTAGTTTTAACCATGGGTCCTAAGAAATTGAGTGCCAAGGGCAGTGCTGAGAAGAAGAAAAGGATGATGTGCTTGGATATAAAACACGTAATCGTCGAAAAACATGAGCGAGGTGTGCGTGTTGTTGACTTGGCGAGGCAGTACGATCGTAGTACTTCTACGATATGTACGATTTTGAAGCAGAAGGAGTCGATAAAGGCTATAATGCCAGCCAAGGGCGTTAAGATTATTTCAAAGCTCCGGACCTCTGTCCATGAAGAGATGGAGAAGTTGTTGTTTGTGTGGTTGACAGTGTCAGTAAATACAGTGAGTAAATACAGTGAGGAGTGTGAGTAAATACACTTAATAAAACCAGTTTATTTCTTTACATTCTCTTTTATTATGTACAGTATATACGATGTCGTGCTTGTTTATACATTATTTGTTATTTATAAAGTACATTTTTCTTATTTAAAAACACGTAACAAAAAAAATTGGTGTGGTTTTTGGGGGGCTGGAACGGATTAATAGCATTTCAATTCATTTTAATGGGGAAATTTAATTTGAGAAACGAGCAAATTGAGTTACGAGCTCGGTCACAGAACGAATTAAACTCGTAAGTCAATGTTTCACTGTATATATGTATATATATATATATATATATATATATATATATATATATATATATATATATATATATATATATATATATGTATATATATATATATATATATATATATATATATATATATATTGTTATATATATATATATATATATTGTTATGTGTTCCTCCCCGACCCCTTGGTCACGGTGTACCTCCGAATCCCGAGAGGAGCCACGGCAGAAAAATGTGTTATTCTGTGTTAGAAACCAACAGTGAAACCACACCAATGATTTTAAACAAACAAATGTTGTATTAAAAATCACACACAAGAATAACGGTACAACCAATAGCAATCCAGAGTGCACTCTATATATCTTATGATGGTACCATCAACTAAAGTCAGATAACTCACTGCGCTCCACGTGAGTGAAAAAGGACACTCCTCAATGTCTCTATAACCTTCTCCAAGGCGAAGTTGATTCGCTCCAGCGATCGCTAGACCGATGTCCAGTCGAGACCCGAATCCTGTACAGATGGCAATGGCAGTCACACAGCCGAAACTGTATAAAGGCGCCCTCCAGAGGAGCACGTTCACAGCTCAATCAGCAAACTGCAACGTAATTGGAGACGAAGCGGTCGTGCACACACATCCCCGACAGACGATAGGATGTTGAGAAGAGCTGACGGGCAGCAAAACCTTTGTTGGTGAACGAAGCGCGAGGTTCAAAATGGCCGACGGCTCTTACTTGAGTCGATGCGACCAGGCAAGGATTCGTCGGAATCTCAGCCTAAACCTGACTACGCAGATTTCTCAATCCCAGAGATAATACCTATCGCAGGATGTCCTTTCAAGGAACTCAAAATTCCATCGTGACCTTCGTTATACAACGCTCGCTACGGAGCTCGACGTCATGCGTCTTGTCCGACTTTGCTCGCCACGCCTCTTCTTCTTCCCTCTCGCTGTCTTCCGGTTCGGTTTCCTGTATCATTTAAAGTTAACCTTTTTAACTTTTGATAACTGTTTATGAACAATAAACCTTTTGAAGATAATAATAGTACATAATATCGGAAATATGTCAAGTGGGTGAAAACCACAACAACGGAAGTGACGAATCCGTAACAATAAATAAATATATATATATATATATATATATATACATATATATATATATATATATGTATATATATATATATATATATATATATATATGTATATATATATATATATATATATATATATATATGTATATATATATATATATATATATATATATATATATATATATATATATATATATATATATATATATATACGTATATATATATATATTACAGTGAAACCTTGACTTACGAGTGCACCAACTTACGAGTTTTCCGAGATACGAGCCGTCGCTCGGGCGGTTTTTTGCTTTGAGATGCGAGCCGAGATCTGAGTTACGAGCTTACGCCACCCGCCACTAGGTGGCCCAACGAGCGTTCCGGTCACGTGGTTATCTTGCCGTGCAAGCATCTCTGCCGTATATCGCTGCTGCTTTGTTTTCGCATGTTGGTTATTTTGGAAAATTTCTTAGTTTTAACCATGGGTCCTAAGAAATTGAGTGCCAAGGGCAGTGCTGAGAAGAAGAAGAGGATGATGTGCTTGGATATAAAACACGCAATCGTCGAAAAACATGAGCGAGGTGTGCGTGTTGTCGACTTGGCGAGGCAGTACGATCGTAGTACTTCTACGATATGTACGATTTTGAAGCAGGAGTCGATAAAGGCTATAACGCCAGCCAAGGGCGTTACGATTATTTCAAAGCTCCGGACCTCTATCCATGAAGAGATGGAGAATTTTCGAAACATTTTGAAAGGGAGGAAGAAACAAACCTCGTTGGACAGGTTTTTATTGAAACGCCCTGCAAGTGAAAGCGAGGAAAATGTGGCGAAAAGGGCAAAAGTTATCTCCTCCACCTCCGCCAGCATCTTCGTCTGATCTTCAAGGTAAATACACTGTAGCGCGATGCTGCGCGCGCTAATGCTTACGCAAGGAGCAAGCGGACAACGCGGTTCATACAAGTCTTTATTCAAACTGCAGCACTAAGCTGCTCAAGGCTGCGCGCCCCGTCTATATCCTGAGGCCACGCCTCTCTCCCCGGCGTGGCCCACCCCCACTTGGTGTGCGGGGTGATGTCACCACGTCAGTGCTTTCGTGTCCGCCACAACACTTAATAAAACCAGTTTATTTCTTTACATTGAAGGAATCTGGACTCCAGCAGAATACGGATAAAAGGATGGCAAGGCACAAACTCGTCCGAGAAGATGTTTATTCGTAAAACCAACTCGGGAACACTAAAAAGCCAGTTTATCGGGCTGCCTTATAAAGCAAAACCAAAAACCCAAACCGAAACCGAAAGCCACGCCTCTCAAGCGAGGCGTGCTTCGGTGGTCATGTGATCCACAGGTGTAGCTCATTATACCCGCACGCGCGGGACGCTTTGGCGGTCACGTGACCGGTGACGTTACCAGCTGGAGCAAGGAGATTCTGATGCCGGTCTTGCTTGGGGGACCCATGGGTCGCTACAACATTCTCTTTTATTATGAACAGTATATACGAGGTCGTGCTTGTTTATACATTATTTGTTATTTATAAAGTACATTTTTCTTATTTAAAAACACGTAACAAAAAAAATTGGTGTGGTTTTTTTGGGGCTGGAACGGATTAATAGCATTTCAATGGGGAAATTTAATTTGAGAAACGAGCAAATTGAGTTACGAGCTCGGTCACAGAACGAATTAAACTCGTAAGTCAAGGTTTCACTGTATATATATCTATATATATATATATATATATATATATATATATATATATATATATATATATATATATATATATATATATATATATATATATATATATATATATCAAGTAATGAACGGCGGTTGGGAATTATGTCCACGATATCCATTTTTCCGTTCTCCAACCTATAGCTTTGTCTTTATACAGTAGTCCCCTATTGGTGTACACCGGAGGGGACTATGGGTTTGCACGCCGTCCCTCCGTCCGTCAGTCCGTCAGTCTGTCAGTCCGTCATGCAAAGAACAGCTTTCCGGACTTTTTTTCTAAACGCTTAATGCTAATGATTTCGAACTTGGCACATGGTTTCCTCATGATAAGTTACAGATCAAGTTCGAACCTCACGACGTTTCGATCATTTTTGACAAAGTTATGGCACTTTGAACTTTGGTAATTTCCCCAACAGTTTTCCGGACTATAATTTGGAGTGCGGTAAGTCAAAGCTGTTAATATTCCTTGTTTTAACTCCAATTTACATTCTGTTTCCACTTTTAGTGAGAAGTAGGGGTCTGTGCAACCATTCATGAACTTTATTTGGTGCAAATCGCATAATTTTTAGCCGACTTACCTCAGACCGTGAGTTGGTAATTATATAATTCACACAGTGCAATATGTGCAGGCCGCTCAACGGAGCGACCTTGCGGGCTTATTTTAACTCCGATTTACATTCTGTTTCCACTTTTAGTGAGACGTAGGGGTCTGTGCAACCATTCATGAACTTTATTTGGTGCAAATCGGATACTTTTTAGCCGAGTTACCTCAGAACGTGAGTTGGTAATTACAGACTCGGCATTTAATATGGAATATATTTTTTTTCTTGACTTGGGTTTACTTTCTGAACTCAGTATATCAATCTGGTGAGTTTCTTTTACCCTTCGGTGATGTCTTTGTTGAAAGAACCATGTAACTGATTGTCTTTCGCAGCAAGAAGTCAATAACAGGATTATATCACAGGTGGCGTGACAAAATGTAAGGACAGGTACATTTGACGATTGGCTTCACAATCGGGTATATAAGGGTTGTTGCGTTCTGTATTAGTGGAAAACAACTGCTGCACATCTACAAAAGTTATTGCCGCTTCCTCTGGAGATGGTCCGTCAACTTGACAATGCTGTTTGTCATGGAGTGGTGGCTTTACGAAATTCTGGCATGAAACAGCGTGCTATTGCTCAGCAGTATGGCATCACTCAAGGTCAGGTGTCAAAGATCCTGAAACGAAATGCTCAGAGGGGTGTCCCTACTCCAATACCGAGGCCAGGACGTCCACGCAGAACCACAAGGAGAGATGATCGCCAGCTGCACCGGTTAGTCTGCAATGGCCGTACCAAGTCAGCTAATCGGCTTAGGGCTGAGTGGCAGCAACTGACAAATGTGCCTGCATCCAGAAGGCTAGTCAACCAATGACTGGTTCAAGCAGGCTATCGTGCCCAGCGTCCCCTGAGAAAGCCACGCTTGACCAGACAACACAGCCAGCGCCGAATGCAGTGGGCCAGAGAGCACCGTCACTGGCAGCCAGGACACTGGAATCACATGACCTTCAGTGACGAGTCTAGATTTCTGGTCTATCGTCAAGATGGCCACGTCCAAGTGCGCAGACAAGTGCATGAAGCCCACAACACGGATTGTATAGTGCCAAGAGTCCAAGCTGGAGGTGGTGGGGTGACCGTTTGGGCTGCTTTTCATGCAGGGGGAAAAACTGACCTGGTTGTTCTGAATGGAAACCTGAACCAGTTCAAGTACAGGGTCATTCTGGAAGAAACATTGCTTCCATTTGCTCGTGCAGCCTTTCGAGGAAACTTTGTCTTCCACTAGCATTACTTTGTCTGCTAGCATTACTTTGTGGCCGTTCCGTGGTGTCTTTGTCAAAGTGTAGGCGAGTTATCACCGTCACCTCAAAGAAATTCCAAATTCCTGGCCAAAATGCCAGGTTGCAAGTGGTCTTCTTCTTCTTTCGTATACGGCACAGGGCTGTGGGGTAGCATCATTGGCTGAGGGTGCAGCCAAGACCTCAGCCAATGGCTTCTGCAGGTTAGTGCAGGAATTTGTAATTTGTTAATGTTGCCTGCGATAGCTTGCCTACTCTTTGCATAGCTTGACTACTCTTTGCATAGCTTGACTACTCTTTGCATAGCTTGACTACTCTTTGCATAGCTTGACTACTCTTTGCATATCTTGACTACTCTTTGCATAGCTTGCCTACTCTTTGCATAGCTTGCCTACTCTTTGCATAGCTTGCCTACTCTTTGCATAGCTTGCCTACTCTTTGCATAGCTTGACTACTCTTTGCATAGCTTGCCTACTCTTTGGAGAGCTTGCCTACTCTTTGCATAGCTTGCCTACTCTTTGCATAGCTTGACTACTCTTTGCATAGCTTGGCTACTCTTTGCATAGCTTACCTACTCTTTGCATAGCTTGACTACTCTTTGCATAGCTTGACTACTCTTTGCATAGCTTGACTACTCTTTGCATAGCTTGACTACTCTTTGCATAGCTTGACTACTCTTTGCATAGCTTGACTACTCTTTGCATAGCTTGCCTACTCTTTTCATAGCTTGCTTACTCTTTGCATAGCTTGACTACTCTTTGCATAGCTTGACTACTCTTTGCATAGCTTGACCACTCTTTGCATAGCTTGACTACTCTTTTCAGAGCTTGCCTACTCTTTGCATAGCTTGCCTACTCTTTGCATAGCGTGCCTACTCTTTGCATAGCTATCCTACTCTTTGTATAGCTTGCCTACTCTTTGCATAGCTTGCCTACTCTTTTCATAGCTTGCCTACTCTTTGCATAGCTTGCCTACTCTTTGCATAGCGTGCCTACTCTTTGCATAGCTATCCTACTCTTTGCATAGCTTGCCTACTCTTTGCATAGCTTGCCTACTCTTTGCATAGCTTGACTACACTTTGCATAGCTTGCCTACTCTTTGCATAGCTTGCCTACTCTTTGCATAGCTTGCCTACTCTTTGCACAGCTTGCCTACTCTTTGCATAGCTTGCCTACTCTTTGCCTAGCTTGCCTACTCTTTGCATAGCTTGCCTACTCTTTGCATAGCTTGACTACTCTTTGCATAGCTTGCCTACTCTTTTCATAGCTTGCCTACTCTTTGCATAGCTTGCCTATTCTTTGCATAGCTTGCCTCCTCTTTGCATAGCTTGCCTATTCTTTGCATAGCTTGCCTACTCTTTGCATAGCTTGACTACTCTTTGCATAGCTTGACTACTCTTTGCATAGCTTGCCTACTCTTTGCATAGCTTGCCTACTCTTTGCATAGCTTGACTACTCTTTGCCTAGCTTGCCTACTCTTTGCATAGCTTGCCTACTCTTTGCATAGCTTGACTACACTTTGCATAGCTTGCCTACTCTTTGCATAGCTTGCCTATTCTTTGCATAGCTTGCCTACTCTTTGCACAGCTTACCTACTCTTTGCATAGCTTGCCTACTCTTTGCATAGCTTGCCTACTCTTTGCATAGCTTGACTACTCTTTGCATAGCTTGCCTACTCTTTTCATAGCTTGCCTCCTCTTTGCATAGCTTGCCTATTCTTTGCATAGCTTGCCTACTCTTTGCATAGCTTGACTACTCTTTGCATAGCTTGACTACTCTTTGCATAGCTTGACTACACTTTGCATAGCTTGACTACTCTTTGCATAGCTTACCTACTCTTTGCATAGCTTGACTACTCTTTGCATAACTTGCATACTCTTTGCATAGCTTGCCTACTCTTTGCATAGCTTGCCTACTCTTTGCATAGCTTGCCTACTCTTTGCATAGCTTGCCTACTCTTTGCATAGCTTGTCTACTCTTTGCATAGCTTGACTACTCTTTGCATAACTTGCATACTCTTTGCATAGCTTGCCTACTCTTTTCATAGCTTGCCTCCTGTTTGCATAGCTTGCCTACTCTTTGCATAGCTTGCCTACTCTTTGCATAGCTTGACTACTCTTTGCATAGCTTGCCTACTCTTTGCATAGCTTGACTACTCTTTGCATAGCTTGCCTACTCTTTGCATAGCTTGCCTACTCTTTGCATAGCTTGACTACTCTTTGCGAAGGACCCCCATGGGATCTTTAACATCCACCAAGTAACGCAGGTAGATTGTTCGCCCAGTATAACATCCATCCGAGGGAGGCAAACACATTGATGAATGACCTTGCCCGTGAAACACCGGGATGATATTTTATAGCTGGGTCTGGATTCCAACCCAGGCTGGACAGCTTAAAGGAGAGTGTTTGTGTACCTCTAGGCCATCCCGCCAGCCCTGCAAGTGGCCTGGTCTTCTTGGAGGTTCCTTAACACCAGATTACACTGCTTGTCATTTTAGAGCGTGGTTTTTGTCTGGGCCGCAGTTTCTTCATTCCAAACAAATTCACATTCCCCCAAGTGTTCGCAGGTAATGAGCGGCCATCTTTGGCTGCGGAGGGCAACCATTGCATAACTTTGAGACTCATGTACCAAGTAACGTAAAATTGCACAGGTTATCTATCTCCATTCATGAATGTGTTAATTCAGGATGTTTTTTTTTCTGCCAGGTGGGGGAGGGATTAATGGAGGAGGCATTTCTTGCATTAAATTCAGCATTGTTACACACAAACAAAACATTATCATTGAACGAATAATTTAAATTAATCATTGTAAAAGTGTAATGAGGAGACATACGTCCTGCTCACTGATGAAACTGACTAAGCAAAAAGTCGCTGTTAGATCATTGAAATTTATCTCATAATGAAATCCCAAGGACCTTCCAAGCGTATCTTGAGGGCAGACAATTGAGGTCTTTCCGTGGTTTGTGCAAACCGTGGTTTCAGTAGTTTCCGTGGAAACAAACCGAAGCCACATTGTTGGTTATTTCATCTTGTTCTCCTTGTACAATGCTTTGCTTCCCCAAAGAAAAGACCCGCTTTTTCTTTCATCTGAGTGAACATTTCTCCATCACACGGACATTACAATAATTGTGCGAGTGAAAAAGCTGCCCGAGTCCGGGTCCTGATGGCGTGGATATTGCCATTTATTTTTGACATTGTTGAAGAAGAAAGTAAAATTTCAGGCAAAAATTACCTTCCGAGCTTCTTCCAGGTCACAGAGCTTATGCAATTATTTCACAAACTTTTTGGCACTTTTACAAACCCATGGAATTGTTTCATTTGTTCGACACAAGTAGCTACTTATAATTATCTTTTTTTTTTTGAATAAAAAAACCAAAAAACCTTTAGAGGCCATTTTTCCCCCGCAAGCGGGGGTTGGCCTTTTTCGGGGACCGTGGTTGTTGTTGTTTTTTTGGTCCCCTTTTTGAAGCAATGTTTTACGGCCGGATGCCCTTCCTGCCGCCATCCCTTTTTGTCGCCTTTTTACGACAAACAGGGAATTACCAGTGAACTGGTACTCAATTAGCCGACCTCGGAAGGATGACAGGCTGAGTCAACCCCCCTGGCGTTAATTCAGCGATTGACCGGGATTCGAACCCAGGATCCTAGGATCCTAAGCGGGCACCCTAGCCACTAGCCCAACACCAGGCTTTTTGAATGCAGCTACATATTTTGATAATTCACAAATGCAGGAACTGTTTTATTCTTTTGAATGTCTCCAATTCCAGCAAATGCCAATAAAAATATAATAGGCTTTTGCTGTGCCAACCTTACATTAAGTTTGGTGGAGGATTAACGGTTAAAGTGATTAGCCTATTATCTTAAATTATTGGTGCTCAAGGCCTAGAAATGCCAAAATTCCACCAGGCAGATTGACTCAGCCTGTCATCCTTTTTGAGGTTTTCAAAATGAGTTTTGCTGGGAAAAGTGAGCCAGTCGAGTATCCGAAGTGGCGACCCGTCCAGGGCTGTGCCCCCTAGCCAATGAGCGCGCTTCGGCAGCCTTATGCTCTTGACGGTGCGAGGAGGATGGTCCATCCATCAATGTTACGCTGCTGCTCATCCTTGTGTTTGTAACGGCTCCATTACACTTTGATCGAAACAGACCTAGTGAGACACAAATGGAGGGACACGGTTTAACAAATATGCTGGTCGTTATTTTCTCTCTCGCTCTTCCTGAAATCCTTGATGATGACAGATTTCAGCCTTATGGTTACGTTACGAGGCAATAGGACAAAGAACGTTTCCTGCAATTTATGCTTTGTAATAACCTACTGCATGGTCATGAGTCACGTTCGGTGTAGATACATGAGGCCTATTCATTCATTTATGTCTCCTCTTAATTTGTTCATTTGTCAGTGCTTCTTTTGCTATGAAGTGCCCTTTTTCTCGCCAATTTGCAATGGGAATTGTCGTTTTTATTGTGAAATTGTTGGGAAGTCATTGCGATGGCACGATGGAGCGATAAGCATGTGAAGTGAGTGAGAAGTTTTGTAGGGCCTGGTAATTGACATCAACGAGACTGTTGAGCTCCTCTGGCTGTGCTGCATGAATTTTACCATCTTGCTGCCCCTCCGATATCCAGCGTCATCTGTCACATCGTTTGTTCATTGCACTGACTGGACCAATCCCCAAGAGATGAGCCAGTCCTCGGCGTGAGGAAAGCAGTGGAAGAAGAAAGGATGCTAGAGACGGGTTGATCCTCTGGATTCTGTAGGAAGGAGGAATGATTGCTGTTGATGGATTGGGAATCCTACGCGGCTGTTGCTGTTTTCCTGCTATTGCTTATTGACCATTCCACTTCCCCTGTAGAATCGAATATATGGGCCCCAGCTGCATCTCGATCGGAGCCATCCCTCATTCCTGTGTGCAGTGACCTTTGCCGAAGTGGTGCCAAACCAGACTTACCCAGAGGAAAAACATTGTCCTTCAGTAGGACATGCCTTTGAATGATGACTTTCTTGCTCGCTGGATTCCCAAGTCAAAAGTATCATATGGGAGAGGGGACAATTGAAATAATGAGCATTCTAATCAAATTTCTACATATTTTGCTTCCTTTGTTGAAATTTTCATCAATGAAACTTGCATTTTTTATCGACAGACAATTTATTTTATGCAGGTATAGAGGCTCGCGGAACAGCAAAATGACGGAGGAAAATGGATCTACAGACAAAATTGGGCAAAGGGAAAACAGTGTGATGATAAACGGATGCTCCACAGCATGAGAGGAAATTGTAGAAGGTTGGGAATAAAGTCTCAGCAGGTGTAGTAAAGCTCAGCTTGTGTAGTTATTTAATTCTTCCCACCCTCCCCATCCCAAAGCCATGTATTTCACTGTTTGAATTAATCTGTCATCATTCTCTCAAGCTGTTTTGCTATCTTTTTTCACTACACCTTTTTTTCTTTATCTTCAACTTGTATGTAATTATTTTTAAAACATTTTTTACAGTCCTACTACACAGTAGTGCTTTTTTCTCTTAAATATATTGGAAGAAGCAGTTGGTTTCAACTTTAAAGTCATATTGTCGCATGGATGGCAATCACCCGATAACCACAATCAAAATGGCTGTCTCAATTGTGCAAATCTTGTGGGGGCAGTTACAAGCAGGAATTTTGGCACAGAGCGGCCCTTGTCTTGTAGTGCAAAGCTAACTAACTGGAGCCTAACTCCAAGGATAGCTGAACTGTGGCTGTTTATCATTGAACCAATGGCGAATAGTAAAGTTGGTCCATACTTCAGCGTTATCTAACACCACGCCAGTTATAATCCAAGATTCACAGCGATTTAGCCCTCCATGTATATCAATTGACCAAAAACACCAGCATGGCAAAATAGCAGTAACATAAGGCGCACAGGACGCACATGAGGAGTGTGCAACATTGGAGTGGACTACTCAAGAGCTGCAAGACTGAGGAGCGCAGGATAGGCGAGAGAATCCAATTGTCTTTTCCCCGCCTTCCCCCGCCCCAACCCCACAATTCCCAAATCAATCCCCGCCCCCCCCCTCCTTCTCCTCCTCCTGCCCCAAAGCCCTCTCCCTCCCACAGATCTCCTGATGTTCTCTGCTGTTGTACTTGTGTACTTCTCTCTCCCTCCCCATCTTGTCTCCCGCTCCCTTTATTGTATGTTTTGTGTGTCTGTTTTTTTGGGGGGGGATTGATGTTAGCTCTTACACGAGCCTCGATCTTGTATACAAAAAATAAAAAAGTGAGCAAGACAGCAAGAGAATGAACTTCCTGTCAGACTGTGGTTGTCAGACCTACCTGTATAGGTAAGCTCCACTGTACTGCAAGTCTCTGCCACCAAGGGTAAACAATTCCAAGCAACAGGGATCTCTCCGCACCAACAGGGGTCTCTGGCCACAACCCGGGTTTGACGTCAAGGAACGAAAGGGAAGAGAGACACGTTACCAACTTGGACAACTTCGTCCTCTGCAGCAGTACTGAAAACACCTTAACCGAACCACATGCACTTAATACATGTTCAACTAGAACGACACTCGGTAGAGCGCATACCTCTGCCAGGATGAACAGTTTGTTTTGTATACCACTGATAGCCCGGATCTGATTCCTGACCCGAACCAGAATTGAATCGGCTTGTACCTGTCACCGAACCAACTCATCAACCAAGTTTTGTCACAAGTCATCCACAACTTTTTGAAATATCGAACTAAATATCGTTCTGGGCCCCATCTTTTCCCCCGGTCTTCCGTTCCGGTCTTGCCGGCGAGGTTTCGTTCATTCGCAGCTGTCTACGCTCTCCATCGAAATCGAAGTTAAGTAATTGTTCCCATTTGTATTTTCGTTATAACTGTATTTATTTTATGGTGTTGTACGTATCGTGTGTCCCGAGGAAGATTTTCAGTGCAAATCTTTCATACCTGTATAGAAAATCGTGTTAATTCGTGTCGTGTCTTTTGAGGCCTTGTACAGTGTCCAACCTTGAGGCTTTGTTTTCCTTTCAGCGGTCCATCGTTTGTGCTCCAATAACTTTCGTTCTCTGCTTTTCCCAGTCTTTTCACCCCATAGCCTACTTCCTTGTTTAAAAGCAACTCAAAAAAAAACAAAAAAACATTTCCTTCTCTGTTCTTATTCTTTGTTCTCATTCGTTTATTCGTTCTTATTCATTCGTTCGTTCTTCGACCACGTGTTTCTCCCCCATTTCCCCAGATAGTTTTCACTGTTATTAACCTTAAAATGTTTACACTTTCCCCTCAAGTTCTGTATTCCGTCGTATATTATAACACCTTTTCCTTCTTCTTCGTTAAAAGGCTGCTTTCGACTTGCTCACCAAATCTATTCATCCCAAAAAAAAATTCCATCTCTTTCAGTGCCTCTTTTCTACATTCCCTAAACTCTCCTGCACTCCATCCTCCCTCCAGCGTCATTAAACGTATTTTTGACTCGAAGGTCACAAGAAACTCATTTTGCAATAAATGTTTGTTTCCCATTAACCGTACACTTTCTAAAATCCAATCTCACCCCTCCCATCCAAATCTTCCGCATCACCCCTCCCCTCCAAATCTTCCCCCTTGCCACTCCGCTCCTAATCCTCCCCATCACCCATCCCTTTCAAATCTCCCCCCTTGCCCCTTCTCTCCTAAACTCCCCCCACACCCCTCCCCTCCAAGACTCCCCGTCGCCCCTCCCCTCCTAGACTCCCCCCTCACCCCTCCCCTCCAAATCTCCCCCCTCACCCCTCCCCTCCAAATCTCCCCCATATCCCATCCCTTTCAAATCCCTCCCCTTGTCCCTTCCCTCCTAAACTCCCCCCTCACCCCTCCCCTTCAAATCTCCCCACCCTCATTTCTTCTCAATTTCCCCCCTCTCACTCCCCCTCCTCAAAGCGTCCTCCCCGCTTCTTCCCCCTTCCAACTCTCACCTCCATCTCCCCCAACCTTCTGCCTCGCTCTTCCCCCTCCTCAAATAACACCTCATTGTGCCTCACCAAATCACCATCAAACCTTTTGTCCGCCCCATCCTTCCCTTTCTCCGAGCTATTCTGAAACCTCTGACACACCTTCAACAGCTCTCCCTACCTCTTCCAACTCTTCCACATCTTACCCTACCCCTCCTCCCCCCTGTTCTGTATCCGATGCTCCCCATTCCTCTTCATCAACGGTATGGACCTCAAACAACCGGGGCCTTCGTTCAAACTCAACTGATCTCTCCATACAGGTTGATTCTGTCATAACCAGACGTGATCTGCTTAACAGAAACTTTCCTCCTTCATGATGTCTCTGATTCCTTAGTATATCTCCCGGGTTACTCCCTCCTCCGGTATGATAGACCTGAGCCTCGTCCTGGAGGTGGGGTTGCTATCCTTATCAAAAACTCTCTTCCTCACTCGCCCTGCACTGCACTCTCTCCACCTCACCCCAGGAATACCCCTAGCTACGGCTTCCCCTTCGCTCCAACCTCTTGTTCATATGTGTGTTGTACCATCCACCAAACAGTGATGACTCCATCTACATCTCGCTGTCTGATAATATGGACCAACTTCTGTCTACTCATCCCAACTCTCTCTTCCTCATATGTGGTGATTTCAGTTGTCACCATGCCAGTTGGCTGGGTGTGGGTACCTCTCTCACCAGCCATGGGTCCTCAGCAAAGGACTTCTGCGACTCACTGGGACTGACACAGTCTGTCAATTTCCCGACTCGGATCTCAGTCAACGGAGCATCTTCTCTTCTGGACTTGGTTATGAATAACTTCCCTGAAAATGTCTGCTGCTCCAATCGGCTCATCTGATCATGTGCTTGTTAAAGTGGACATCTCTCTGACCATTCTCAGGGAGCCTGCTGAGCGTCGACGAGGCTGGCATTTCACTCAGGCCAACTGGCACGGTCTTCAAGCAGCCATCAATCATCTGGACTGGTCTCCCATCTCTACCACCTCTGACATCAACTCATCCTGGGAATTCTTCCAAAGTAAATTGCTCTCTCTCATGCACAGATTTATCCCATCTCGTCTTCAGTTGTCATACCCTTCCTCCCGTCCATGGTACACGGAATCTTGTGGTGAGGCTGTTGCCCAGAAACAACTTGCCTTCGTCTCCTGGAAAGCAAATCCAACGGAAGGAAATCTCATTTCTTTTCACAAAGCCCGAAACAAGTGTGTGTCCACCCTCAGTAGAGCCAGGAAACAATATCTCTCCGTTCTCAAGACCGAACTCTCTTATCTGTCTCCCTCTTCCAAATCCTGATGGCGTCTGGTCAAATCTGTTTCTGGTGTTTGTTCCCCCTCTATCCCCTCCCTTACCTCAAACGGCTACACAGCTGACTCCGCACGTGAAAAAGCTGAATGCCTCAACTCTGTGTTTGCCTCCAAATCTTGTGTCCCAAACCCATCTCTCTCTGTACCCACCGTACCCAGTCGTACCCAGCTGCTCCTGGACTCTGTGTCCTTTCCTCCTGACAAGGTGAAAAGGTTTCTGTCAACCCTCGACTCTGATTCTGCAACTGGACCTGACGGCCTCAGCCCACGGGTCCTAAAATCCTGTTCTTCCACTCTTTCACTCCCTCTCTCTGTTCTCTTCTCCCTCTCTTTTGCTCAAGGTCATCTTCCATCTGCTTGGAAATCTGGCAACATCACCGCTTTGCACAAAAAAGGTGCAAAAACAGATCCTAGCAACTATAGACCAATCAGCCTTCTCCCAATTATCAGCAAAGTCATGGAATCCATCATTGCTTTGGATATGAAATCTTTCCTCTTCTCCAATGGCTTGATCTCTGATCATCAATTTGGTTTCAGACCAGGTCACTCTACTCTGGACATGCTGCTTCTGCTGTCTCAACAATGGATGGAGGTCCTCAATGCCAAACAGGAAATTAGAGGTGTCTCCCTCGACATATCACGTGCCTTCGATACGGTCTGGCACCCCGCTCTGCTCACCAAACCCTCCTCCTTTGGTATCCATGGAAATCTCCATGCATGGCTGGCGGACTTCCTCTCTCGTCGTAGTCAACGTGTGGCCCTGAATGGGTTTCTCTCATCTCCTATTCCTGTTCAGGCTGGAGTTCCCCAAGGCAGTGTTCTGGGCCCTGTGCTTTTTCTGGTCTTCATCAATGATCTCTCTGACTCTCTTGAAAATCCTCTCTATCTCTTTGCTGATGACTCCACTCTCTGCCGCTCCATTCTTCATCCCTCAGATCGGCAGTCTGCAGCCTCCTCACTCTCTGCAGACCTGGACAAAATCACAGACTGGGCAAACAAGTGGAACATGTCTTTCAATCCTGACAAATCTCACACTCTTACGATGTCTCTCCGAAAAGACCGACTGGACAACCCTCCCATCTACTTTCTGAATAATCCTCTCCAAGACGTTCTGTCACTCAAGCTTTTGGGTCTCACTATCTGCCATGATCTTTCCTGGGAAAACCACATTTCCAAGCTGGCCTCCAAAGCCAGTCGCCGACTGGGCATCCTCCGTCGTGCGAAGTCCTTCCTTGGCACACCTGAGCTCCTCACCACATACAAGGCTTTCATCCGCAGCTCAATGGAATACTGCTCACCCCTCTGGGCTGGTGCTCCTGCCTCACACATAGCTCGTCTTCACGCTGTTGAAACCAAAGCGTCCAGAATCATTAGAATCTCCCGCGGTGACGCTATCTCTGAGGGCCTTTCACTTACTCACCGCAGGCAGGTTGGTGGTCTTTCCGTCTTCTACCGACTCCTCTCCAGCCTTGCTCCCCCAGCTCTCTCTGGGCTCTGTCCCCCAAATATTCCTACAGGTCGCACAAGATCTGCCTGCAACCCTCTTATGGTTAAACTGCCAAAATCAAGACTCTCTGCTCACCTTCACTCCTTCAATTCCTCTTTTCTCCCGCCTCTGGAACAAACTCCCTCACTCTCTTCAATCCCACTGCTCCCTCCAGGTGTTTAAAACGGCTGTTCACCACCATCTCTTATCTTCCCCAATCCAAAACCTTGATCTTTTCTACCCCCGCTAATTTCACCCCAAATCCACTTTTTTGAGGTGACTTTTGTCATCTTTCCTGGAAGTCCTTGGTGTCCTTGCGTTTTATACCTATCCTGCCTACCCCCAGGCCCTCTCCCTCCCACACATCTCCCGATGTCCCTACTCTCAAATGTTGTGTTTGTGTGCTTCCTCCCCTTCTCTCCCCATCTTGTCGACCGCTCCCCTTTTTATATACTTTGTTTGCTTGTTTGTTTGATTTGTTTGTTTGATAAATGTTAGCTCTTTCACGAGCCTCGACTCTGTATACAAAAAAAAACAAAAAAAAAAACTCTCAATGGTGAAGAATATATATAATATATATATTCTTCACCATTGAGAGTTTTTTTTTTGAGAGTCTCAATGGTGAAGGATCATTAAAAATAAACAATTCTTGTATCCACAGTCGGATTCAGATCTTCACCAACATCTAATCGATTTGTCCTTGTCACACACCCATCTTATCCACCAAGTTTCGTCCAAATCCTTCCATAACTTTTTTGAGATATTATGCTGTATATCGGGTTTAGCCCGGAAACTCAATGGTGAAGAATCGCATTTAAAAAGTATTCGATCTGGATTCGGATCTTCACCAAAATTAAATTAATTTTTCCTTGTCACAGATCCAACTTATACACCATGTTTTGTCTGAATCAGTCCACAACCTTTTTGAGATATCCTATTTCCAGACAAACTGTTACGTGCTCCTCCCCAAACACTGGTCACGGTGTACCTCCGAGCCCCGAAAGGAGTCACAGCAGAAAGATGTGTTATAATCTGCCAGTTTCTTCCGGTTTCTCCCGGTATAATCTTCTTCCGGTTTCTCCCGCAGAAAGATGTGTTATAATGTGTGTCAAAGACCAATGGTGAAACCACACCAACCAATTGTTACCAAAAACAAGTATTGTATTAAGGTCACACAAGTATAACAGCACAAGTACAATATGTTTCAATTGCACCACAAAAATACCATATAATTCCTATGATGGTACCATCAGTTTCTTATTCAATAACTCACTGTGCTCCAAGTGAGCGAAAAGAACATTCCCAAAGTCACTGTCCCGGCACCAAGCCAAAGTCGATCCACGCTCCGGTGATCACAAGAAAAATGTCGAATCGAGACCAGAATCCAAGTCGGCTGACAGTCAACGCTGCCAAAGAGGCGCAAAGGTGCACCCAAAAGGCGACTGGGAAATTTGAACAATCACACCTTCGGGTATGATTGCACCTTCGGGTAATCTATGAGAAAATCACACCTTCGGGTATGAACGTTCAGCGGCTCCCAAACGGAGAACCACAAATTCCCAATTGAAATCCACGTTACACTTGCAAACCAGGTTAATGGCTGGGTGCGGTGAAATGGCTGGAGCGAGGTGAAAAGGCTGCAGCGATGCGAAATGGCGGGAGCGAGGCGAAATGGCGGGCGGGCCCGTACTGAAGGCGTACCTGCTCTCCAACGATTCTCTTCAGAATCAACCGCAAAACCCGACACGCAGGTTTATACACGCAGGTTTATTGTCACAGCAATAACCACTCTGTCACAGGAATCCCTTTCCCAGGAAACCCAAAGTTCGCTCGTGACCCCTGTTCGCCAGCGTCTCCTCGAGACCTCAAAGCAGCTCGGATTTTCTTCACGACCTCACTTGCTCCACCTTCTTCTTTTTCTTCCTCTTCTTCTTCTTCCGGTTTCTCCCGATCCGGTTTCCGGTTTCTTATAAAACACTACTTTTTTACCCTTTGAAAACAGTTATCTCCATTTCACTTAAACGATAACAATAATAGTACATGGAACGAAAAATGCTTACAGTGGATGAAAACCACAACGACGGAAGTGACGAATCCGTAACACAAACACACAGACACAGACAGACAGACGAACAGACAGGGGCGAAAACGTGGCAGAGGTTAAAAGTACCAATAAATCTATGAGAACATAAACTGTTTAAGGCTTCATCTCACTAACCCTAACCCTACTCCACAAACATAACAGTATTTCTGATTTCCTATATTTTTATTACATTATTATTCTGCTCAATCTATGCTGTAATTAGTGAGGTCGTGTGTACGTACCCTTTCATGGAATGGAACCTTTGCTTGCTGATCAAAGGGAAAATCAGCCTCTTATATCTGCCAGCGCTTCGCTCATCATCATGCAGAGCATTTTATAATGCCATGGGAAGTTTGGAGAGGATAGGAGATAAATGATGGAAAAGGATAAACATAATTCTAATTCTCCATGGCATGATTCTGTACTTTAAAAAAATCTACCTTGAAATATTGAAAAGGGTAATAAAAAAGAAAATGTTCAAAAACTGAAGTGCCGAAGGGAGACGAACGCCAATCAATTTGCTCCATAATTATTGTATTAGTAAATGATGATATGCTGAAGGGCACAGTGAACGTATCTGTCAAATGTGTTTCTTCCTGTCATAAATTTGGCAAAACAATAAAGGGAAGGATACAACAACATGAAAAAGTACCTTGTCTTTGGTGTCAGGTGACAGATTTATTCATTACCAAAGAGTTGTGGTTTTCATTATATATTTGTTCAAAGTGAGCTGGATGCAAAGGTTAGTTAGGGATTGTCAATTCTGTGTGATGGGCCCATGACGGACCATTGTTATAGGTGTGAGCTTGGTAGACGAACAATGGCCTTAAATTCTATAGTCAGCATTCCTTGCTACAGTCAGCACCTGATATTTGTCTTTAATTCATTCCGTAGAATATTTTCCTTTTGAGGATATATTTTATCAATCGCTGAAATATAATGATGAATGAAAATGCTTTTTCAAAATCGTTTCACATCTTAAATCATTCAAGAATCCACGACCTGGAATGTAGTTGTATCTTTACATAGATAAAGCATCTATTGTGACAAAGTGATGAATTTTAAGTCAACTTGATTCGCCAGCCGATAACTTTGTGCTTTGCTTTTGTGCAGCTGAACCCGGAGACAAATGCCTTCAACCGGAAGTTTGTGAACGAAGTTCGTCGATGCGATGAAATGGAGCGGAGGATTCGTAAGGACACAGATAGCAATGCAGAGTAACTCTTCTGATGTGATTATAGAATGTTCCCTGTGATTGTGATGATGAATACCCAAGTAACAGTTAGGCTGGAAAAAATGTGGGGTTAGGGGAGGTGGCTGGAGGTGGTGGAGATTGAGGAAAAAGGGGGGGAGTGTATGGTAGGCCGAGTATAAATAATAAATCATTACAAACTTGCAACCCTATGGATTCTGCAATATGGTATTATGAATTATGCTGCCAGTCTCAACAAGTGTACCAGGCTAACTGTCTCCATCAAGATTCATATGGCCACAGACTTTGGAAGTGATGACACAGTTCTATTATTAATGGGTGTGTTTGAGCCGTTCAATAAGACCGTTCCCTAAGTGTATTGTCTGTGCATTTGATCCCACAGGGTACGTGGAAAAGGAGGTCCTCCGAGCTGGCCTTGATTTCTCAAATGTCGAAAGCAACTCAGAGTGTCCAATGCCACGAGACATGATCGATATGGAGGTACGATCTATGGAACTTTGTATTTTTTACGATTACAATTTCCCAAAGATATTTTGCCTGTGCAATTTATATATGATGGTGGCTATTATGGCCGCTAAAGGATTCCTAACCAATTCCTCTGAAGCCTATCATCTTACATCTTTATAAAATTCAAATTAGTCACAAGAATGAGGCTCAGCAGCCCTAATTTGCATGGTGAATTAAAGCAACATATCTTGATTAACATGAGAAAAGCACACAACTAAAAATTAAACACTTTGTCTTCATCATCTGAACATTGGGTTGGAATATTAGCCATGTCGGATAGACACGATGGCCATCTCTGAGGTCCAGTTTGTGACATTCAAGGTCCACCGTTTGCCTGATGGCTTTCTGCTTTGTAATCAAAAGGGCAGTGTAATCCACATAGAATAATAATTCTCAATATCACATCCATTAATCAATCTGTCTTCTTATTTTTGCTTAATTGGTGGGAAAGAGAGGGAGCGCAGAGGTGCAGTTAATGTCATGCTATCCAGTTTTGCAACACCACGCACTTTGTGATCATTAGCTTAAAGTGGCACTTCCACATAAAAAAATTTCATTGTATCTTATCGATTGTCACAAGCTCGAGGGCCTTCTATACACCTTCTTACGACTACATTTACCGAATCCATTCAATGGTACTTTCAAAGTGATGAACCCCTTTATGTGACAGCGTATGAGTCAAGAAAACCAGCAAAACTTGGCGAAGTCAAGTGGCGTTTTAAATCAGGTGAATCGAACAGCGTACAGGTCTCTCTTCACCCAAGGGTGCAGCTGGCTGCTGGCAACTGCAGATTCTGGAACCTTACATGATAGGGATGGCGCTTGCCCAACCTGACCAAAAGTGCTCGGAATCGAGGCTTCAGTAGCAGATGGTAGAGAGAATCAGAGGGCAAGACGTGTAGAACTAATCTGTTAGAAAGTATTCACACCCCTTGACTTTTTCACATTTTGTTGTGTTACAGGCTGAATTTGAAATGGATTAAATTAAAAAAAATTGTCACCGATCTACAGAAAATAGCCCATAATGACAATGTGAAAACATGTTTTTAGAAATTTTTGCAAACTTATTGAAAATGAAAAAAAGAAATATCTAATTTAATTAAGTATTGTCATGTCCCCGGGGTTAACAAAATGGCGCGGAGACGCGCTTGTAGCCAGCCGCTGGCGTGAGGCAAGCCGGCAGGATCCTTCTTTGCTAATACGGCTCCAATGATCTCCCCGGCGCACCCGGACGAGCGCCGGTCATCCTCCCACGCAAAACAACCAAGCGACCACCGCGATCAAGACCAGGACCAGAAGAGATGACTGCGACCGCCCACAACCAAACCCGGGACAAGAGAGACCAAGATGACGAAAGTGCGTTCTCTTCCTCCAGTTCTTGAATGTTCCACACTGACATCACACTCTGTCCAATCACTGAGCTCTACTCAATCATCCCATCGTGCCTCCACCAATCATGAAGGCCGGGGTGTGGCCTCCCCATTACGAGTCATTGGGGGTGGAATCCAGTCGTCGTTCGGGAATGTTCAGATGACGTCGTTGGCCGTGAGGAGGGGCTTTACTGGCACAATCGGCAAATGTGCTGGGTGTTGGTTAGCCCTGGCAGCATGGTGAGCGAATGAGTCCATTGCCTGCCCGGCTGAGTTTTATAAGAACATTAGGAAAAATTACAAGAGGCATTTACACACAGGGGATTTAATCTTACAGACCCTACCTAGATAGTACAACTCCACTCCTCCATTTGGAGACACCTAAACACTTACCTGGACATTTGACACTACATAGATACATCGAAATGGCTTCGCGGCATACGGACAAAGCTGGGCACCAAACCATTAATCCGTTAATCGTTAATTAACGAAGTTAACTTTTCGTTAACGATTTAACTTTTAAGTTAACTTTGAAAATCATTATAGGACTAACTAACTTCCGTTACATTTAACTTCCGTTAACTCACGTCCGTTAACCCAAAGATTTCATGGTCTACCCGGCTTGTGGGAGGGATCGGCTTGTAGGAGGGATCGGCTTGTGGGAGGGATCGGCTTGTGGGAGGGATCTAAGCACGGGCAGCGTCTCCGGTCCGCGCCTGAACTCCGTTTGTTTTTCTGGGACAACCAACAACCAACAACAACAACCATGTAGTTGCTTCTCAATTGCAGGTGCAGGCACTTCAAACATACATTACAGTTTGATTCGGAACGATCGGCTTGGCGAGCGCTATCAATCTGAATGGTAATGAACGTGCCTCTGTACTATGCTGTGGTGTGCTGTAATGTGCTGTTCTGTACTGTGCTGTGCTGTAGTGTGCTGTACTGTGCTGTAATGTGCTGTTCTGTACTGTGCTGTGCTATAGTGTGCTGTAATGTGCTGTTCTGTACTGTGCTGTGCTATAGTGTGGTATGTGGGCCCCGCAAAAATTTTTTAAATAGGGCCCCTTAACATGTAAGGCCGGCCCATGTTCTAAAGCCCTTAAAAAGACCCAAAAAGGCTTATTTTATAGTTTTGGCACTTTTTTAGGTAGTTTTAGAGCAAAAAACTGATTTTTTGGTTTTTTTATATGAATTTTATATTATTTAACTAATGTATTTCTTTGTTTACCCCCACAAACGTAATAGTATTCAGCCCCGTCCCATGAGTCAATCCTTCATAGATGCATTTTTGGCAGTGATTACAGCTTCCAGTCTTCTTCGTTATGTCTGTATCAGCTTTATACATCTGGATTTGGGGAGTTTCTCCCATTCTTCCTTGCAGATTTGCTCATGTTCTGTCAAGTTGGATGGGGAGCATTGCTGAACAGCAACCTTCAAGTGTTTCTGCAGATTCTCAAAGGGATTCAGTTTGGGCTTTGGCTGGGCCACTGAAGGACTTTCACAGTCTTATTCTGAAACCATTTCAGTGTTGCTTTGACTGTATGCTTGGGGTCTTTGGCCTGTTGAAACATAAATCTTCGCTGCAGTCAAAGGTCTTTTTGAACTCTGAAGCAGGTTCTCCTCAAGGATTTTCCGGTATTTGGCTCCATTCATTGTTCTCTTTAGCCTTACAAGTCTGCCAGTCCCTGCCACTGAAAAGCATCCCCATAGTATAATGCTGCCACCACCATGCTTCATGGTAGCAATTGTGTTGGATGGGTGATGAGCTGTGCTAGGTTTCTGCCAGATGTAGCGCTTTTCATTAAGACCAAAGAGTTCAATTTTCATCTCGTTAGAACACAGAATCTTTTGCCTCTTGCTCTCAGAGTATTTCACGTGCTTTTTGCAAACTCCAGGTGTGCTGTCACGTGCCTTTTTCTCAGGAGTGGCTTCCGTCTGGCCACTCTCCCATACAGCCTGGATTTGTGAAGTGCTGCAGAGACTGTTGTTCTTCTGGAAGGTTTTCTCATCTCAGCCAAGGAACTCTCCAGTTCTGTCAGAATGGTCATTGGGTTCTTGGTCACCTCCATGACCAAGGTCCTCCTTGCCCATTTGCTCAGTTTGGTCAGACAGCCAGCTCTAGGAAGAGTCTGGCTAGTTCCATACTCTTTCCATTTCCTAATGATGGAGCTCACTGTGCTCTTGGGGACTTTCGACACTCGAGAAATTGTTTTATACCCTTCCCCAGATCTATGCCTCCTCACAATTATATCTCGGAGTTCTACGGACAGTTCCTTGAACTTCATGCTAGAGTTTCTGCTCTGACATGCACTGTCAACTGTGGGACCTTATTTAGAAAGGTTTGTTTGTTTCTAAATCATGTCCAATCAATTGAATTTGCCACAGGTGGACTCCAATCAAGTTGTAGACAAATCTCAAGTAAGATGAAATGGAATTGGATGCAACTGCGCTCAATTTGGCTTGCCATGGCAAAGGGGTTGAATACTAATTGACTCAAGACATTTCAGCTTTTCACTTTTAATAAATTTGTGAAAAAAAAATAAAAAATTCCACTTTCATATTACGGGGTATTATGTGTAGATCAGTTACAAAAAATCTCTATTTATTCCATTTTTTTATTCTGGCTGTGACACAACAAAATGTGAAATAAGTCAAGGGTGTGAATACTTTCTTAAGGCACTGTATGTGAATCAGTTTTAAGGAGAAACGAAAAACACCTTTACATACCAAGTTCAATGTACCAAAGGCTGAAAGAGTGCCAGACGTGATGCAAAGTAATCTCTTTCTTTCATTAATCATTCACAAGCACTTGCCAAATCAGTGAGTCAAAGGCCAGAAAGCTCCCTCTTGCCCCAACACAGCCTTACATAGAGAACATTGCTGTAATCAGTGTGATAATGCTCCAGTAGTTGAGCTTATATTTGCAGATTGTCAGGCCTTCCCTTATTGCATGGTGTCCAGTATTATCTGTTGCATGGACAAGTAATTCAAATTGCATTAACTCGCACAGAGCAAGGTGTGACTTGAATTCGATGTCGATTGTCAAACCACTATTGCCCATCTCATAAATCTCAGCTGGAATAACGAAGAGAACGATCTTGGTAATTGGTTTATATCTGCAGTTTTAGTGAGTTGTGATAACTGCATTACCATCTGGTCATTTTGGCAAATTGCTTTGTGATGATCCGCTTTGCCACTTTAACTGTCCATCACCACATTCAAAACATCACTCAAGACCCACCTGTTCAACACTGCGTTCAACATTTAACCCACAGCATTTAACCCCTGACTATCTCTTCTCCTTCTCCCTCCTTTTTGCTTTGAATATTTCCCTATTGATTCTTGTTTTTTTTTTGCAATTGTTTTTATGTTTTGCTATGCATTATGTTTTGCACTCTGTCAAAGCGTCTTTGGGCTCCCTGAAAAGCGCTATACAAAATAAATGCATTATTATTATTATTATTATTATAGATGTGCAAACGATGTCATAGTTGCACTGCTCCCCCCCCCCCCCCCCCTTTCATTTGCATTACCCATTTGGAGAGTGAGATGTACATTTAGTTATCACTGTTTGGTGGACGGCACAACACACATATAAACAAAAGGTGGGAGCAGAGTGTAAGCCATAGCCAAAGGTATTCATGGGGTTTTGAGGTGTAAGAGCAGTATACAGAGTGGTAAATTGAGTTTTTTTTATGTACAGTGCAACACCGCCACTAAGACGAGGCTCAGGTCTATCATATCGAAGGAGGGAGTACCCAGGGAGAGATATTAAGGAGTCAGAGATTTTTTGAAGGAGGAAAGTTTCTGTTAAGCAGATTAAGTCTGATTTGTGAGAAGCAACCTGTTTGGAAAGATCAGTCAGGTTTGAGCAAAGGCCTGGATGTTTGACGTTTATACCGTTAAGGAAGAAGGTGGGAGAGCATCAGATACAAGAGAGGGGAGAGGTGGGGGAGGGTAAGATGAGGTAGGAGAGGAGGAAGAGGTAGGGAGAGCTGCTGACAGTGTGTTGAGGATTGCAGAAGAGCAAGGAGAGAGGGCAGGATGAGAAGGAGGACAAAAGGCTAGGTGGTGATGGCATGAGGGACAGTGGGGAGTAATATGACCGGGGAAGGGGTGGAGGGAGCAGCTTGAAGTATAAGATTGGAAGAGGTGGTAGATTGAGTTGAAAGAGAGAGGAAGGAGGGAGGAGGCTGCTTTCTGGATGAGTTAAGGGGAAACTTTGAGGAGTAAGAGGAGGAGGGGGAAGGGTTGGGGGTGGATTTGAATTGGAGTGGTAGTGGGAGTTTTGAAGGGGAGGGGTGAGGACGGAGATTTGAGGGGGAGGGGTGAGGAGGGAGTTTTGAAGGGGAGAGGTAGGGGGAAGGCAGTGATGATATGGGGGGAAGGAAGGAGTAGAGGGAGGGGACATGGAGTGGGACGCTGGAAAGAGATAGGGTTGGTAGGATACAGGAAAGTACAAAAAGAGGAGGGAACAGACAGGGAAGGGTTTCACAGGGAAGATGTACAAAAGGAACAATCTTACTATAATTCACCAAATGTCCGTCCGTCTGTCTGTCTGTCCATCCGTTCGAAGGTACCGCAAAAACGGCTGAACCGATCGCAACGATATTTTGGGTGGGTAATCCTGGGATCTCCTGGAGTATAGGGTATATTGTTTTTCCAATTTCAGCTTTGGCCACCAGCATTTCCAGGTTTGGACTCCCGCATAACGTTATTTTCCCAGGAGGCCGCACAAACGGCTGCACCGATCGGCTGCACCGATCGGACTCAGTGACCTCGGACCAAGACCTTTTATAAGGACTGGGTTGAATCCCTGCTTGAGAGAATGCCAACCCCCTCCCCGCCATCACAGTCGTCTCTCCAACTCACAATCCCACGAGATATGCGGAAAGGACGACCCAAAACCAATTATCTTCTTTTTGATTCGTATATAAACATGGCGTACTGACGAGGAGGGGAGTATCGTTGAAGCTGAAGGTAAAGGTGTATGCTTCATGTGTGAGAAGTGTTATGATTTATGGGAGTGAGACATGGGTAATGAACGTAGAGCAGCAACGAAGGCTGGAAAGGGTGGAAATGCGAATGGTTCGGTGGATGTGTGGAGTACCGTTGAGAGAGAGGAAGACAAATGATGAAATGCGAAAGATGATGGGAATAGAGCCTGTGATGGATGCTGTGAAGAGTAAACAGGTTGAGATGGTTTGGTCATGTGTTGAGGAAGGATGAAAGTGACTGGTTGAGAAGAGTGATGGAAATGAATGTCGAAGGAAGTAGAGGACGGGGAAGACCGAGAAAGACTTGGCTAAAGATGGTCGAAGAAGAAATGCGGGCAAGGGGGTTAACAAGGGGAGATGCAGAAAATAGGGCAAAATGGAGAACATTGTCATGGGGACCGCAAGGCTAACCCCCGTTCTTGCAGGGAAAATGGCCTTAAAATGCCTGTTGTTGTTGTTGTTGTTGTTGTATATAAACATCATTAAAAGTAAATAATGACCTCGGCCAAAGTTAAAACAACGTGAGTTTAATCTCTACAAGAGAGAATTCCACATAGCTATTTGGGCGGTGTATAAGCTAACATATCGCTGTCTCCATCGATCTTGCCAAGGCCGTAACACCTCTCGGCTCAAAATCCTTTTAACTGTTGACTTGGTAGTTTTTACAATGAAGGAAACATTAACAATGTTATTAAAAGTTTATTTTGTGATTAATTTGTGATTGGAGTTATGTTGTTTGGAATGATAAAAGAGATATCGAGTTCAAGTAAATGATGACATGATGCTACATGCTTCGCGGATCGCCATATGCAGATTCGCCATGGACCCACGATCGATGTTTCTATACGTGAACGTACCCGTTTGTTTGCGAACGGGTATGTTTTTCATGGAAGTCCTTCATGAACTTGCTGTCCATGTCTGACATGTGACTAAGGGTGCTACAGGAATGTGGAATTTATTGGATTCATGCTTTAGCATTCACCGTATCAGCATTGCCTCTTTGCTTCTGGCCTCCCACCCGTGTGTAGCACGGGTATCTCACTAGTTAATGAAATACGAACATCCATTGCAAACTGTGGATGGTGGTTTGATTCCATGCAAACGCGTGTTGGTGTCTGTGTGTGTCACAAGCAAGGACAGCCTCTCTTGTTGCCTCGCAGTGCCTTATACCATCCATTTGCTTACCGAAACAATGGCTAAGTGCACTATAATTTCTGGAAGCAAGAGTAAATTGCAGGATCTGTTTTGAACAAATTGTAAATAATGTAATCCCTGAACTTAAATTTCTTCCTCGAGATGAAAAAAAACCTCAGAACCACAGTTACAAATGGCTTTTACCTACATTTCCATTCATAACCACATGTGTGCCTTTGTTGTAACGAGAGATCAGTCAGACAAATACATTTTTCACAAATAAATTCCTTGCCGCATGAAATTTTCACAACAAAAAGGGTGTCGTCTTTGAGGCTTAACTGGTTGTTTTGTGGACTGTGTGATATTTACCTTTGATTTTGGGCAAGCGCAATGCAAATTGGCATACTTTCGCAGCCTTATTCAAAATGCATGTCAGCATACAAGGAAAGTAATAGCATGTATACATTTATGAGGACAATGAAGTAGCATGCAGCGAGGCAATTTTTTGGGGATAATTTGTTGTATCAATTGCTTTTCACAGCTTTTTTGGTTTTGCAGAGTGTTTACTCAAAACCTTTCCAGCTATTTTATGTAGCGAAGCAGCAGTAAGTTGCATGCTAGGAAAGAGACGGCACCCGGGGCACCCGGGAAAATAACGTTATGCGGGAGTCCAAACCTGGAAATGCTGGAGGCCAAAGCTGAAATTGGAAAAAATATATACCCTATTTTACTCCAGGAGATCCCAGGATTACCCACCCAAAATATCGTTGCGATCGGTTCAGCCGTTTTTGCGGTACCTTCGAACGGACGGACAGACAGACAGACGGACGGACATTTGGTGAATTATAGTAAGATTGTTCCTGAAAGGAAGACTGATAAAGACACTGATGAAAGCCATGTTATGGAAAGAGCGAGGATGTACCGGCCGCAGAAATGATGAGAACAGAGACTGAGAGACATTGCATAGACCTTGTTGATCCGATCATCTGGCCAAGCGACGTCAATGTCTTTATACATGTATGCTTCATGAGTAACATGTCATTTCACTTTCAATTGTCAAGTGTGCATCATAAACGTTGACCTTCTATGATTGTACTGGCAAGTGAGGTGCATTTTGAATCACGAGCCTTGCATTTTAGGCCTCGTTGGAGACTACGGAATCAGAGCTGAGGGAGGTGGAATCGAATTATGAAGTGCTGCAGAAGAGCAGACTCGAACTCTGCGAGTTGCATCAAGTCCTGGTGAAGGCCAATTCATTCTTGAAGGAGGTGAGAACACCCGGTTTCCATTTCACCGTTGTTGATTTTCTCACTGCCTCTTTTGTTATCATTGCCTCCCCTTCACTGAGCCCTCGGGACTATTGGGAACATTACCTATCTGCAGCATATTGTCGAGGCATGAAGTTGCTCAAACACTATCACCGTGGAATTCCCTTTAGCATCGCTACGCTATATTGTCCACTTTAGCAATGCCTTCATTTTGTACCTGAAACTACCTGGAAAACTCAAACATATGATTTATACCATTGATGCTGTAAGCAGTGCAGCATGGTTTTTGTTTTCATGTTTGGCTGCTTTCCTGGCTGTATGAGTGTTTAAATAAAATATATAATTAAAGCATTCGCAAAACTCTTTTTGGCCCATCATGTTTCTGTGAGATCCACATCCCAGCAGTTGTACCTACTGCAGTTAGAGTTAATTGTACAAACAAGAAGCTGGGAATTCAGCCAAATTATGGTCACCTAATGCCCTATCCTGTTCGAAAAATCACTATGGGATGTTGAATGCCCATAAACAACATGCAGACAAGACAGCTGGCTTTACACACCCATCCAGTGTGTCTGTCTGTCTGTGTAGGGGTGCTCTCATATTCAGCACCTCCTGTTGGCCTGTCACAATATCAGAATGACAGTTTAAGTTGAATAAAATCAGCCCCATTGAAGATCGGAATCAGGGATAGACAGCTCATCAGTGACCACATTAGTTAAGCTATCTTGCCCACCTCAGCCTGCCCCTACTCATGCTACCCCCCCCCCCCCCCCACCTCCTTAAAAATCAACTGTATGTTTGAAAACTAAATACTGTAGTTCTAAAAAAAAAAAATTTATTAACAAGTATTTTAATTTAATTGTATTTATTTATTAACTCAACTGGACTATGTCCAGCTGAGTTTTTGTCGACACCCAGTGTCCGTCGTCCGTCGTCCGTCGTCCGTCTGTCATCTGTCTGTCCGTCTGTCGCCTGTCTGTCTGTCTGTCATTTGTAAACAATTCGACGTCTACGCTCTAAAAGTCACAAATATCGATCAAATTTGATGAAACTTGTTATGCAGCATCTTTAAGACATAAACTAGTTTGGGATTGCATTTGGGCACGCCCAAAAATGGGCGCGGCAGGGCGGCCATATTGAAAAATCAATTTTTGTCAATCTGGTACTTCCTAATGTAGCTAGAAGGCTGAAACTTGGTGTGTGGACAGTATGTAACAAACCTCAACACATATATTACGGGTTTTGACGATGTCCGAAAAATGACCTCGTCGTGACCTATGACATGACTTGACCCATAAACATCAGTTTGGACGACGTCCAAGCTCTAAAAGTCACAAATACTGATCAAATTTGATGAAACTTGTGCCTTTTGCCACTTAAAGATATTTGAAAACACACATATGAACGCACATATAAACATATAAACGCACATATAAACTATACACAAAGAATTAAGTTAAGCACCCCCCCCGTTTTTTTACAACCTCGCACATTACAAGTTTGTTGTCGTCAAAACAGTGTAATATACCCATGATATTGCTATATTTTCTGGAGAAGTGATATTATGGTCACATAAAAACATAACAATCATGCCGTTTTCAATATTTTATTCTGAATAATTTAAGGTGAAATTTTTTGGGAATTTTAGGCATATTTTCACCTCAATTTAAGTATGGAGCTATAGGTCCATCACGGACAGTGTGGATGACGTTTATGTTTTCTAACGTACAGTCATTGTTCTGAGAAGACCTCTAGCGATCTTTGCGTCAATAACGTGTGTAGGACCCACGTGATCGGATCACTGACTCAACCCTACGTCTCATAGACCCTGTAAGCCGTCGTATGCGTTGCTGTGGCAGGTTGTTCCATTCCCGATGTAATGCACGTTCCAATTCATCCAGATTGGATATTGGAGGGACCATCTTCGCAATTTGTCGTCCCAACATGTCCCAAACGTGCTCGAGGGGGTTCAACCTGCCACAGCAACGCATACGACGGCTTACAGGGTCTATGAGACGTAGGGTTGAGTCAGTGATCCGATCACGTGGGTCCTACACACGTTATTGATGCAAAGATCGCTAGAGGTCTTCTCAGAACAATGACTGTACGTTAGAAAACATAAACGTCATCCACACTGTCCGTGATGGACCTATAGCTCCATACTTAAATTGAGGTGAAAATATGCCTAAAATTCCCAAAAAATTTCACCTTAAATTATTCAGAATAAAATATTGAAAACGGCATGATTGTTATGTTTTTATGTGACCATAATATCACTTCTCCAGAAAATATAGCAATATCATGGGTATATTACACTGTTTTGACGACAACAAACTTGTAATGTGCGAGGTTGTAAAAAAACGGGGGGGGGTGCTTAACTTAATTCTTTGTGTATATATCGTTTGTGGTTCTGTTATGCATATTCTAACCATATTGATATAGACCAGTTGAGTTCAGGTTCCCTGGAACCTCTAGTTTTATTTATTTATTTTATTTTATTTATTTTATTTATTTTATTTATTTTATTTATTTTATTTATTTTATTTATTTCATTTATTTTAATTTATCACATTTTAAAAATTGCATAGTTGTTACACTTTAGGCCACAATATGGTCAAGGGGTTCTCCACTTTGACGAGTTCAGATCTTTCCTCATTATTACCTTCTGTACAGCCTTATGATATGGTGTGTTATCTTCATCCAAGCAAAACATACCCAAGCCATACCTGATCCTCCGAGAAAGAGAGGCGCATCCACTCTCACCAATCGTCAACATCCATTATCCCTGAGAAATTAACCAATCACAGTCTTTCAAGCCAAAATCCCAAATTAAGAAACCTCTTCCAGACATAGCGGTTCTCTTCCTCCAATTGCCAAGAGTCGAACATCCTGACGGTGCCTTTTAACTCGAGGTGATTTGTACAAGAAAACATAGACCCAAGAAAAGGCAATTCCGTCAATCTAGCGGAACATAAGAGTACGGTGCACCTTGCACAGCGGTGATAATGAGTAAAACAACTGACAATGGGTGGAAGATGGAGAAATGCAATTGTGCAATATATTGCACAGACACACACAACTCTTCTGGAATAATGGGAACCTTGAATTTAAATTCACACATCCCCTCTTGTTTTACCCACCCAACATACTCAGACTCCACATTAGCGGCCTGGGAATTGTGATCACAGGGACTGGCTGTTAAGATCTTTCAGGCAGGAGGCCAAGCTTGATCTGAAAAATACAGATTGACAAGGATTTTGGCTTTGATAACAAAATGCCACAAGGCAACCCTTTCAAATGTGATGAAAAGAAACAAACTTTTAATCTCTTTTGATGTATGCTGTTTGTGTAGTTACATTTTTTCCTGGTATTATACTGCATTTCCCACAGCACTCATACTTTTAACAGGAATGTTGAATGCCCATCAAATGGAAATTAAAGATTAATTAGAGGCAAGCAACTTGTAGCTTTACATAGCCCGAGTGATGAGGTGTTAAGAATGTTCTCAGAACAATGTACACACAAAAGTCTAATCGGAAAAAATATAGAGTGTTATGGTTTTTAGATTCCAGGGGGTAAATATAATCATTCTTTAGTACAACGCTAATTATTCCGAAGTATTTGTTCCGTTAGGTGTACTGCATTACATGTGAGTAGATAAGCGTTGCGAATTTGTTAGATAAATGTCTCGTTTATGTTATTTACCCTCTGAACACTCTCCTCTTTCCACATTTCCTATGCATCTCGGTGCAGAAATGCCTCCCTGTCCTCTTTAATCCCGCGTAAACCCTCAAAACCGGTTCAAGCCAGCCGACCCACTTCCTGCGGATTTTGCGCACCATGTGGCTAATAAATCATCGTTAGCCCATGACAGCTCGCCTAAGCCTGGATCAGAAACCCAACGTGCCCTCGATCTGCAGAGCCAATCTGGGGATGCCACCAGACACAAGCCATCTGACACATGAATTGCGTGAGGCAAGGGAACCTCTGACCCCCGTGACTCCTCCAAGGAGATCAGTGGCGGACCATATGTGGAAGGAGAAGGGGGGGGGGGGGAGAAATAAAGGGAGGCAGTCATGAGCTGTGTAAGCCTGGTGTTGGCTTAGCGGTTAGGGTGCCGGCTTGGGATCCTAGGATCTTCGGTTCAAATCCCAGTCGATCACTGAATTAACGCCAGGGGGTTGACTCAGCCTGTCATCCTTCCAAGGTCGGCAAATTGAGTACCAGCTCACTTGGTTGGTAACTCCCTGTGTGTCGCAAAAGGCGACTAACAGGGTTGGTGGCAGGAAGGGCATCTGGCCATAAAACATTGCTTCAAAAAGAGGACCACAGTGCCTGGAAAAGGCCAACCCCTGCTCTGCGGGGAAAAATGGCCTCTAAAGGTGGTTATTCTTCTTCTTTCTTCAGTCATGAGCTGTCTGAGTCTCTTTCATCCTTTTGGGTCACTTTTTGTCTTTGAGTCTAGTGTTGAGTTTGACTTACCCCATCTGACTCACCCTGTTCGTCATCTCTTTGGTCTTTTACTCGTCTCTTTTGTCAGGGTTAGACTCGCCCCATTCAGCCTCGGGAGAAAGAGATAAAGAACCATTGTCTGCGCTGGATTCGTCTTGTTGCCCAGAAAAAATAGTCCCGGGTCCATGTGCTATCGTCAGTATTCCCGGTGTGTGAGGCGGGAACACGTCATCCTGGAGATGTATGCAAGTGGACATGGTGACTCAGACATGCTGAGTGGGACTGGCTCTGTGTGCTGGGACAAGGAGGGCTGAGACCAGGAGAGTTTGTGTCAGGGTTCAGTGGGCTGTGTCAGTGTGTCAGCTCAAATGATCTGTCGCCAGATATGCTGGGACACGAACAAGACCACATCTCTTTCTTTCTCTCTGAAATCTATATCTCTCACTTCATTATCTCAGATGATTGATAGGCCCTTAAGCAAAGTGATAATTTGATTGCTTAGGGATTTGAGGGTGGGTATGTATGCATCGGGGATACAGGGGAATGTCAATGCTTGTACAAATATGATGATCCTTGGAAATACGTGTGAATTTTCATACATGGTTAAAACACAGCTTGTCTTGACTCATCCTGTCTATCCCGACAGCGGCATAAGGCAACTGATTGGCTAATCAAGTGATTGGGCTCTAGGTAAAATCGCAGCACATAACTTGGTTCCACTCGGCCAATCAATTTATATCTGTCATGTGACTTCGGCACGATACTCACTCGTGCCAGGAACTTCATTGTATGGTAACACGACTCTGGGTGTGGGATCCCACAACACGCTCTGGGGCGACTAGATATTGTGGTCTTTAAAGACTCGTCATACTGTTTGGAGTTATCCATGGATGACGACCGTCACAACATAATACAGGCAGTTCCTGGTTTACGAACTCCCGGCTTCCTAACATTCGAACATTATTATTATTATATATATATATATATATATATATATATATATATATATATATATAAAGCTCTTTCTAACCACTGACTGACTGACTGACTGACTGATTGATTGATGTTAATGTTTGGTACCTTCCGGGTGTCGTAGCTGAAATTTGGTGTACCGACAGACATTCAAGCCAGTACACCAGGAAAAATCACAGAACCATCGGAGTGCATATGTAAATGAAAAATTACATAAAAAACTGGAGACATATGTAAAAATAAATAAATAGAAAAATATAAACCTAAATCAATATCTAGCATTTGAAAATTGCAATTCCTATAACTGTAAGCCGTGAAATGAACATGACTTGACAATAATGTCCGCAAATGAAAAAAATAAAAATCGCCCATAAGTGAAAATCTATGTAAAAAACGTGAACACACCCGTAAAAACAAAACAAAAGCAAACCTCAATCGATATCCAGCTTTTGAAAATTGTAATTTCTTTAACTAAACTGTGAAAAATATACCTCAATGAAAATTTACGTAAAAACCATAAACGCATGCGTAAACTCCAAAAGACTGTCTGGATAACCCTCCCATCAACTTTCTTAATAATCCTCTCGAAGAAGTTCTGTCACTCAAGCTTTTGGGTCTCACTATCTGCCATGATCTTTCTTGGGAAAACCACATTTCAAATCTGGCCTCCAAAGCCAGTCACCGACTGGGCATCCTCCGTCGTGCGAAGTCCTTCCTTGGCACATCTGAGCTCCTCACCACATACAAGGCTTTCATCCGCAGCTCAATGGAATACTGTTCTCCCCTCTCGGCCGGTGCTCCTGCCTCACACCTAGCTCGGCTTCACGCTGTAGAAACCAAAGCATTTAGAAACATTGGAATCACCCGCGATGACACAGATTCGAAGGGCCTTTCACTCTCGCACTGCAGGCAGGTTGGTGGTCTTTCTGTCTCCTACTGACTTACACAGATCTACCGATGTCCCTGTTCTCCACTGTTGTTTTGCTTTTGTGCTTCCCTCTCTCTTCCCCTCTTGTCTCTCGCTCCCTTTATTATGTTTTATGTGTTGTATGTGAAAGCTCTCACATGAGCCTCAATTCTGTATTCCCAAAACATTTTTTTAAATAAAATAAATAAATAGCCTAAATTATCTTGGAGGAGGTCAGTGATGCTTGCCCATAATCATAAAGCTTCTATTTATTAGGTACCTACATACGAAGCACGGTTTATTAATGCTTACATAATGTGTATGTGTAACAATGTGTAAGAAACCCCACTGGTACTTTATAACCATGTTGCGGAGTTTTAAACGTTTGATCAAATCCCATGAAAAAGACTTTTTAAAACATATTTCAAATTAAAAAACTCAAACTTAATGCATAAAATCAAACTTCTAGAGTTAATTTTCCATTCACACCATAATTCACACCTCATTCACACGGGCTTCACTCCAACACTTCTGCCATTACACGCGTCATTCTTTCCACAGGGTTCCTCTACAGCACGAGAGACAATGGTGCGCACCTTGCTTCACCATTAGCCCCTCCAACTACCTCGTTATCCCTTGTTGTCTCTTACACTACACACATTCAATGTAATACAGTTTATTCATTTTTGATCTTAAAAGTACATTTAAGAGCGTTTTTTTGGGGAAGAATAGGGTTTTGGAAACCGATTAATTACTTATTACATGATTAGAATCCCACTTTCCCCCCATCTACTTTCTTCACAATTTTTCTTGAGGACGTTCAATCATTCAAACCCCTGGGTCTCACTATCAGCCATGATCTTTCTTGGGCAAAGGACATTTCAAAGTTGGCCTTCAAAGCCAGCTGCCGACTCGGCATCCTCCATCATAAAACGTCCTTCCTTGGCTCACCTGAACTCTTATCCACCTACAAGGCCTTCATGCTTGATGCAATGTTAAGCAAGGCCTTCAAGACCTAAATCCAGGTCCAAATCCAATTCTTCTAAATCCATCCTAAAATCCTGTTCTCCTGCTCTTTCACTCCCTCTCTCTGTTCTCTTCACTCTCTCTTTTGCTCAAGGTCATCTGCCATCTGCTTGGAAATCAGTCAACATCACCGCTTTGCACAAAAAAGTTGCAAAAACAGATCCTAGCAACGACAGACCAATAAGCCTTCTCCCAATTATCAGCAAAGTCATGGAATCCATCATTGCCTCGGATATGAAATCTTTCCTCTTCTCCAATGGCTTGATCTCTGATCATCAATTTGGTTTCAGACCTGGTCACTCTACTCTGGACATGCTGCTTCTGATTTCTCAACAATGGATGGAGGTCCTCAATGCCAAACAGGAAATTAGAGCTGTCTCCCTTGACATATCACGTGCCTTCGATACGGTCTGGCACCCCGCTCTGCTCACCCAACCCTCCTCCTTTGGTATCCATGGAAATCTCCACGTATGGCTGGCGGACTTCCTCTCTAGTCGTAGTCAACGTGTGGCCCTGAATGGGTTTCTCTAATCTCCTCTGCCTGTTCAGGCTGGAGTTCCCCAAGGCAGTGTTCTAGGCCCTGTGCTTTTTCTGGTCTTCATCAATGATCTCTCTGACTCTCTTAAAAATCCTCTCTATCTCTTTGCTGATGACTCTACTCTCTGTCGCTCCATTCGTCATCCCTCAGATCGGCAGTCTGCAGCCTCCTCACTCTCTGCAGACCTGGACAAAATCACAGACTGGGCAAACAAGTGGAACATGTCTTTCAATCCTGACAAATCTCACACTCTTACGATGTCTCTCCGAAAAGACCGACTGGACTGGACTGGACTGGACTTTCATCCTTGGCACACCTGAGCTCCTCACCACATACAAGGCTTTCATCCGCAGCTCAATGGAATACTGCTCTCCCCTCTGGGCTGGTGCTCCTGCCTCACACCTAGCTCGTCTTCACGCTGTTGAAACCAAAGCGTTCAGAATCATTGGAATCTCTCACGATGAAGCTAACTCCAAGGGCCTTTCACTCACTCACCGCAGGCAGGTTGGTGGTCTTTCCGTCTTCCACCGACTCCTCTCTGGCCTTGCCCCCCCCAGCTCTCTCTGGGCTCTGTCCCGCAAATATTCCTGCAGGTCGCACAAGATCTGCCTGCAACCCTCTTATGGTTAAACTGCCAAAATCAAGACTCTCTGCTCACCTTCACTCCTTCATTCCTCTTTTCTCCCGCCTCTGGAACAAACTCCCTCACTCTCTTCAATCCCACTCCACCCTCCAGGTCTTTAAAACAGCTGTTCACCACCATCTCTTATCTTCCCCCATCCAAAACCTTGATCTTTTCTACCCCCGCTAATTTCACCCCAAATCCACTTTTTTGAAACACCAACTTCTGTCCTTGGTCCTTGGACAGAAGTCCTTGGTGTCCTTGTGTTTTATACTTCTCCAACCCCCCCCCCCCCTTCCCACGCCTCCTCCCCCCAAGCCCTCTCCCTCCCACACATCTCCCTGCTCTCAAATGTTATGTTTGTGTTCTTCCCCCTCTCTCCCCATCTTGTCTTCCGCTCCCTCTTTTTATATATTTTGTTTGTCTGGTTGATTTGTTTGTGAAATAAATGTTAGCTCTTTCACGAGCCTCGATTTAGAATACAACAAAAACAAAACAAAAAAACTGCTCACCTCTGCTCACCTCACTCCTTCAAGATTCGTTCCTTTTTTCTCGCGTCTGTGGAACCAACTTCCACATCCTCTGTAATCACGTTCTTCCCTCCAGAACTTCAAGACAGCTGTTCACCCCATCCCAGATCATCACCAATCCAAAACCATGAATTTTTCTGTCCTTGTTAACCACCCCAACCCTCCTCCTTCCCAATTTGCAGTTTTCCTTCCTGAGAGTTTCCTTCTGTATCGATCCTGTTCCATGCATCCTCTCCTGCCTCCATTCATCCCCACGCCGATTGTTTGTCCGTCTGTCTTTATCTTGGCCTTCTACTTTGCTGTTGGTGTTTACCACTTCTCTCTGCTGTAACTTTTGTCCTGTTGTGCCATGATCGGTTCAGTGTACCTAAATCCAATTGAAAATCTGTGGTACGACTTGAAGATTGCTGTCCATCATCGCTACCCACACAACTTGACTAAGCTTGAACAGTTTTGTACAGAAGAATGGGCAAATATTGCCCAATCAAGGTGTGCAAAGTTGGTGGTGACCTATCCCAACAGACTCACAGCTGTAATTGCTGTCAAAGGTACTTCCACCAAGTATTAGCTCAGGGGGGTGGACACTTATCCAAACAAGATAACCTAGTTTTGTATTTTTAATTAAATATCTGAAATTTGTAGAATTTGTTTTTCACTTGGTAGTTGTGGGATACGACGTGTAAATGAAGATGGATAAGGTCTGATTTAATGCAATTTAGTTCCAGGCTAAAAGGCAAAAAAGGTGAAAAATTTGAAAGTTGGCGTAAACTTTATATACAGTGCATTCAGAAAGTATTCAGACCCCTTCACTTTTTTGTCCCCCGTCGCACCGCGGAGCGAAAGGGGGACAATGGTTTTCCCCTCCGTCCGTGTGTCCGTCCGTCCGTCCATCCGTGCGTGCGTGTGGGCATGCGTGCGTACGTGCGTGCGTGCGTAAGCGAAGGACCGCATTCAAATTTGGTGTGTGGGTGCAACCCACGTCAAAATCCAAGATGGCCGCCGCCATGTATGTCTGACGCCATGTATGTCTGAACCTTGTGAGCGGAATATCTTGGAAAATAAGCGAAGTACCAACTTCTAATCTGATGTGTGGGTGTATCTAGGCAAAAGGAAGAAAGCTATTGAAAATTGGGTCACCACGTCAAAATCCAAGATGGCCGCCACCATGTATGTCAGAACCTTGTGAGCAGAATATCTTGAAAAATAAGCGAAGCACCAACTTCTAATCTGGTGTGTGGGTGTATCTAGGCAAAAGGAAGAAAGCTATTGAAAATTGGGTCACTACATCAAAATCCAAGATGGCCGCCTTGCGTCTTCCACTTTGTCAACTCGCATCACTTCACCGACGGGGGACCGAGGCGTAACGCTTGTTCACATTTTGTTATGTTGCAGCCTTATGCTGAAGTCGTTTAAATTCATTTTTTCTCTCATCAATCTACACTCAATACCCCATAATGACAAAGAGAAAACAGAATTTTAGAAAGTTTTGCAAATTTATTAAAAATAAAAAACTGAAATATCACATTTACATAAGTATTCAGACCCTTTGCTATGACACTTGACATTTAGCTCAGGTGCCTCCCATTTCTCTTGATCATCTTTGAGATGTTTCTACACCGTGATTGGAGTCCACCTGTGGTAAATTCAATTGATTGGACATGATTTGGAAAGGCACACACCTGTCTATATAAGGTCTCACAGCTGACAATGCATATGAGAGTAAAAACCAAGCCATGAGGTCGAAGGAACTGCCTGCAGAGCTCAGAGACAGGATTGTGTCGAGGCACAGATTTGGGGAAGCCCACAAAAAATCTCTGCTGCATTGAAAGTTCCCAAGAACACAGTGGCCTCCATAATTCTTAAATGGAAGAAGTTTGGAACAACCAGGACTCTTCCTAAAGCTGACCGCCCGGCCAAACTGAGCAATCGGGGGAGAAGAGCCTTGGTAAGAGAGGTGACCAAGAACCCGATGGTCACTCTGGCTGAGCTCCAGAGATCCTGTGTGGAGATGGGAGAAACTTCCAGAAGGACAACCATCACTGCAACACTCCACCGATCTGGGATTTATGGCAGAGTGGTCAGATGGAAGCCTCTCCTCGGTGAAAGACACATGAAAGCCCACAGAATCTTGTTTCTCACAGTCTGAGAGTCCTTTAGGTGCTTTTTTGCAAACTCCAAGCAGGCTTTCTGCAGGTGAAGTTGTACCTTTGGTGAAAATTTCCTGTCAATCGGACCAACGGTTGCAGAGAAAATCATATTTATTCTGTGTGGACAAACAAACAAACAACCAAACAGACAAACAGACAAACGGACTGAAATGCAATACCCTCTCCTCAGGCGAGGGTAACAATAGTGGAAACAGCCCTGCCTGACTCCTGTTGTGACGTCAAATTCTAACGACTTTCCATTACTGATACATTTATATCCATTGTTTATGTTCTTTATCACCCTGACGAGCTATCCTGGTAAAATCTTTCTTATATGTACCACATCGCATGCCTGTTAACACTGTCAAAGGCTTTTTCAAAGTTGACGAAAGTCACCGCAAGACTTGAATTCCATTTATTACATTGTTCTATTCTTGGAGTGAAAATTTGATCTCTACACCCTCTATTCTTTCGAAATCCAGCCTGCCCTTGCCCCCTGAGAGCTGCAGCTCTCTTATACTATCGTACGTGCCCACTGATAACTCTCTTTGTACTGAAGCTCTGAAAATCATTGGCATCACTCATCGCGAGAGGCAGAGGAACAGAGCCTTATCCTCTTTCACCACAGACAGATTGGCAACATCTTGTCACCTCTCGTCTGGTGTTTCACCGCTTGCTCTTTCTACCCATTGCCGCTCTTCAGGTCGATCGGGATGAACACATTCCAGTAACATTCGCGTTAATCCCCCAAAGTCCATGCTTCACGCTCACCTGTCATCGGTTACCTCTCTTTTCTCTTGTTTTGAATCACACTCATCATTTTGTCATAGTTATCAACATCTTTTATGAAACTTCGGATTGGGTGAAGGAAAAAGTAATCTGTGCTTGGAGGTGACACGAGGAAATGTCACCCCTGTCAACCAGAAGGGTGCAGAGTCCGACGCACTCAACTACAGACCATCACACACAAAGTGATAGATTCTATCATTGGTAAAGTTGTAGTATTATGATGACTGCTGAAGTGGTATTATGACTGAGGAGGGGATTAGTAAAGATCAAAGATGGAGGTGTTATATCTAACTCATATTGGTCCATCATCATCTGTTCATGAGAAAGGACATAAAGTAGCATATGGAGGAGTGGGGTTACATTGTTTCTCTTCTTCTTCTTCTACATTATTATTATTTATTTATATTCTTATATATATATTTTTGTATATATAAAAGAAAGTTTTTGTTTGTTTGTTTGTTTGTCTGCACGCGCTAATCTCCTGAACGGTAAAAGATAGGAGGAAACCTCTGAAACAAAAAATGTCGGGACGGGCCCCGGGAAGGTTTTAGTCTAGGTGGTGAGGCCGGTCGAGGCCCACCTCGGCCGGGCTGGGCCCATTTCGCAATTAAAAGCTGAACTGAATTATAGTAGTCAATCTTCTACGGCCGCGAGTAAAAGCTGAATTATAGTAGTAAATTCATGCAAAAAGAACTAAAAATGTCGGGACGGGCCCCAGGAAGGTTATAGGCTAGGTGGTGAGGCCGGTCGAGGCCGCTTCACCCGGGCTGGGCCCATTTCACAATTAAAAGCTGAGCTGAATTATAGTAGTCAATCTTCTACGACCGCAAGTAAAAGCTGAATTATAGTAGTAAATTCATTCAAAAAGAACCAAAAATGTCGGGACGGGCCCCAGGAAGGTTATAGGTGAGGTGGCGAGGCTATTTTGGCCGGGCTGGGCCCATTTCGCAATTAAAAGCTGAGCTGAATTATCGTAGTCAATCTTCTATGGCCGTGAGTAAAAGCTGAATTATAGTAGTAAATTCATTCAAAAAGAACCACAAATGTCGGGACGGGCCCCAGGAAGGTTATAGGCTAGGTGGCGAGGCTACTTCGGCCGGGCTGGGCCCATTTTGTAATTAAAAGCTGAGCTGAATTATAGTAGTCAATCTTCTATGGCTGTGAGTAAAAGCTGAATTATAGTAGTAAATTCATTCAAAAAGAACCAAAAATGTCGGGACGGGGCCCGGGAAGGTTATAGGCTCGGTGGCGAGGCTACTTCAGCCGGGCTGGGCCCATTTCGCAATTAAAAGCTGAGCTGAATTATAGTAGTCAATCTTCTACGGCCGCGAGTAAAAGCTGAATTATAGTAGTAAATTCATTCAAAAAGAACCCGGGCAACGCCGGGTGCATTCGGCTCGTAATCAATAAAGATTGCCACCATTATCACTATCCAGATGCGCTGGTTCATTTACAAATGTGGAGGGTGACGGGGTAAAGCAGAACTTGGTAGAGCACATTCACTCCGGCAGGGTGAGCAGGTTACATTTTGCATCCCACCGATAGGCCGAATCTGCATCCGGACCTGAACCAAAATCTAATCAGCTTGTTCTTGTCAGTTATGCAACTAAACCACCAAGTTTTGTCATAATCCATCCACAACTATTTGAGATATTGTGCTTTATATCGTTTTTGGCCTCATCAATAATGAAGAATCACTTTAAAAATTAAAAAAAGTTCTAGTATCCGGATCTTGATCTTCACAAAATTCTAAACATTTGGCTCTTGTGAAACACCCTACCTGTTCACGAAATTTCGGCCAAATCCATCCATTACTTTTTGAGATATGGCACTACATATCGTTTTGGCTCAAGGGATCTCTAAATGGTGAAGAATCACTTAAAAATTGGAGTATCTGGATCCGGATCTTCACCATCATTTAATCAATTCATCCTTGTCACGCACCCAGCCGATTGAACAAGTTTTGTCCGAATCAGTCTATAACTTTTTGAGTTTTCCTGCCCACAACAAACATACAGACAGATAAACAGGAGTGAATACATAACGTCCGTCCACCTTCGGTGGCAGATTTAACAAAAAAAATGGAATTGTGATGACGTCAGCGTGCTTGGTAGAGATGAGAGCAACTTGGTGCCCTTGGTTGGAAGAAATCATCGAGGTAAACTGTATACACATAGATAAAGGAGAGAAAAAAAAATTCAATATATTTCAAAATAAATCGATTAGAACACAAAATCTAAAGAGGACCTTTAATGTATAAATCTCAATTCGTGTTTGTGATGTTGAAACCTGAGTGAGAAATGAGAATAATTCGAAATTTTCAAAATGTTTCATTTCACTTATTTTTAGCGGAGGTTCAAACCAAAGCATCGTACATGGAGCTCCTCGCAGCAAGGCCTAAAATTATTTTTTGCTCACACCACGCACGAGCAGCAAGGATGGTTGATGAGGGTAATGATAGCTGACTTCCAAGCAGATGGAAGATGACCTCAGGCAAATTATAGAGTGAATAGAGCAAAATGCTTGTGAAGTATAACATGCTGTCTTCTGTTTACCGGTAAATCTGTCAGCAAAGCCACAGGTACTTTTGCTAGTAGTGTTATAAATAGCTATGCCACAATTGTGCTTCCTGAATATATATCGGGATGGTGCGGTTCCAGTCCTCAACGCACATCTTCATGAAGGCACACAATTGTTAGTTATGGGTGTTGAGCTAAGTTACCCCATCTCTGGTTAATCCTCTCGACAAACATTTTCATAATAGCAAAGTTCGGGCAGGTACACCAGACTCTTTCATTCTTTCAAAAGGGTGGTCAGGCTCGCTTGGAGAAAACTATTTTGACTGTCTTGCTTCAGTTGCTTTGTTGTGACTGGCCTCAAACTTGTATGGCTGACCTTTTGATGCCATCTTTTAGCGGAGGCTGAATGTGTCAGAATGGTCCTTCATCATGTGCCAACATAATATCCTTTTTTTATCATTAAATCTCGCAAATGATGAACGACGAGATAACAGGTGCTTTGCAATCTATCTGAGGTCACTTTTTTTTTGCGCACAAATCTAGTTTGTGTCACATTAGTTAACCCTGTGTGTGCCTTTAGCCATCCATAAATTGAAAATCTAAAAGGATTTTAGAATTAAAGTACATTATAAAGTGCATCAAAGTACATTTTGGAATTAAAGAATTTTAAAAGAATAACAGTACATTACTGTGTAAGTTACTTGCTTCGAGCTCATGGCCTCGTTCACGGTTTTCATTTATTTACTTATCTCCATCGTAGGTAATAATAGTGTAATTATCGGTAAGAATAAACCATCTATGTTCTATATAATATGTGTCGTTTGAGGTTTGGCGTGGTTTATGGTGAGAAAATAAAAATTGTGAAAAAAACAATGAAGGGTGAGCATTCCTGGAAGAGAAGGGATGTTAAATGTGTACTTAAAATGGAAGAGAAGGGATGTACGGCAGATGGGTGAAATATTTGGAAGAATTGTGCCTTTGATGATACAAGCACGAGAGTTGGCACACAGTTGGAGTATGCCCTAAGGAAGATATTTGGCTACAGGGCCGTCGCAGATTTGTCCTGTGACAACAATGGCGGCCATTTTTCAAAATGGCCTCCATTGCTTGTTATTTTACGTATATTTGGTACATTACTGTGTATAAACTGTTGTTGTAGTCATACAAGCTTGACATTTAGCACATAATTAAAGCCCCCTAACTATAGGGTTATCATATATTTGTCCTGTGACAACAATGTTTTTAAAATGGCCGCCATTTATATGGTATATTATGGTATGTGGTTTATGGTATGTTTATGGTTTATGGTATGTGGTATGTAATTTGTACAAACTGTTGTTTGAATCATACGAGCATGGTATTTGGTACACAGTTAAATATTCGGACTATTAGAGTCATCACAGATGGGTCCAATAAAAATGGCGCCCAATTTCTAGTACGGCAGACAGGTGAAATATTTGGGAGAATTGTGCCTTTGATGATACAAGCACGAGAGTTGGCACACAGTTAGAGTATGCCCTAAGGAAGATATTTGGCTACAGGGCCGTCGCAGATTTGTCCTGTGACAACAATGGCGGCCATTTTTCAAAAAAGGACAAATCTGCGATGGACCGATAGTCAAATATCTTTCTTAGGACATACTCTGACTGTATGCCAAATGCCATGCTTGTATCATCCAAGGCACAATTCCTGCACCTATCTGCCATACTATGAGTTTTGGAGGTGAGAGGAGAAAAATTGGGAGTGACAAAACGGTGAAAACACATCGTTCATGATTGTTAAAATCGCATACAGTATATCTTACAAGCACAGGAGATAGGGTTTTGTAATCATTTCTGTGTGTGTGTGTGTGTGTGTGTGTGTGTGTCTGTTTGTCTGTCTGTGTCTGTCTGTGTCTGTCTGTGTCTGTCTGTGTCTGTCTGTCTGTGTCTGTCTGTGTCTGTCTGTGTCTGTCTGTCCGGGCTGCAACTTTCTTTTACCATTTGAGCTTTGTCATCAAATGTTCATGAAAGCTTTATAATGATAATACGGAAAAGGCAAATTAATAATTTTGTCAAAAGGTCAAAAGGTCAAAGGTCAGCAGCACAAAAACATCATCAATTTTCATCCAATTGACCTGAAATTTCAATTTACCATTTGAGTTTTGTTAATACACTTTTAAACAAAGCTTTATTATGAAATGGAGAAGACAAATTAATAATTTTGTCAAAAGGTCAAAAGTCAGCGTCATAAAAAATCATAAATTTTCATCCAATTGGCCTGAAATTTCAATTTACCATTTGAGTTTTGGCATCAAATTTTCAACAAAACGTTATTATGACATTATGGAGAAGGCAAATTAATAATTTGGTCAAAAGGTGAAAAGGTCAAAGGTCAGCATCACGTAAAATTTATAATTTTCATTCAATTGATGTGAAATTTAAAGAATTTGCATATTGGGTCACTCAATTGGTTCGCCAATCAAAATCTACAAGCTGATTGTTTTTTTGTCCCCCGTCGCACCGCGGAGCGAAAGGGGGACTATGGTTTTCCCCTCCGTCCGTCCGTCCGTCCGTCCGTGCGTGCGGACATGCGTGCGTGCGTGCATACGTGCGTGCGTGCATGCGCAAGCGAAGGACCGAATTCTAATTTGATGTGTGGGTGCAACCCACGTCAAAATCCAAGATGGCCGCCGCCATGTATGTCTGAACCTTGTGAGCGAAATATCTTGAAAAATAAACGAACTACTAACTTCTAATCTGGTGTGTGGGTGTATCTACGCATAAGGGAGAACGCTATTGAAAATTGGGTCGCCACGGCAAAATCCAAGATGGCCGTCTTGCCTCTTCCACTTTGTCAACTCACATCACTTCACCGACGGGGGACCTAGGCGTAACGTTTGTTTTCGATCAAAAAGTCAAAGGTCAAGATTGCATAAAATTGTCAATTTCCGTCCAATTGACCTGAAATTTTAAGAATTTGCATATTGGATCACAGAATTGGTTCACCAATCAAAAGGTAGAAGTTGATTTTTTAATTATTTTTTTTAGATCTAAAACTCAAAGGTCAAAGTTGCATAAAATCATCAATTTTCGTTTTGTATTTTTTTTTTACTGTTTTCGTTATTCTGAGCATACGGTGGAAGAGGAAGAAGACGTCTGAATACAAACAGAATCAGACTGGCTTTGCATTTTCAGATGCTTTCTGGTATTGAGTTGTTATTGGTGTGATAATGTCTTTGTAATTCACATGAAAGTTGTACCAATATCTCCATATGTCCTTGCCTTACATCTACATGTACGTTCAAGCTAAACTATGAATTGGTTGAAGATCATTGTGTTAATAAAGTTGTGAGGTTGGAGGATTTCAGGGAAGGGATGGAAGGGGACATGTATTAGTAATGGGGATGAAGATGAATCAGTCAGTTGAGGTGGGGGAAGTGGCAGATTTAAAATTTTAATTATTTTACACACACACACACACACACACACACACACACACACACACACACACAAAAACGAAGGAATACTCAGTTGTGGCAACTTTCACCACTTGCTGTATGTGACAGAAGCCAGATCAAGACACATTGGGTGATTCTCCATTTCATGGCGGTCCTGTGGAGATGCACGCAACATTAAAACTTGGGTAAGTCAGCGAGATCTTTTAACTGGCGACTGCACTTTAATAACCGCCCTGTTCATTCAGCTTTCATCACCTATTTGCCATTGCTCGTATGTCTATGTGTGTCAGGAACTTATCCATAGCAGGAGAGAGGAGAGAGGCAGACGCTCTTGCATTCAGAGCATCGTGCCCATAAATCGAAGACCGTGCAGCATTTCAGTCATACTGTCAGCACATTGTATTATGGAGAAACATGTACCCACGCTTGCCCATTCTAGTCAGTTTAACTCAACCCGGCAAGAGATGTGGTTCCTTCTGTTTACCCATAAGTCGTTCAGATATTGGCAGAAATAGCGCTGAATGTTTTCCTGACTCCTCGCTGCTCCATGATTAATATGACAGCGCAGAGGCGACTTCTTTTGTAAGGGATGTAAAGCCATCTTCCTGATCCTTGTGCTGGCACAAAAGCTGCCACAAGGAATAGCCTTGCCGACAGAACACGGAAAACATATCCCCTGGTTGAGATTAATTTATTTTTGTCAACCTAAGTCGCTCTCAGTCTGGGAGGTCGGTGGTTCAAACCCCGGATTTCTTTAAAGAACGATACTTGCTGCTTCCTTGCTTGTCGCTCAGCATTTAAGAGGATAGAGCTCAGACAATGCTGGGAAGGCAATGACAAACCACCCAGTATACCTTTGCCAAGAAACTGCTTCGGCAGCACCAACACTCTGTAAAGAGTGTGGTCGAGATCCTTTTTTTAGGTTCCGACAAAATCTTCTAGCTCTTTGTGCCAATTTTTCCAGCTCTGCTTGAAAGGAGCAACGAGTTTGCATCAACCTGAGACTTCCGCACAGTCACTGCCTTTTCCCCCTTACCAGGTTCAAAGCCGGTGTTATTAACCGAGAACGTTTTCCTGCCTTTGAGCGGATACTGTGGCGAGCTTGCCGTGGAAATGTACTACTGCGCTTCGTCAGTGCTGACGACTGCCTGCAAGACCCCATCACGGTGCGTTTGTTTTTGTTCCGCACACCGGTATGCGTACGAGCAGCAATGTTGAGGAAATGGCAAAAGGAAGGGCCCCCTTGGGGTCTTGATATCTTGTCAGGGGGGAAAATGTGGGATTCCTGGTAACAGAGCCTCTCCAACTGATGCTGACGACTGCCTACAAGACCCCATCACGGTGCGTTTGTTTTTATTCCGCACACCGGTATGCGTACGAGCAGCAATGTTGAGGAAATGGCAAAAAGAAGGGCCCCCTTGGGGTCTTGATATCTTGTCAGGGGGGAAATGTGGGATTCCTGGTAACAGAGCCTCTCCAACTGATGCAGACGATGCTTGTCACGACAGAAAAAGCCAATATATGTGTTTGCTTTGACACAGGGTTTCTGGCATTGAGGTTGCACTATTGCATCACACGTTCATTTTCATTTGAAAATCAATGTTTGAGGCAAGACTGTTTTTTGAGCATTTTGCGCACACATCACCTTGATTCGAGGATGATATTGCACTACTGGGCATTTTCGTTGCAGATTATTATGTAACATTTTGTTTTCTCGGCAACTGCCTATGACAGTACCTTGTCCAAATGTTTCTTGTCCTGTCACCGGTAGAGATGATGCAGAGACAGATTTTCTTTTTCAATAACAAAATCAGATTATGTGGACGGAGTCAGAAAGATTAATGGGCTAGTGGACGTGTGCTGTTTTTTTTTGTTTTGTTTTTTTCCCTGAGCCAATCTTTCTGTGCAATTCCAGGGCGAAAAGGTCAGCAAAGATGTTTTTGTCATCTTCTTCCAAGGTGAAAAGCTAAGGGCTCTAGCAAGCAAGATTTGTGAAGGGTAAGTCATCTGGTGAAAGTGGTACACATTGCAAGGTTTGCCATGATGTGTTGTTCATTATATCACCTCGGAGGACACTACTTCATCTCGACTGGTCCGTACATATGTATGTCTTTTCCTTAACTGGATGTAAGCTACTTCTGTGATGATGCACCTTAATTGAGGGTTGTGTGAGGCGGGTGATATTAATATTCAGGGAAAGGATGGAAGGGGACATGTACTAGTAATGGGGATGAAGATGAATCAGTCGGGTGGGGTGGGGGAAGTGGCAGATTTAAAACTAAAATTATATTACACACACACACACACACACACACACACACACACACACACACACACACACACACACACACACACACACACACACACACACACACACACACACACACTCTCTACACATAAATACACACACACACACACACACACACTACACATAAACAGACACACACACACACACACACACACACACACACACTCTCTACACATAAACAGACACACACACACACACACACACACACACACACACACTCTACACATAAACAGACACACACACACACACACACACACACACACATTCTACACATAAACAGACATACACACACACACACACACACACACACACACACACACACACTCTACACATAAACAGACACACACACACACACACACATTCTACACATAAACAGACATACACACACACACACACTCCACACATAAACAGACACATACACACACACACAAACACACACACTCTACACACACACACTCTCTCTACACATAAACACACACACACACACACACACACAGACTCTCTGTACACATAAAGAGACACACACACACACACACACACACACACTCTCTCTCTCTCTCTACACATAAACAGACACATACACACACACACATTCTACACATAAACAGACATACACACACACACACACTCTCTCTCTACACATAAACACACACACACACACACACACACACACACACACACACACTCTACACATAAACAGACACACACACACACACACACACACACACACACACACACACACACACATTCTACACATAAACAGACACACACACACACACATTCTACACATAAACAGACATACACACACACACACACACACTCCACACATAAACAGACACATACACACACACACAAACACACACACTCTACACACACACACACACTCTCTCTACACATAAACACACACACACACACACACACACACACACACTCTCTCTCTCTCTCTACATATAAACAGACACATACACACACACACATTCTACACATAAATAGACATACACACACACACACACACACACACACTCTACACATAAACAGACACACACACACACACACACACACACAAACACACACACTCTACACACATACAAACACACACACTCTATACATAAACAGACACACACACACACACACACACACACACACACACACACATGAAGGAATACTGAGTTGTGGCAACTTTTACCACTTGCTATATGTCACAGAAGTGACACAAGTTTTGCAAGTAATTACATAGACTGAAACAAAGAGTACAAAGAAATAGAGAAAAGTTGACATGAAGACTATCAGGGGATAAAGGAGATGGATATTGATGGATTCTTTTTTGGGAAAGATGAGAGTTGGAAAGAGGTCTTCTTCTTCTTTTGTATGCAGCACAAGGCATCATTGGCTGAGGGCATTGCTATGCTGTTGATTCAGTGCCCTCTGTAGGTTAGAGTAGGAATTTGGTTCGTGTCCTGGCGATAACTCGCTCGCTCTTCGCAAAGGACACCGTGGCATCTTTAGCATCCACCAAATAATTCCGGCAGATGGGACACCAGTTTAATGTCCATCCAATGGATGCACACACATTGATGTTTCGCGCAGCGCATAAAACACCAGTTTACAGCTTGGCCGATATTCAAACCCAGGCAAGATTGCTCAGAGGCGAGTATGCATAGCTCTTGGCTATCCTACCAGCCCTTTAGGATTATTAAGGAGTTCGAGAATTTGAAATGAAGCATCACATGCATAACATATCGTCAGATGACTAAGTTCCCCGATGACGCAAAGCGATGATAATTTAGATGCCAGGATACCAAATTAATGGGATCCTCGGGTCACCGTTTCAGGATTGTTATCTCCGAGGATTAAACTGAGCAATAGGCTTACGATGCAGGCTGTAATTGTACTAATTACTCAATGAGTTTATTTACTATTTGTATTTGACCCACGCGAATTTGGCATGCCGACGACGGCGTTACTCTCACAAATTGACACTTGCAAAAGTCAGTCTTTTTAATCGAATATCGTGTGGACAATCAGCGTTGAGCCACAACAAAGTACGCACTGTAAAAAAAAACTGGCATATGAGACCCATCACTTCGCTGATCTGTGCCAATATGAGCATGTTGCACTCCACAAACATATTGTTGCATTGGACGGGGTATGTTGGACAGGATATGTATTAAGTATACCAGTGAGGTACCCATGCTACGCACGGGTGGGAGTCCAGAAGCAAACAGACAATGCAGAAACGGCGAATGCTAAAGCATGAAACCAATAAATTCCACATTCCTGTAGCACCTTCAGTCGCACGTCAGACATGGACAGCAAGTCCGTGAAGGACCTCCATGAAAAACGTACCCGTTTGCAAAGAAACGGGTATGTTTGTTCCATACCCAGTCAATGGCGAATCTGCATATGGCAATCCGCAAATTTCACGTTTAAAAAGTAGAAACCATCATGGCATTTCGTCATTCACTTGAACTCGATATCTCTTTTTTCATTCCAAATAGCATAACTCCAATCATAAATTAAATAACATTAATATAAAAAATAAACTTTTAACAACATTCGTGACATAAACAAATATTTAAATCCTGATGTGAAGTTCTGTATGGTTGGGTGAACACAATTACGAATTCAAAATCGTCATTGTATTCACTCAATTCCAATCATCAATTGATACTTTAACAAAATACTGTTTTAAATGATGGTTGTATTTGGATATTATCAAACCAGCTCATTGCCGTAATCTGTCCACTTCCGCATTCGCGGCAGGTTCGTAATGCATCAGGATTTTCCTCAATTCCGCAATGAAATGTTCATGAAATACTGTTCAGCCGTTTTTAATTTTCATGTCATGTTCGTTTGGTGAATTATCGTAGGATTTTACTGCAGGGGTTCCAGGAAATCGTTGTGATCGGTGCAGCCGATTTTGCGGTATCCGGGACAATAACGTTATGCGGGAGTCCAAACCTGAATATGCTGGAGACCAAAGCTGAAATTGGAAAAACAATATAGCCTATTTTAGTCCAGGGGGTCCCAGGATTACCCACCCAAAATATCGTTACGATCGGTTCAGCCATTTTTGCGGTACCTGGGAACAGACGGACATTCAGACAGACATTTGGTGAATTATAGTAAGATGATAATTAGCATGGTCCATGTGTTCGAGTAGCTAGAATATTTTCCACATTAATTAAGCAAATAACATCCCAGCATGCTTAGGGTCATGTATAAAAATGCTGCACAAGTGCACAGGTTTGGTTGCCTATACTTATGGCTGGCATGGCTGCAAGTTCTCAAGACCGAACTCTCTTATCTGTCTCCCTCTTCCAAATCCTGGTGGCGTCTGGTCAAATCCGTTTCTGGTGTTTGTTCCCCCTCCATCCCCTCCCTTACCTCAAACGGCTACACAGCTGACTCCGCACGTGAAAAAGCTGAATGCCTCAACTCTGTGTTTGCCTCTAAATCTTGTGTCCCAAACCCATCCCTCTCTGTACCCACCATACCCAGTCGTACCCTGCTGCTCCTGGACTCCGTGTCCTTTCCTCCTGACAAGGTGGAAAAGTTTCTGTCAACCCTCGACTCTGATTCTGCAACTGGACCCGACGGCATCAGCCCACGGGTCCTAAAATCCTGCTCTGCTGCTCTATCTCACCCTCTCTCTGTTCTCTTCACCCTCTCTTTTGCTCAAGGTCAACTGCCATCTGCTTGGAAATCAGCCAACATCACCGCTTTGCACAAAAAAGGTGCAAAAACAGATCCTAGCAACTACAGACCAATCAGCCTTCTCCCAATTATCAGCAAAGTCATGGAATCCATCATTGCTTCGGATATGAAATCTTTCCTCTTCTCCAATGGCTTGATCTCTGATCATCAATTTGGTTTCAGACCAGGTCACTCTACGCTGGACATGCTGCTTCTGCTGTCTCAACAATGGATGGAGGTCCTCAATGCCAAACAGGAAATTAGAGCTGTCTCCCTCGACATATCACGTGCCTTCGACACGGTCTGGCACCCCGCTCTGCTCACCAAACTCTCCTCCTTTGGTATCCATGGAAATCTCCATGCATGGCTGGCAGACTTCCTCTCTAGTCGTCGTCAACGTGTGGCCCTGAATGGGTTTCTCTCATCTCCTCTTCCTGTTCAGGCTGGAGTTCCCCAAGGCAGTGTTCTGGGCCCCGTGCTTTTTCTGGTCTTCATCAATGATCTCTCTGACTCTCTCGAAAATCCTCTCTATCTCTTTGCTGATGACTCCACTCTCTGCCGCTCCATTCCTCTTCCCTCAGATCGGCAGTCTGCTGCCTCCTCACTCTCTGAAGACCTGGACAAAATCACAGACTGGTCAAAGAAGTGGAACATGTCTTTCAATCCTGACAAATCTCACACTCTTACTATGTCTCTCCGAAAAGATCGACTGGACAACCCTCCCATCTACTTTCTCAACAATCCTCTCCAAGAAGTTCTGTCGCTCAAGATTTTGGGTCTCACTATCTGCCATGATCTTTCTTGGGAAAACCACATTTCCAAGCTGGCCTCCAAAGCCAGTCGCCGACTGGGCATCCTCCGTCGTGCGAAGTCCTTCCTCAGCACACCTGAGCTCCTCACCACATACAAGGCTTTCATCCGCAGCTCAATGGAATACTGTTCTCCCCTATGGGCCGGTGCTCCTGCCTCACACCTAGCTCGGCTTCATGCTGTTGAAACCAAAGCTTTCAGAATTATTGGAATCTCCCGCGATGAAGCTATCTCTGAGGGCCTTTCACTCACTCACCGCAGGCAGGTAGGTGGTCTTTCTGTCTTCTACCGACTCCTCTCCGGCCTTGCACCCCCAGCTCTCTCTGTGCTCTGTCCCCCAAATATTCCTACAAGTCGCACAAGATCTGCCAGCAACCCTCTGATGGTTAAACTGCCGAAATCTCGGCTCTCTGCTCACCTTCACTCTTTCATTCCTCTTTTCTCCCGCCTCTGGAACAAACTCCCTCACTCCCTTCAATCCCACTCCTCCCTCCAGGTCTTTAAAACAGCTGTTCACCACCATCTCTTATCTTCCCCCATCCAAAACCTTGATCTTTTCTACCCCCGCTAATTCACCCCAGATCCACCTTGTTTGAAATTCCAACTTCTTTCCTGGAAGTCCTGGCAGTGTCCATATGTTTTATACCTCTCCCACCGCCCCCTTCCCATGCCCCCCCCCCCCCAAAGCCCTCGCCCTCTCTCAGATCTCTCGATGTCCCCATGTCTCTCGGTCCCTGCTCTCAAATGTTGTGTTTGTGTCCTTCCCTCTCTCTCCCCATCTTGTCTACCGCTCCCGATGTTATATGTTTTATGTGTCGGTTTGTCTTTCTGTGTGATTAATGTTCGCTCTTTCACGAGCCTCGATCTTGTATACAAAAAAAAAAAAAAAAAAAAAAAAAGTGCAGAACCCCCAATGCCCCCATCCAGAGAGCTCGTGTGGTCGCCCAATGGTTTGATGAGCATGACACTGTCATGGCCTTCTCAGTCACCAGATCTGAACCCAATCGAGCATTTATGGGATATTCTGGCATGACACCTGAGACAGCATTTCCCATCTCCAGCAAACAGGTGGGAGCTGATTGACTTTCTCGTGGAAGAATGGTGCTGCATCCCTCCTGCAAAATTTGAGATGCTGGTGGACTCAATGCCAAGGTGCAATGCAGGCCATACTAGCCACAGATGGTGGCCCAACATACTTCTGATATCCTCAGTGATTTTACATTAGTGTTTCCATTTTTTTGTCCACTACCTCTATATCACAATACTCTCTCAACAGTAGATTACTAATGAAATTACAATCATACAATAAGGCGAGACTGTGTATCTGAGCTCAATAAGTCTGATTCAAACACGTGAATCGTGGATAATAGTGGATAGCGCTCTGTCTTGATTACAAAATCCCTTGCTCGTTGCCTGCCCTGTACATTTTGGCCTCTGTCGTACCAGCAAGAGCTGTGAAATCAAAGAAGCTTTATATTTAGCAGTAATGAAGAACAGAAAGCAGGGGGAAAAAAACATCAAGCAAAGCCGCTTAAATTGTAACAGGATTTACGCTCCTTGTTTATTGGAAGAAACATTATTGCAAAACAATTTGAATGCCAAACTGTGAGAGAGGTTATCTAATGGCAGGAAGCTTATATAAGGATGATTAAAAGAGGAGTTTGGTGGTATGACGAGCCCCCAACATGCCACAGGCTTTTCAAACTGACGAATTGGTGAGTTTGCCGACATTTTTTGGAGATTCTCTTGAATGAGATTTAAATCCCTTTTCATTTGATGTGGTGAATTAATAACTAATATTCTTTCAACTGACCATTTCCTCTCATTCGTTGAACGGTCTTTCTTTGACTGTCTTTTCACGTTCTTCTCTCCTATCATTCTGCAGTCCATCTATGCCACATTTTGTGCCCTGTCCTACCAAATGAACCCTAATACCCTCACTAACCTTAATACCCTCACTAACCATAATATCCAAACTAACCCTCATACTCTCGCTAACCATAATATGCTCGGTAACACTAATACCCAAACTAACCCGAACACCCTCGCCAACCCTAATACCCTCACTCACCCTAATATCTTCGCTAACCCGAATATACTTGCTAACCCTAATACCCAAACTAACCCAAACACCCTCGCTAACGCTAATACCATCACTAACCATAATACCCAAACTAACCCTCATACTCTCGCTAACCCTAATATCCTCGATAACCCAAACACCCTCACTAACCCAAACACCCTCACAAACCCTAATACCCTCACTAACCATAATACCCAAACTAACCCTAATACTCTCGCTAACCCTAATATCCTAGGCAACCCTAATACCCAAACTAACCCTAACACCCTCGCTAACCCTAATACCCTCACTAACCCTAATACCCAAACTAACCCTAATACCCTTGCTAACCCTAATACCCTTGCTAACCCTAATACCCTTGCTAACCCTAATACCCTCACTAACCCTAATATCCTCACTAACCCTAATACCCTCGCTAACCCTAATACCCTCGCTAACCCTAATACCCTCACTAACCCTAATACCCTCGCTAACCCTAATACCCAAACTAACCCTAATACCCTTGCTAACCCTAATACCCAAACTAACCATAATACCCAAACTAACCACAATACTCTTGGTAACCCTAATACCCTCGTTAACCCTAATACCCAAACTAACCCTAATACCCTTGCTAACCCTAATACCCAAACTAACCATAATACCCAAACTAACCACAATACTCTTGGTAACCCTAATACCCTCGCTAACCCTAATACCCAAACTAACCATAATACCCAAACTAACTACAATACTCTTGGTAACCCTAATACCCTCGCTAACCCTAATACCCTCACTAACCACATAACCCTCACTAACCACATAATACCCAAACTAATCATGTCCATTTTCTCATCCTGCATCTCAACCACTCTCACTCATACGTGTTACAGTGCAGTATTTGTACATTTCCCTTATCCACCTCTTTCCCTTCCTCTTGGTCAGTTGACCCGCAACCCTCCATCCTTATCTCTTGCATGACCTTTGACATCTGAGTGATTAAAAGAGGAGAGCAATGCCCACAGTTGCCAAATTTGATTAACGTCCATTTTTATGTTAAGCAGAAATACTGCAGGTACCATAAATAATGTTTTAAATTATAATCATCCATTGTGGTTGCCCCTCTCCCCCCCTCCCCCTTCCCCTAAAAAACAACAACACGTGAAACTGTATTTTGTCTTATGAAAAAATATCACATAAAACTGTACTTTTTAATGCAAATACATATCAGAAAATAATCACGGAAGTAATGGACAGAGGTCTGATTCGATCTTATCTGCCACTGAAGATTCACCATTATTGGAATCTCTTGGGGTCACCATAACAGTTGTATTGGAAAAGTTCCATATCAGGCAAATTAGTAAACTATGCATTATACATATTCTGCCACTAAGTTCTAACATTTGATAAAGGCATTGGGTAATACTCAGACTTCCACAAGTCCATGTAAGCAGTCAGAATATTTGGTTTAAAATCCCTTCCAAAGAAAAACGTTTGACACGCTCTCATTTTTGACACCTTTGTCAATTTTCAGCTCACGATGTGTATGTATGATGTGAGAGAGTTAGGATTGTTTGATTGTGAAACAACCAGCCATCGGGTGAGAATGGCAAAGTTAGATGGCGAAGAGTGTGGATAATAGCAAGGAAAGAAGTATGACGCTTGATTGTGCTCCGTCAAACAACATTCCAAATCAGGTGCCAGTTCACAAGGCCACTTTGTAGTGGCCTTGTCGAGTTTCTTCTCGAGAGGACCTCCAACAACTCCATCACCAACTTCTTACAATGAGTTCCCAAAAGCTCTTGCACGATTTTTTTGAGAACTCTGAAAAGGAAAACAAGGTAGCCCGATTAATCAAAAAGAAATGAAGAATAAACTTTTCTCAGGGAAGTGCCATTGCCCTGGAAGAAACACAATGGTTAAAGAAAGCTTGGCTATGGGCACTGGGATGCTTGTGCTTCGGCCAGTGTTAATCAGCGTAGATGAAAATCCAATCAAATGTTATTGTGATTGAAAGGGGCTTTCTATATCCAATATGATTCATTTGCAATCTCAAAATGAATATACTTATCAATTAAAACTGTCAATGATTTAAGTCCCATAATGCTCATTTCTGCCAGAGAGCAACAAATACACAAGAAGACGTCATGCAGAGCACGATACTTGCAAAATCCACCCCCCCCCACCCTCAAAAAAGGTTGCCATTGATCCATCAAATTGTCAATTTCATCAAGATTAAAATTGATAATCTTGATCAAAGCTCAGGTCTATGCATTACAGGAAGAAAATGGGAAGAAAAGTGACGAAAAGCTTCATAGGTAGAAAAGTGACGATTTTTCAGATGAAAATTGATGATTTTAGAAGTTTGACCTTGAGTTGACCTTTAACCTTTTGACCTTAAAATAGGTTGTTTCCCAATTCAGTGAGGAAGTATGCAAATGATGTTAAATTTTCAAGTCAATCAGATGAAAATTGATGATTTTTCAAATGAAAATGGATGATTTTGGAAGTTTGACCTTGAGTTGACCTTTGACATTTTGAACTCAAAACTAGTTGCTTTTTCAATTTAGTGACTCAATATATAAATGCTGTTGAGTTTTCAAGTCAATCGGATGAAAAATGGCAATTTTAGAAATTTGACCTCAAGATGACCTTTGGCCTTTGACCTCAAAATCAATAGGCTTCTCAATTGTGACGACCTATACAACTTGTTGAAGTTTCATGACGATCGGTTTGGAATTGTGACCCGTAGGCGAGTGACAAACAGGCAGAGAGAGAGAGAGACAAACAGAAAAACAAACGCAACCGACCAATATACTTGAAAAATCTTGCGATTTTGCAAGTAATAAACCTGTTGCAGAACAATCATCACCAAAAATGTCCAGCTGCAAAATGGCCACCACAAACACGGAATAGGTTCAAGTGCAGTTTCTGCAGCGAGGTTTCTTCAGTGAACCATTGCGGTGGGCCAATCTTGCATGCCGAGCAAAAGAATGAATGAAAATGATTGATTAACAAGGCACATAATTTTACACCTCACTCTTTAGTGTGCCAGAATTTTATATACTAGGGCATGCCCGTACTATATATATATCTAAAATTATATCCCCCCCCCCCCCCCTCTATTTACATGAAATGGTTTGGTCCATTCGCAAAGCCAAAGCGAACGGCTTGCGAGTACGGTGACAATCCCCCCCCCCTCTATTTACATGAAATGGTTTGGTCCAAAGCGAACGGCTTGCGAGTACAGTGACAATCCCCCCCCCCTCTATTTACATGAAATGGTTTGGTCCAAAGCGAACGGCTTGCGAGTACGGTGACAATCCCCCCCCCCCTCTATTTACATGAAATGGTTTGGTCCAAAGCGAACGGCTTGCGGAGTTTGGTAAAGAAATCGCCATAGCGTGCACAAACGCGCAGGAAAGCGAAAGAATCGCAAATTAGTTTTAATTAGTTTTAAAACATAGTTTAACGCCAACATAGCGGCAACATAGTTTGCCAACGTGAAATAAATGAATACGCTCTCAAATGTGCCGTCCGAGGCAGAGTCTGTTCGCCACGTTCGGCACACGTGATAACTCGCTGCTCTCTGATTGGTTGAATCGTTTTTTGGACATAGCTCGGTAACTACTTGTCCGATTAATTTAAAACCTTGAAAAGGCACATCCTCGGGTCCCCAGCAATATACCTGGCAAGTTTCAAGTATATCGGACCGGTAGTTGTCGAGAAACAGCGGTCGCATACACACAGACACACACACAGACACACAGAGATTACTGGAATTATAGATAGATACCTCTTCCACCGAAGGTGGATGGAGGTTATGTTTTCACCCCTGTCTGATTGTCTGTCTGTGAACAAGAAATCTCAAAATGTTGTGGAGAGATTCGGACGAAATTTGGCAGAGATGCAGTGTACAGTCATGGCTAAAAATATTGGCACCCTTGCACTTTTTTCTAATAACTCACAATTTTCTCTAAAAATAAGTTGAAATTCACAAAAGTATTTGGTCTCCACAATTCTTTATTTCACTGTTAATATTACCGAACCTTTGTTTTTAATTCAGAACTTAATATATCCTTTTAAATCAGAAAATAAAGAGAAATGTCACTGACAAAGTTATTGATACTCTCGACTTAATATTTGGTAGCACAGCCTTTGGACAAAATAACTGCAATCAAGCGTTTCCTATAGCCATGAATGAGCTTCCTACACCTCTCTACTGGGTGTTTGTCCCACTCTTCTTGTGCAAACTGCACCAGTTCTCCCAGATTTGAAGGGTCCCTTCTCCCAACTGCTGTTTTCAGATCTCCCCGCAGGTGTTCAATGGGATTTAGATCTGGACTAATTAGTGGCCACTTCAGAACAGTCCAGCGTTTTGTCTTGAACCATTCCTGGGTGCTTTTTAAAGTGTGTTTGGGGTCATTGTCCTGCTGCAAGCCCATGACCTTTGACGGAGACCCAGCTTTCTGACACTGGATTGAACACTGCCCTCCAAAATGCCTTGGTAATCTCCTGATTTAATGATGCCATGCACACATTCAAGGTACCCAGTCCCAGAGGCAGCACAGCAACCCCAAAACATCACTGAACCTCTTCCATGTTTGACTGTAGGGAAGGTGTTATTTTCTTTGAAGGCTTCATTTTGTTTTCTGTAAACATAGAGATGAAGTGCTTTACCAAAAAACTCTAATTTGGTCTCATCTGTCCACAGGACATTCTCCCAGAAGGATTTTGGCTTGTTCAGGTGTGTTTTGGCAAAGTCCAGTCGGGCTTTCTCAGCAGTGGAGTCCTCCTGGGTCTCCTACCGTAGAACCCCCTTTCATTGAGGTGGTGACGGATCGTGTGAGTTTAAACTGTCATACCTTGTGTCTGAAGGTCAGCTTGAATCAGTTTGGCAGTTGATCGAGGTGCTTTCTCCACCATTCGAACAATCCTTCGCTGCAATCTTCGATCATGTTTTCTCTTGCGACCATGCCCCTGGAGGTTGGCTACAGTACCATGGGCCTTAAACGTCCTGATAACATTGCGTACAGAGGACACAGGAACATCAAGGTCTCTGGAGATGGACTTGTAGCCTTGGGATTGTTCATGCTTGGTTACAATCTTGTGTCTGACCTCCTCAGACAATTCTCTGGTTTTATTTCTTTTCTCCATGCTCATTGTGGTATATACAGTGGCACAAAACAGCAGAATGACTCCTTTTCTCTATTCAAACTGGTTGAATGAGTGGTTTTTATATTGTAGGCACCTGCAACTCACCACAGGTGAGTTCAATTCCAAAGTAAAGGAGAATCACCTGCTTGAAATCTAATTATTATTAGTCCCCTACCGGTGTACACTGGAGGGGACCATAGGTTTGCACTCCGTCCCTCCGTCTGTCAGTCTGTCAGTCCGTCACGCAAAGAACAGTTTTCCGGACTTTTTTTCTAAACTCTTAATGCTAATGATTTCAAACTTGGTACATGGTTTCCTCATGATAAGTTACAGATCAAGTTCGAACTTCACGACGTTTCGATCATTTTTGACAAAGTTATGGCACTTTGAACTTTGGTAATTTCCCAAACAGTTTTCCAGACGACAGACTGCCGGTAGGGGACGTGTATTGCAGCGCAATACTCAGAATGCTTATTTCTGACAATTTCTAAAAGGTGCCCATTATATTATCCGGGCCATTTTAGGATTTCTGTGTGGAATAAGCTTATATTTAGTATTTGTTTCAGCTTTTTTTGTTTTGTTCCACTGCAACCCAAATAAATACATATGTGGATACAAAAATATATTTTAGTTTCAACAATTTTCTGGAAGAAATGGTGCATTATTTTGAAAAATTCCCAAATGATGGCCAAAAAGTGCAAGGTTGCCAATATTTTTGGCTACGACTGTATGTGACACACACACACACACACACACACACACAACACACACATACACACACACACACACACATACACACACACACACACACACACACTTTTACATACTTGTACATTTTTGCAGACTGTTGTGGAAAGTAAGGCTGACTGAGAAAATGTAATACAGCTATTTCTGTTTCACAATAAAGCACTTCCTAATTTGGTTTCCCATTCGGGGAAAAGAAGAAGGTGTTAGTGCAAGAAATATTCCATCGTAAGGGGTATTTGCTGGTTCAGATAAATGGCTATCATTAGGGAATGATGTATGTTTTGGGAGTACACAACTTTTGTAAGCTTGGCTCCGGGGCTGCCGTCGAATGAATGCTGGTCAGGTCGAGTGTCCTGCAAATGGAGCCGGAGGGTGCTGAATGAGTTTTAAGTGTGGCACTGTGGCACATTCTCCTATTGTGTCGTTGCTGTGACTGATGTTTTTAATTACTGAGGATTGTTTGCAAAAAGTACACCAAGACCTTGTTGGACAACTGGTTAACAAGGACGCACTGAGCCCCGAATTCCACCTTCCGTAGCAGACTTCATATCATATTTTGGATTGCCTTTGGGCAATTGAGAAACTGCAACTTAATGTTTATTTTTCATGTCTTCAGATTCATTACCTCCATCATCAAAGGTGGGTGGAGGTTATGTTTTCACCCCTTTCTGTTTGTATGTCTGTTTGTCTGTGAACGAAATTTGGCGGAAAGGTAGAGTATGTGACAAGGATGAAATGATTAGATTTTGGTGAAGATCCGGATCTGGATCCGGCTACTAGTATTTACGAAGTCATTCTTCACCATTGAGTGATGGGGCTAAAACCGACATACAACAGGATATCTCAAAAAGAAGTGGACAGATTTTGACGAAACTTGGTGGACAGGTTGGGTGTGTCACAAGGATTAATCGATTCGATTTTGGTGAAGATTTGAATATGCATTCGCACTCGAGAATTATTTAATTTATTAAGTGATTCTTCACCATTGAGTGATCGGGTGAAAAGTGATATATAACATGATATTTTAAAAAGTTATGGACGAGTTATGACTAAACTTGGTGACCAAGTTGGTTAGGTGACGAGAACAAGCTGATTAGATTTGGGTTCAGGTCTGAATCCAGATCTGGCCGATCAGTGGGATACAAAACATAAACTGTTCAGCCTGGCGGAGGTTTGTGCTCTACCGAGTGAACTTCTAGTTCAACTCTGTTTTTTACCATGATAAAATAAATCGTAATCCATCCGATTTCGGTACACCGGAGGACGCAAACCTCCTTTGGCTCATGTTAGCGGGTGTTTGGCATACTCACCACGCTTGTCAAATGCGGGTTGGTGAGAGTGAACAGTAATGGGATTCAAAGCTGCACCAGCCAGTGGTGAAAGAGACAAGCCTTTAACCACCCAGTCAAACAACCCAATCCTTTCCTATAATAAACCTCCTGACTCAGAAATGAGCCATTTTCCAAATCCCACAGAATATTAGGTGATGATACCAAACATACTTTGATAAAGGTATGTCTGTTGAACATTACATTTTTCATCCATTACTACTCTGGTCAATAAAGTTAGACATTGGAGGTAATTGCAAGGGGAAGTACCATTTTCCATTATATATTTGCCACCCTATCCTCCAACACAGTCTGGATATTTGAACGTTGTGGAATGCTGTTGTCTGATTTTGCACATTCTGTTTTTCTGCTCCATTGGTTGTGTGGCAGGTTTCGGGCCACAATGTATCCCTGTCCTGATTCCACTGCCGAACGCAGCAAAATCCTGAGCAACGTTTCAATGCGCCTGGAAGATCTGCGATCGGTAAGGAAGAAACTCCTCATATTTACACATCTTACCATAATAGCTGCTGTCATAACAGGACTATTCCAAACTTGAATTAGACATCGCTCTGCTCCGCACATAGCAGGCTTCCACACCGAGCTTTACTTGCTTAATAAGAGTCATAGTTCATTCATAGAGACGCTGAGTGCGAGGTCTAACCCTAACAACTGCCCCTGTCACAAGATCACACAATCTTGTAGTTGCAATGAATGATACCCTCGTAGTTCTTGTTAAATATACCTTCATGTCTAATTGCAAACTGGGAAAGTAGCTTCATGTCTCCTCCAATGGGATACGTCCTGCTTTCACTTCATGGAATGGCTATTTTCACTTTCATTTGAGTGTACCTGAAATTAAACTTACTAGCAACGGTACTCGCCCTATGGGCGGGGCTTCAATTGGGAAGCCCAAATGAAAAGGCAAAATATCAGAAATTGAAGGCCTTTTTTTTATTTTAAACGATAACAACAGATATAAACATCCGTTGAATCATATCACACGCAAATCATCAAAATCTAAACAGTACATGGCACCCATTTTGAAAAAAGATTGAATTCTGCAAAACGGAAGCGGCCGCTACACCTGTTTCGCAGTCGCTTTGCACATGCTGCCATGTGAGCCACACGTTTATATCGGAAGAGTTCATCAGGAGTCGATCTACTCTCTCCTGGTACGTAGAATAAACAGTATTTGTAGAATTTCAACAAAAGCCACATCACTGTTCATATCGGTAAATATTATTCCATCGTGTTTGGAAAAACTGGAAAATTGAAAAATTGGAAAACTTGGAAAACTTTGAAAAAACAATATAGCCTCCCAGGGGTCCCAGGAATACCCACGCAAAATATCGTTGCGATTGGTTGAGCCGTTTTTGCGGTACCTTCGAACGGACGGACGGACATTTGGTGAATTATAGTAAGATGGCCAGGCAATTCGGAGTCGAGCAGATCTCCCACCTTGTCTGAAGTTCTTCTCACCTGATAACATGTGCAGTCATTCCTAGTGTTTGGAACCCACTCTGGAAAAATTCTCATAATTACATCCACCACCATAGGTGGACAGTTATGTACTGTATACACCCTTGTTTGTCTGTTTGCTTGTTTGTCTGTGAGCAGGATATCTCAAAACGTTATTGACGGATTTGAACGAAACTTGGTGGACTGTTGGGTTTTTGAGAATGACTAATGGGTTCGATTTTGGTGAAGATGCAGATCCGGACGCTATATTTTTAAGTGATTCTTCACCATTGAGAAGTAGGGCCAAAAAGGTTATATAATACGATATCTCGAAATGTTATAGATGGTCGGTGCCAGATTTTGGAAATCATTTTCATTCTGGACATCCTGGAGTTTGGCAGGTATTTATAAATTGGATAATTTATGGGTTATCTGATCTGACCCGGCAAGAAGCCTTCTCTTATAGAAGAGCAGAAGCAGTTTCCTGGGCAAGAAGTGAACATTGTGGTTTTCCCTAATCTTCCCAGCAGAATTACAGTAAAGGAATGCAGAATGAAGAGAAGTTCCTGCACATGAAGGCTAGCATGGATTTGTATCGGTGGACAGGTAGAGCAATAGATGAAATCGATCAACAGGATGTTGATCAAGGTATGCTAACCGACATGGAAAGCAAGAATTAACTAACATTTCGGGCGGTAACCTCTTTTGCTCTGATGAAGGGTTAACAGGTTAACCTGGCGGTCGGTTTAGGGCTAGCATAGCTTACTAAACGCTCTATTGATTCCATCTAAAGCAAAATAGACTTTGGTTGAGCTCTCGCAGTGTAGTCTCCTTTTTTTGAAATACACTTGCAAGTTCAACATCCGCATGTGAGTATGAACAGATTACACAACCAGATTAATGTTTCCTCAAGATGGGGGTGGAGGATAGGATGGGGTTGGAGGGAGGGGGTGGGGGAAAGGGGAGACAGTGGCCTATTCTATTACATGACCCTCTGCTCAAGATACACGAGGATGATAGTTTGTGTAAGCTAGATAGTTCAAAGAACACCTTACTCCGCACAGTCTTGAGAAAATAGGGCATGGGTGTGGTCTGCGAGCAGCAAATTTGATTGGTCAAGATGATGTAAAATGCCAGAATATTTGGTGCAAATTCTGCTAAAAGAAAACTGTTAAAGTGCCAAGAAGGCGATTTGTGTTCTACACTGTTCAAGTTTATAATTCAATTGAAAAAAGAAACATGACCAAAAGTCTAACTTGTAAAAGGCCGGGCCGGGGAAGGTTTTGCTGGGCTTGTAAAATATTATAAACCACAAACACACATGATTAGCTTTTTAAACAGTCGCTAATGCTGTTCATAACAGTAAAGAAAGAAATTTGGAGGATCTATATACCCCACAAGGGTCGAGGTGTGCTCATTTACCCATCAGCTAGCTCGCGCTTGCCAAGCCAGCCGTTCCTTAACGGTTTTGAATGGCGTGCTTGCTCGAATGCTTAAACCACTTGGCGATCTCTCCGCAAGAAACTTGGTAAATGAACACACACCCAATGTTCTTGAGACCCGATTATAGAGAGACTGTAATCTATATACCCCAAAGAGGAATGACCTTTCTTGCCACTCTCGAAGTGAACGGGTGTTTACGCCGTAATGACATCATATACGTAATGACGTGGCATGACGGCCTGACACAAATCTACCACTACTTTAATATATATAAGATATATATTTAACCTCCAGTAACGTTGCAGTCACTACAAAGGGATTATTGTTACGATTAGATTTACTATAATAATAACGTTACGTTATTCTTACAAAAATTATATTATTTTTAAAAAACCGAGTTGAATTCCTTACTTCTGCTTTTACACCGCTTCAATCCATCAACTTTCCATTCACGACATTGGGATTCAAGTGTTATGGTTATATTTACTATAATATTAATATTGTTACGAAAACGATACTACTGAAACGATACCAATGTATTAAGAAACCTGGGTTTAATTTGTACGAAGCGGACCGTGAGTTATAACACCTAGGGCCTATACGTACCATATTGTTTGAAGATCCGTAACGTCGATGCTTTCGATATTTGATGGTCATTTTAACAATCGGTTTGTTTGTGTTTCACACTGAATGAAAAACGTAAAGGTAGAGCATGACGATTGTGATATATGAGAGGTTCGACAATATGTTTGGCATGAACGGCATATAAATGAAAATGGCGGTGCGTGGAGAGTCGGGCCGCAGCATGGCCGTAATGACATCAGACGTAATCACGTCACCCTGTCATGTGACCAGATTCTCTGCTCTGATTGTATGTATGTATGTCCCCTCAAACGTATACCACACAGACAGACAAACTCTGCCCGATGGGCTACGCCGTAAAAATTAATGGTAGTAGAAAAACTTTTATTTAGAGGTTTACCGCCGTTGATGGCTGCCCAATATCCCAAAACGAGTGACGGGAGGAATTAACTAACTTTATAACCGCCGTTGATGCAGCGTCATTTACACCACCTTATTTACCACGTTACATTCGTTTTTCTTGTTGTTTGTGTCCTTTATGATGTCGCGTAAAACAGTAAGTTTCTTGTTTGGTATGATTTTTAGGTCATCTCGTCTCGATTCTTGAAAAGATGAACTTATAAAATGGGTCCTAATGTCCAGATGTTATCCGTCCTGGGGGGGGGGGGGGCTGGGGGGGGAGTGGGGGTTAGGGTATGCAATTGAAATCAAATTGATTCTCGATCATAAACTGATGTTTGTAGAGAGACAGACAGCCATGGTTAACCAATTGCTTAACCCCTCTTTTCGCTTCGTGTGTGTGGGGTAATTCCAGAATTTGTTTAATCGAGAAATTATTACGTGTGCAAGATGGTTCAGAGACCTGCACACTATAACTGCTCTCCACTGCATATTCATGCTTGTAGGTTATGAAAATCTAATTGCATTCAGTCTGTGGTTGCTGGCATTGACCATTTTGGTTATAAAGCAGGTGAAACAAAAACAACAACACATTTAGCTGTGCCACACACAGGAAGCATCTGTGGTGAAGTGTTTGCTTTATGCATGGAATATGGCATCATTTACTTCAAACAGCAGCCCGTACAACAGCAATTCATTCTGCTTTCAAAGAAAGAGCCTTTTATTGCATACAGAATCTCGTGAAAGAGCTGGGAGACAGAACAGAACAGCTATAACAGGGTGGAAAGTGGGAGTAACACACCAACAGCAGGGCAGAGGGATTATTGGGGAGAAGGATGGGCGAGGGGTAGAATGCTGGATAAAAGCTCAAGCACAATAAGTAAAGGGGGTTGAAATAACAGGAAAGGGAACCTGGTGAGGAAAGAGAACCTAAAGAGAACCTAGCTGCTCCTAAACATGAAAGAACAAGGCCTAAAGCCCTGAATGCTCCTCTTTGTTATTTTGGCCTTGTCTACATCACTCGATGACAGATTGTATTGAACACTCAAAATCAAGGTCTTTTTTTGTCTCAAAATCAAGATCTTTATTCACGACAGATAAAATGGCAATATAATGTTCACCTAAAAATCATTTCTGTCTTTTCAACTCAATCGGTTAGCCCGTCCCATAATTCGTTACGTACAGAAATCTATCCAGGTGCCGGGCTCAGGACACGATTATGAATTTGGACGGCCAAAAGCAAGTATGCATGACTGCGTCTTTACCCAAATATAGGTAGGTAAAAGTGTATTTGCTGAATTTAAAAAGGGATAAAAGAAAGTTTCATTGCCTGATTAATGAATATAATGCGACAGATTTTCATCGCGAGTTTGAATCTAAATGCAAAACCAAATGGTTGACCACCTCCCACTTGTGCGCACGAGGTGGTGAATTAAGTTGTGAGGGTGGATGACAAAAATCGCCATTTTGGAAACACAATTGGGTTGCCATGAGTTTCCTGCTTATTTGCTGCTACTCCTTTTTTGACAAAAAAAGGCCAACTAGGCCTTTTTTTCAGGGTGTAAGTCCCAAAAAAAAAAATCCAGATAAAGTCCAAAAACCCCTTTTCCGGCTCAACGGGCTATGTGTTCAAGACCGATATGATGCCCATTAAAGCTAGTTCTCACTCTGAAGAAAATGATATTCTTTTCATTGTACATCTGGCAAAAAGGCCAACCAAACACAATATGGGCAGCAAGCAGATGGTTTGCACCTGTCCTCTCGAGGCATGTCCGGATGTTGGCCTTATCCCAAAGTTATTATCTGATCTAGACTATGGCCAACACTGCAGTGGATATGAAGTGGAAAACGTGTACGTTTAGGTTTCAAGGAACCTTTTCTCATTACTATGGAAATGAATGTGAGTTTACACGAGGTGGCTTCCATTTCACGTGAACATCCTGGAAGCATAAAAGAACAGGCCACATTGACCCGAGTCTATCATATGAGATTTAAATGGATTGACAGATCATAAAGAGAGGCCGCTGAGGTCAGGAAGGCTAGTTTGCCATTGTTGAGAGTGAACTACTAATAATTCAGTGAGTTAGGTGGATGGCCTTATTTTAACAATCATCTGTAAAACAACTCCCGTCACAGTGCATTGGCAGTTGTTGTTGTTGTTGTTGTTGTTGTTGTATAGCCTTGGACAATTCTTTAGAACAAACCCACAGCACAGAGACAGCTGATTGTTCTTGCAGGAGTGACCCAGAGATCCCCAACATCCAGGATGGTGTACCACCGCCTTCACAAAGTCAGGGCCACGACAGAGTTGGAGAGGGAGTTAGAGAGAGAAAGAGAGAGAGAGAGAAGAGGGAAAAGGTCTGTATACATGGGCATGATCGGTACTCTGACCATAACCGTGCTGCCCTGACGAATCCGGGCAGCAGGGAAGAATGGGGAAGATTTGGCCCCTGCCTTGCATTGGGGATGGTGGGGGGGGGATGGAGTACAACCACCACGAAAAGGACATTGGCAGTAGAGTAGAATGATGTTCAGCTGGCTGTCTTGTTTTTAAAGATCTCATGGTGTTGTTCACAAGACCTATGAACCGCACAAATGTCAATTCAGCCCCCATCACAAGATCAACTCAAATTGTGTATATATGGGAAGTTAAAAGAAGATATGGATTTTTAGTGAGTGTACCTTAACAATGAAGACAAAGTAAATACGATGCAGGAACAATGAACCATGCATCGACGTCTTGCTTCTACCTTTTTTTGTGTGCCTGTCTAAGGAACCCAAGAGAAAACTAGGGATCCTTTCTTAAATGATCTGGAAATGTAACATCACATCATTTCATTTGATCATTAAACTTTCATAATTGTCATGGTTGTTGGTTGGGGTCTTTGTGGCAAATAGCTGAAGAATATGAGCGCAAGGTGCCCTGCTTGTGATGTTTCGAGCATTTGAATTTCAGAGTGATGGCAGCTGAAGCTTGACAAGCCTTTCTATCTATCTCTTGTCAAAGCTATATCTCATGGCGAAGGAAACATTTTACCTTCATTTTGCAACCGTGAATGCACTCTTGACAACTGACACCTTGGAGCGGCACAAACACGTATGGCTATAATCCTTCAGCTGTAGCACTTGCTCAACAACCGGGTACTATTGTGTCCCTTTCAAATGCTGTTACATCTTTGCCTTTTCCACATTGGTGCAGAAGCGTTTCCATGGAAACTGTGCAGCTTTATTTAGCTGCAAGGAATCACTTGCTGAACCAAATTTGTGCCTTAGCTCTGAAACCAAATTGTTATTCTAAGCTGGGTAACCTTGTTGATAAGGCAGTCGGGTTTCGATCTCTGAGAAGGCTTGTGTTGGTCTGTATTGGTGGATAAGATAAACTATAGGTTTTTGTGATCTGCATTGGTGGAGAAGGACGAACATGAGGTGCAACTGATGTTTTGAACGTCTGCCTTTCTTCAAAGCTTATTTTGCTCAGACGAAGGGGTCGCACCCAAAAGAGCTCGGACGCACCTCATTTCCCATAGCACAGAGAGGAGTAAACATACACATCACACTAGCCACTTTTTACTTTTTTATTATAACTTTTTAAACTGAAATTCTGGATCTCATGGTGCTTTTAGCATGGTGAGGCCTTTGGCCCAGCACACTGTCCAAATTCCAACTTTTTGCAAGCTTTCAGTATGACGTTGACAATTTCACCTCATTCAAGTTCATAAACAGTGTGGTTATTAGTCCCCTACCGGTGTACACCGGAGGGGACTATAGGTTTGCACGCCGTCCCTCCGTCCGTCAGTCCGTCAGTCCGTCACGCAAAGAACAGTTTTCCGGACTTTTATTCTAAACGCTTAATGCTAATGACTTCAAACTTGGCACATGGTTTCCTCATGATAACTTACAGATCAAGTTCGAACATCACGACGTTTCGATCATTTTTGACAAAGTTATGGCACTTTGAACTTTGGTAATTCTGATAATTCTGATGATCCTTAACTCAGTGCCATTTTAAGTTTTAATTTCCTTTAAAAAAGAATTTCTCTGCAATATAGGACCGATTGAGATCAAATTTTCATCATAGGAGGGATTCGGTCTGTAGAATATTTTACTGGTAATTATGACGTCACAGGTCACGTGGTTCGGCCGCCATATTGTTTTTCGTGAAAACACGAAAACCCCTTTTTCTCTGCAACGGCTGAACAGATCGAGGACAAACTTTGCAGGCAGAATCGCATACCCATGACGAACGAAAAAGTCAGCGAGCATGACGTCATGCGTCACATGGTTTCATAGTTATGACGTTTTTAAGCATGAACCTTTAAAACCGAGCTCCTCCCTCATTTTTGATCCAATCCAGGGGAAACTTCACAGATCTGTTCAGCATGTCAGTCTACTTAGATGTCCTTTTGGAATTTGCGATAGGGCACGTGATTTGGCAGATATCGTTAATTAAACGAATTTTTTTTTTTTTTAAATGGATATCTCTTGAATCGCTAGTTCCTCAGACCGTAAGTTGGTAATTATATAATTCACACATAGTTGAATACGTGCAGGCTGCTCCACGGAGCGACCTTGCGGGCTTATCAACGAGGCGAGGCGTGACACACATGTGTCTCAGCATACCTCAGATCAAGTTTGAAAACCAGCATCAACCGTGCATAAATTTGCATATTCGATCATTTTTGACAAAGTTATGGCACTTTGAACTTTGGTAGGTGACATGTATTGCAGTGCAATACTCAGAATGCTTGTTGTATAAGCGTCCATGAATGGTCATCTGCAAATGAGGGATTGTATCAGACACAAAGCACACATTACTGCCTGCTTTATACAGACTTGGCATTTAATATGGAATATTTTTTTTGTGGCGGTGAACTTACTTTTCAAGATGACTTAGAACCAAAAGTTCATTGGAATTATGTTGAAATTATTCCGGATTTTGTTAATGTGAACTTTAAAAGAAACAAAAACCACTTTTGACATTTCGAAGCAAATAAATTGATCCTTGAAAGTGATGTAAACTAATATCGAATTCAATTCATGGACAGTACTGTGTTAAACTTCTGTACGTTTTCCAGAGGTATCTCTTTATTTTGCACATTAGCCAAAAAAAAATTCAACAAAAACAAAAGCTAAATTATGACTTTTTTTTTTTTTTTTTTTTTTTTTTTTTTTTGTATACAAGATCGAGGCTCGTGAAAGAGCGAACATTAATCACACAGAAAGACAAACCGACACATAAAACATATAACATAGGGAGCGGTAGACAAGATGGGGAGAGAGGGGGAAGGACACAAACACAACATTTGAGAGCAGGGACCGAGAGACATGGAGACATCGAGAGATCTGAGAGAGGGCGAGGGATTTGGGGGGGGGGGGGGCGTGGGAAGGGGGCAGTGGGAGAGGTATAAAACATATGGACACTGCCAGGACTTCCAGGAAAGAAGTTGGAATTTCAAACAAGGTGGATCTGGGGTGAATTAGCGGGGGTAGAAAAGATCAAGGTTTTGGATGGGGGAAGAAAGGAGATGGTGGTGAACAGCTGTTTTAAAGACCTGGAGGGAGGAGTGGGATTGAAGGGAGTGAGGGAGTTTGTTCCAGAGGCGGGAGAAAAGCGTGATAACTGCGTGATAACATCCAGGGAATCACAACGCCTGCTATTCGTCGCCTTGCTCGTCGTGGTGGAGTAAAGCGCATCTCGGGTCTCATCGACGAGGAAACCCGTGGAGTTCTCAAGGTGTTCCTGGAAAATGTGCTCCGCCATGCTGTTACCTACACGGAGCACGCAAAGCGAAAGACCTTTACTGCCATGGATGTGGTGTACGCTTTGAAGCGCCAGGGCCGTACGCTCTACGGTTTCGGTGGTTAAACATTTTGTGAGTGTTCATCATCAGCAACTACAACACTTACGGACAGTACGGATTACGGATTACGGACAGTAAAATTACAGTTCAGTACTTTGTGTAACCCCCACGAGCATTCAGGAGAGCACGTACACGTCGAGGCATGCTGTTCACGAGATTTGCCAAGGTTTGGACAGGAATCGCTTGCCATGCAGTGACAATAGTCTGCTGCAATTCACACACAGAGGTAGGCTGCTGGTCCAAGTTGTCGACTTGACGCATTAATTCTGCCCACAAGTTCTCTATCGGATTCATATCCGGGGACATGGCAGGCCACTCCATATGCTCTACACCACGGTCAGCAAGAAAGTGTTGGATCATGCGAGCATGATGAGGCCGTGCATTGTCATCTTGGAAGACAAAGTTTCCTCGAAAGGCTGCACGAGCAAATGGAAGCAATGTTTCTTCCAGAATGACCCTGTACTTGAACTGGTTCAGGTTTCCATTCAGAACAACCAGGTCAGTTTTGCCCCCTGCATGAAAAGCAGCCCAAACGGTCACCCCACCACCTCCAGCTTGGACTCTTGGCACTATACAATCTTCGTTGTGGGCTTCATGCACTTGTCTGCGCACTCGGACATGGCCATCTTGACGACAGACCAGAAATCTAGACTCGTCACTGAAGGTCACGTGATTGCAGTGTCCTGGCTGCCATTGACGGTGCTCTCTGGCCCACTGCAATCGGCGCTGGCTGTGTTGTCTGGTCAGGCGTGGCTTTCTCAGGGGACGCCTGGCACGATAGCCTGCTTGAACCAGTCGTTGGTTGACTAGCCTTCTGGATACAGGCACATTTGTCAGTTGCTGCTACTCAGCCCTAAGCCGATTAGCTGACTTGGTACGGCCATTGCAGACTAACCGGTGCAGCTGGCGATCATCTCTCCTTGTGGTTCTGCGTGGACGTCCTGGCCTCGGTATTGGAGTAGGGACACCCCTCTGAGCATTTGGTTTCAGGATCTTTGACACCTGACCTTGAGTGATGCCATACTGCCGAGCAATAGCACGCTGTTTCATGCCAGAATTTCGTAAAGCCACCACTCCATGACAAACAGCATTGTCAAGTTGACGGACCATCTCCAGAGGAAGCGGCAAAAACTTTTGTAGACGTGCAGCAGTTGTTTTCCACTAATACAGAACGCAACAACCCTTATATACCTGATTGTGAAGCCAATCGTCAAATGTACCTGTCCTTACATTTTGTCACGCCACCTGTGATATAATCCTGTTATTGACTTCTTGCTGCGAAAGACAAATCAGTGACCTGGTTCTTTCAACAAAGATATCACCGAAGGGTAAAATAAACTCACCAGATTGATATACTGAGTTCAGAAAGTAAACCCAAGTCAAGAAAAAAAAAATTCCATATTAAATGCCAAGTCTGTATATAGAAGGAGCAAATATTATTGAAATAATAGTACGTTGAATTAAAGGAATCGTCAAAATTGGTGTGTGGGGGCAACAAAGTCTGCCTTTTATGAGTACGCAATAATGATTTGAAGGTTCAGAGGCTAAAAAAGCAGCGCATGGTAGAGTGGGTGAAGTCATTGAGTGCAGGTGCTTTCGATTCCTACAGCCGCTTAATGGAAATTTTCACACCGTGACAGAGCGCCGACCTGTCCACGATCGGTTCTTGGCTACAGAAACGTTCGCAACCTGAGGATACCATGCTGTTCCATCATCAGTATGGATTCCACTGGACACCGTGGAATCCATACTAATGATGTAGTAAAAAGTTTAGAAAATTGTAGTAAAAAGTTTAGAAAGTTTTAATTACATTGACTGTTATTATTTTGCTTCCTCCGAAATTGCTCTTTAAAGTCATCCATTCTAGAAAAGATAAAAAAGAGTCAAAGATACCAGATGGAAAATTGCATTCGCGTTCGTTCTTTTTGCTCTTTGGCAGTTTCGTAAGCATGTAGTCAGAAAGGGTCTCGACTTGGTGATTATGTTTACCAATTGTTTTCTTTTTATATTTGTTTTCCTGTACTACCGTTGGTCGGAGAAATTGAAGATTCTGAAAGTTTGTTTCTCCAAATGACTTTTTGACGAGTTTAAAGGTTTTTTGTCCTCTTCACTCATTCGTCCACGCGGTAGATTGCGCACATTTGCTGAGCATATAGTTTTGTCTTTTTACCATTCGAGACATATTTCTGGCTTAGCAGGTGCATGGATAAAGTTTGCAGCACACTTACTCGTAAACATGCTCATGATAAGTGACCGTGTGCAGCATTCTCAGGGTGTGAATGTTTATGAGCATGCAGTGGTGTTGCTGCAAACTAGATGAGCTGATAGTGAAGACGAAATTAATTTCCTATCATCAGTTTCCCTACTGTCTAGATCCCTGTTCTTTTGAGCTATTGCTGCTAATTACATTTGGCCGACCATTGTGGGCCTCTGGGCAGCACATCATGGGAATTTTCTTGATTTTTACACAATTTTGCTACTCACATGGCTTTCCACGTTTATTGATGTTGTCAATTAAAATTTTGGATTATCTCTGCACGCATTATCTCTTATCTCTGCACCCCCGCTCTAGCAGGGAACATGGCCTTAAAATGCATGTTGTTGTTGTTGTTGTCTGCACGCAGTGTGAGGTCCTGCATATCTTGACATTTTGGACGGTCTCATGTTTTCAATTCAAAATATCGAGATTCCGAAATTCCATTTTTGGTCTCAAATATTTAACATCCTCCCCATGCAGAATTAATTTTACAAATGAAACATCAACATATTTTAGTTTAGTTTCCCATTTTATGCAAACATTGCATAATATATTTCATCGACATTACAAAAAGTAAATTTTGTTTTAACACTTTGATTAAGTCTGGTTATTCTTTGACTTGTTTACTCAGAGTTTATATGCACTGAAACAAATAAAAAGTAAAAACTTTGGAAACTCCTGCTATATTTTCATAAACAAGCACATTTATAGTGGCTCATTGTAACTTTTTTGGCTGATAAGCGAGATGCAGTCTCTTGACTGGTCGGTCTCTTGACTGCCACTGGTAACATGTAACCCAGTGCTACCTGCCACATGGTCGGGTAGTCGGTAACTAAACCGATAGAATGGAACGAGGTTGTCGAGGTTAGCAGCTGCACCCATTACGACGTATGCTCACTGAATATTTACACTGAATTCCCATTTCTATCAATACACACTCCAAAGGAAATTGCTCATTTCTCCAACCGAATTTCAAAATTCCATTTCAAAGGAAATTCCCCCACCCTCCCCTTCCCATGCCTCCTCCCCCAAGCCCTCTCTCTCCCACAGATCTCCCGATGTCCCAGTTCTCTACTGTTGTACTTGTGTGCTTCCATCTCTCTCCCCGTCTTGTCTCCCACTCCCTTTATCATATGTTTTATGTGTCCGTTTTTTTTTTGTGATTAATGTTGGCTCTTACACGAGCCTCGATCTTGTATACAAAAAAGAAAAAAACAAGAGGTCCAAGAGGCGGTTCACGAATGGCTGCACATGTAGGCAAAAAATTTTTTTTCGAGAGGAATCCAGGCCTTAGTAAAGCGCTGAAAAAAATGCATTGAATGCAATGGAGATCATGTTGAAAAATAACATAGTTGTTACACATGTACATGCAATAAACAGGTTGTGAAAAATATTTGAAGGTTACTTATTGACTGCCCTTCGTATATGTATATGTACAGTGCCTTCAGAAAGTATTCAGACCCCTTCACTTTTTCACATTTTGTTATGTTGCAGCCTTATGCTGAAATCGTTAAAATTCATTTTTTCCCTCATCAATCTACACTCAATACCCCATAATGACAAAGACAAAACAGAATTTTAGAAAGTTTTGCAAATTTATTAAAAATAATAAACCTGAAATATCACATTTACATAAGTATTCAGACCCTTTGCTATGACACTTGAAATTTAGCTCAGGTGCCTGCCATTTCTCTTGATCATCTTTGAGATGTTTCTACACCTTGATTGGAGTCCACCTGTGGTAAATTCAATTGATTGGACATGATTTGGAAAGGCACACACCTGTCTATATAAGGTCTCACAGCTGACAATGCATATCAGAGCAAAAACCAAGCCATGAGGTCGAAGGAACTGCCTGCAGAGCTCAGAGACAGGATTGTGTCGAGGCACAGATCTAGGGAAGCCTACAAAAAAATTCTGCTGCTTTGAAAGTTCCCAAGAGCACAGTGGCCTCCATAATTCTTAAATGGAAGAAGTTTGGAACAACCAGGACTCTTCCTAGAGCTGGCCGCCCGGCCAAACTGAGCAATCAGGGGAGAAGGGCCTGGGTAAGAGAGGTGACCAAGAACCCGATGGTCACTCTGGCTGAGCTCCAGAGATCCTGTGTGGACATGGGAGAAACTTCCAGAAGGACAACCATCACTGCAACACTCCACCGATCTGGGCTTTATGGCAGATTGGTCAGACGGAAGCCTCTCCTCAGTGAAAGACACATGAAAGCCCACAGAAACTTGTTTCTCACAGTCTGAGAGTCCTTTAGGTGCTTTTTTGCGAACTCCAAGCGGGCTTTCATCACCAAGTAGAATTTTCTAATGATAATTATGACGTCATCAGTCACGTGGTTCGGCCGCCATCTTGGAAAAACCAAAGACATTTGCACCTCCATATCTCCAAAAGCACTGCATAGAAAAAATTGAGACCTGGCTCATTGTGAAGAACTCTCCCTGGGGAATAAAATATGTTAATGATGATGTCATAGGTGCCTCTATCATGACGTCATAATTTGACAAGTACAAAACTTCATCCGATCAAGATGAAATTTCTTGAGCATAATCTAGGAATAAATTAGTGGAGAAAAAAAATAATGATGTTATCGGTCACGTGGTTCGGCCGCCACCATATTTGTTTTAACTCAAAAGCCTTTAAAACCACTGAAAATACATCCTAGCAAGGGTTTGCAATCTCTGATTGCTCTTTCTTGTTGTTATTGTAAACCAATAGAATACGGAGAAACAGCATGATCAAAGCATTGGCTCTTCTTGTTCTTCTTTTTATTCTTCTTCTTCTGCCTCTTCTTCTTCAAACCATCACAGAGAAATTCAGCTTATCATGCTGAAGACGTCATCACCACGAGTTGAACAATTAAAACGCTTTACCGCATCTACCACCTCCTGCTTAAGATGTCATCACCCACCAACAGCCTCCACAAACAATGGGCAGACTACTCACCCCTCCCACAGCTACCCACAATTTCTGCACGACTACTACTTATGTGCAGCGTGTTCTGGGTCTCGATCATTCTTCCCATACCACTGCCTTGACCTGTGTTTTTCCCTCATGTTCCGTTCTTTGATCAAACATGGCTCCCAAGAACCAGTGCCCCACCAGTGTCATGCACCAGTGCCAGAGATGCGTCGACTGCCAAGAGGCAGAAGAAAGTGTGGCGCCTGAGCAACAAAGTGGAGCTGCTGGATCAGCTTTTGAGAGGAGAGAATTTCCGCCTCTGTGTGCAGAATGTATGGAGTAAATGAATCCACCATTCACTACATATGGAATAACGAGAAGGAGATCTGAGAATGTGTTGCGGCAAGCAAGCACTGGACCAAGCACCAAAGTGGTCACCCAAGTCCGAGATGTCCACATAGAAAGGATGGAGAAGGCTCTCAATGTATGGCTGGAGGACAACTTACAGAAGAACTTGCCTTTAAGTGGATCGCTCATTTGTGAAAAGGCGATAAGTATATACCTGTTATGATATGTATTTGGCGATAAGTATGATAAGTATTAGACAACTCTTGTATGGTGCTGTTCTCTATTGCGTTCTCATCTTGTGTAATACTGCGCATTGTTATTTGCATATTCTGTATCTATTATCTTATTCTAATATCTACCATCGCTTTCTTTGTCTTGCAGATTGATTGTTCATCGTTGTTGCTAATAAACCTGCATTCAATTGATACATTCTTGTTTATGAACAATCAACTCATCTGAAGATGCCTGCTGCAGTCTGCCCCTTCCCGAGCTGTGTCTACGTTACTGTCAGCACCGACAATGCCGTTGCTGCTATCCAGCTCTCCATCCACGCCATGACTCACACGTCCATTGCACCAGCCAAACCGGACAAAGTCAGCCGTCCTCGTATCCAAACCGGCGGTACCAGCGAAGATTGGCAATATTTCACCAGAAGATGGGATGGTTACAAGGCAGCGACCCAGATAATCGGCAATGATGTTCGCGTTCAACTCCTTGAATGTTGCGATGATAACCTACGACGTGACCTCCACCGCAGCAACCCACGCATTGAAATCAAGGACGAGGCAGCTATACTACAAGCCATTCGGTCCCTTGCTGTCCGAGAGGAGAATACCATGGTGTCCCGCGTAAACCTCCACAACATGCGACAGGACCGAGAAGAACCAATTCGTACCTACGCAGCCCGTCTGGCTGGTCAAGCTGAGATCTGCAGGTTTTCTGTTGTCTGCTCATGCAATCCCCCTACTGATGTCAACTACACCAAGGACATGGTTCGCGATGTCCTATGTCGGGGACTCGCCGATCAAGATATACAACAGGACATTCTCGGCGATCAAAATCAGAACATGAGCTTGGAGGAAGTTCTCATTTTCGTTGAGGCCAAGGAAGCAGGGAAACGTTCCCAGAATGCCTTGCTCGATAGTGAAGGCGCTCATGGCGCAAGCCAATACAAAAACTGGAAGAACAAAAGAGCCCTGATCACTACCGACAAGCAGGCGGCCATTTGTAGTTATTGCGGCAAAACTGGTCATGGCAAACAGCCGAACATCGACCAAAGGCGTCAATTCTGCAATGCCTACGGGAAAACATGCAGTAAATGCGCCACTCGCGGCCATTTTGCTCATGTCTGCCGGGGAGGCACGAAAAAGGCGGACAACAAACCTACGGACAAATCAATGGATGCTCATGATGTGGAAGAAAGCAGCCAGGTCCACGATCTTCTCTGCTCTGTCACGGAACGAGAAACGGCCATTTGGAAGCCGCAAATTAAAAGGGCCATGGCCACCTTGTCTACTCCACTACACCTCGACCACCATATATTTGACCACCTCTCTGGCTGGACCAAGAAGAAGTCTCAACCACAGCCGTACATAAAACTCATAGCACGGATCGATAAGGAATCTTATGACCATTTCGGCCAGCCACTGTCATCCCGACCAAAATCGGCCAGGCTCCAGGCCATGGCCGACACTGGCTGTCAAAGCTGCCTCACAGGACTTAATATTTTCCACAAACTCGGGCTGCGTAATGAAGACCTGTTACCTGTCAACCTGAAGATGAATGCTGTTAACAGTGGAAGGGTCCGGATTATCGGCGCAATGCTCCTACACCTGTCTGGTCGCACAGCCAATGGCGACATTATTGAAACCCGACAAATCTGCTACATCTCACCTGACACACGGAACATGTATCTCAGTCGTGAAGCATGCGTCGATCTAGGCCTCGTGTCTAGTAGCTTCCCAACCATTGGCGAATCCAACACAGTTGGTGCTGCAGTGGCAGCAGTTATCGATGCAAATTGTAACTGCCCGGAAAGATCGCTTCCCCCTACACTGCCTACATCTATCCCATTTCCGGCCACTGACGAGAACCGAGAGAGGCTGGAGAAATGGCTACTGGAGTACTACAAAAGCAGCACATTCAATGTCTGCGAACACCAGCCACTACCCCACATGGAAGGTCCGCCTCTCACACTGATGGTTGACCCCGAGGCAACACCAAAAGCGGTGCACACCCCAGTGCCTGTCCCCTTACACTGGCAGGCAGAAGTCAAGGCTGGTATCGATCGCGACATCAGGTTAGGGGTTCTGGAACCGGTGCCAATTGGTGAACCAGTGACATGGTGCAGCAGAATGGTCGTCTGTCCAAAGAAGGATGGGACCCCACGGAGGACAGTTGATCTGCAACCACTGAATGCGCACTGCACACGTGAGACCCACCACACCCAGTCACCCTTCCATCAAGCAATGGCGGTGCCACATAACACCAAAAAGACGGTAACAGACGCCTGGAATGGCTATCACAGCGTTCCAATCAGAGAATGTGACCGCCATCTGACAACGTTCATCACACCATGGGGCCGATACCGTTACTGCACCACTCCCCAAGGTTACATCGCTTCAGGTGATGGATACTCCAGACGATTTGACGAAATTGTATCGGACTTCAAAAACAAGTCCAAATGTATTGATGATACCATCATGTGGAGCGACACATTGGAAGAGAGCTTTTTTCAGACATGCAACTGGCTCGACCTGTGCGGCCGTAATGGGATTACGCAAAATCCGACGAAATTCCATTTTGGTCAGGACACGGTCGAATTCGCTGGATTCGAGATCACCATGGACAGTGTACGACCATGCCAAAGGTATCTCCAAGCGATACAGGACTTCCCCACACCAAAAACAATTACTGACATTCGCTCCTGGTTTGGGCTAGTCAATCAGGTAACATACTGCTTCAGCATGACCGAGAGGATGCGACCTTTTCGGGACCTCCTAAAACCATGCACCCCCTTCTACTGGGATGCAACACTACAATCCCTATTCGAAGAATCAAAACGACTCATCATATCTGAAGTCGCAAATGGGGTCCGGATCTTTGACAAGGAACGGACAACATGTCTCGCAACTGACTGGTCGAAGGATGGGATTGGCTTCTGGCTCCTCCAAAAACACTGCAGATGCCCTGGTGAAACCCCACAGTGCTGCCCCGATGGCTGGAAAATCACCCTTGCTGGAGGCCGCTTCACGCATGCAGCGGAGTCGCGCTATGCTCCGATAGAGGGTGAAGCTCTAGCAGTGGCGGACAGCCTGGAAAAAGTAAAGTATTTTGTGTTGGGATGCAAGAACCTGATTATTGCCGTCGATCACAAGCCCTTAATCAAGCTTCTTGGTGACAGACGATTAGAGGACATCCATAACACGCGGCTTGCCAACTTGAAAGAAAGGACCCTAGCATATCGTTTCCGAATTATCCACATCCCGGGAAAACGACACTGCGTACCAGATGCGATTTCACGACATCCGTCGGGTGCCAGACCATCGGAACGACTGCCACTGGTGGATGACATTTCCTCCATTATGGATGTGGCCACATCGACTACACTAAGACAGCACACCTTGACTGGGCTGTGGACCACAGATGACGACACTGGCATGGAAATGGCTATTTCTATGGCAGCCATCAAGACACTCGATTCTGTGCGGTCCGTCACTTGGGACGATGTTCGGGACGAAACAGCAAGTGACACTCAGATGCTGCAGTTACTCGATTCTATTGAGCAGGGTCTACCTGCCAGTCGGGACGATTTCCCTGTGTCCATTTTGGAATACTTTCCCTTCCGTGAACACCTCTACACTATTGATGGCATAGTGGTCTACAAGGGGAGGATTATCATCCCACCGAAGCTACGGAAGCTTGTCCTTGAGAATCTTCATGCTGCTCACCAAGGAGTCACGGCTATGACCACCCGGGCCAGCAGCTCGATCTTTTGGCCTGGAATCACTCCCCAGATTCATGAGATGCGCAATCGCTGCTCACACTGCAATCGGATGGCCCCATCGCAACCAAGCGCTCCACCTACAGCCTCAGCTGAACCTGCCTACCCTTTCCAGTACGTTTGTTCAGATTACTTTCATCACAAGGGTCGGAGTTATTTGGTCACCGTTGATCGTTACTCTAATTGGCCAATCATTCAGCTAACAACTGGCGGGGCACAAGGCCTAGTGAAATGTCTGCGGTCGAACTTCGCCACTTATGGTATCCCCGACGAATTGGCATCTGACTGTGGGCCAGAATTCACGGCACATGACACCCAAGACTTCTTGCGTCGGTGGGGCGTTAACCATCGGTTGTCATCCACTGCCTTCCCACACAGCAACTGTCGTGCCGAGATCGCAGTCAAAACATCGAAAAGAATGATCACCGATAACACTGGTTCCAATGGTGAACTAGACACTGATCGGTTCCAACGTGCAATACTCCAGTACCGGAATGCACCGGATCAGGACACTAGGTTGTCTCCAGCCATGATCATCTTCAAGAGGCCGGTCAAGGACTTCATACCCATCATCCCAGGCAGATACTTGCCATCGGACACCTGGCGGGAAACACGCAACAATCGTGAGGAAGCTTTGCGCATTCGGCATGCCAGGGAGATCGAAAGACTCTCTGAACACACGACAAAACTACCTCCACTGGCCGTCGGGGACCATGTCCGGATCCAGAACCAGACCGGCCTGGAACCACGAAAATGGGACCGGACCGGAACCGTGATTGAGGTAAAACAATTCGATCAATACGTTGTCAAGGTGGATGGCTCCGGAAGAATCACTCTCCGAAATCGTAAGTTCCTGCGACGTTTTACGCCTTTCAGCATGACAACTCCCACTACGACTGGCAAAAGTGGCATGCTGCCAACCGTTATGCCAAGTGTTATGCCAATCGTACCGAAATACTTAATGTCTGGTACCCAACCCATCGCCGCTCCAAGAGCCTGTCTCAATCCTGTTACCACTCCCCAGAAGGGTGAACCCCAACATGTCATTGCGCCGGGCTTACCATCACAGACACTCCGCTCCACCACCGCGATGACACCACCCGCGAGAGTCGCTAACCAACCACATGTGCAGACCACCGCCACACCTCCACGGTCACTGCCTATTTCTGCCCCCTTGACGGTTCGGGTGATGATGGACCAGCTGGAGGGGACTCCGGCGTCGGACAGGGCGATAGTGAACCACCCACCGGAGACTCCCACAATGGACCAGGAAATTACGAACTGCCCTCAGAGGACTCCGACGATTGATCGGGTGGTGACGGGCCGCCCGAAGCGAATTATCAAACCACCAGCCCGATTCAATTCAGAAGAATATCAATTATAAACTCATGTGATCCTTTTTCTCGGTCTCCAGTTTTCGTTCTATTCTGTGTCACAATTGAACGTTTTTGGGAAAGGGAGATAGACAACTCTTGTATGGTGCTGTTCTCTATTGCGTTCTCATCTTGTGTAATACTGCGCATTGTTATTTGCATATTCTGTATCTATTATCTTATTCTAATATCTACCATCGCTTTCTTTGTCTTGCAGATTGATTGTTCATCGTTGTTGCTAATAAACCTGCATTCAATTGATACATTCTTGTTTAAGTATGGCTGGCGCGGGTGGTGCAAGCAGGAGTGATGTCGGTCTGGGCATGAGTGATGCAGGTTTGGGCATGAGTGATGTATGAGTGACTGCAAGTGATGGCCTGAGTGATGCAGGTATGAGTGGCCCCAGTACATTCCGAGTGAGCAAGGGTTGGTTGGACTACTTCAAGAAGCGGTACAGTCTCGGCAATGTCAAGCTGTCTGGGAAGCGTGGCTCCTTGTACCAAGAGGTGGTCGAAATGTTCCCTGCTCAACTCGTGCAGCTCAATGTGGAGAAGGGGTACCTGCCAGAGCAGGTGTTCAATTCTGACAGGACTGGCCTCTTTTGGAAAGATAGCAATGCAAACTTGCATCTCGCAGGGAGAGAGAGGACAGTATCAGAGTTCAAGGCCGCCAAGGACTGGGTATCTCTTCTCTGTGCAAATGAAAAAGGAGACTGTATGACAAAGCCCATGATGCTGTACCTTTCCCTGAAACCGCATGTTCTCAAGGGCAAGAACAAACAAAAGCTGCCCGTGTTTTGGAGAACCAACAGGAAGGTGTGGGTAATGGCAGCAATGTTCATGTATTGGTTCCATAAATGTCTCATCCCTCAGGTTGAACGCCAGAGGAGTTCATTGGTACCCGGCGGGAAAAAAAACTTGTATTCAAGGTTCTACTGCTTGTTGATTAATGCTACTGGCTACCCTGGGGACCGGAAGGTGGCTCACCCGAACATCGAGGTGTTCTGCCTGCTGCCCAACACCACCTCCCTGATTCAGCTGCTCGACCAAGGGGTAATCTCCACTTTCAAAACATTTTATACCCACCACACCTTTTGCCGCATTTTGGATGCGATGGACCCAGAGCTCACAATTGGGCAGTGTTTGAAAGAGTTCAAAATAGCCCACTGCATCAGCACCATGAAAGAGTCACTGGATGAGGTGAGAGCCTCCACCATCAAAGCCTGCTGGCAAAAGTGAAGAACTTTACGGGCTTTCCCAACAACATGGAAGGTTGGCACGGGTTGGCATGGCAGGTGGGAGGGGAAGGCGTTGACAACATTGAGCGTGAGGAGTTGGTTCATCTTATCTCCTCGCATGACGAGGAGCTTACTGAGATGGAGTTGGACGCCATTATCAATGTTTCCGAGGAGGAGGAGGGGGGAAGTGATGAGGAGGAAGAGGTGTTGAGGTTTAACCTTACGGCCAAGTTCCTGATTGAGGTGTTGCAGGACAGGCGGGCAATTGCCAACATGCTGCAAGAGGCCGACCTGGTCCGGGAGCCTTACCTCAAGTTCAAGAGGGGGTTGGATGATGTATGTGATGCTCCTATACAAAGATCTGCACAGCGAAACCTGCCGAAATCTGCCAGACACCTCTCAATCATGTATTTTGTATATATATATATATATATATATATATATATATATATATATATATATATATATATATATTGTCGTGTGACTACCCTTGGTGAATTACCGTAGGTTATCACGGAAGGCCAGATGCAAGCTTTAACTCGGAGGCGATGATCAAATGTGGAATCCTATCATATGCGCCGGAGAAAGAAAGAGGAGGGGAGGAAGCTGAAGCGCTTACCTGAACGGATCCCACCGGCAGACCTCAAACCTGCAGAAAATAACTCACACGAAAATGGATTTGAAATGTACATAAAATAATGAAAGGATTTTTGAAAATGGATGCCGATAACAAGAAACGCGACTGTAAAACTAAATTCCTAAACGGGATCCTCCACACCAGACTTAAACACAGACAAAGGGATAAAAGAACGTTGGATAAAATAAATTATGTGTGTGTGTACTTAGCTCTGATCACTGGTGAGGTCTCGTGAGGGTATGCGAATGGGTCCGGCCGGCGTTGGTGGGAACTAGGCCTCGTTGCACCCTTTTGCGCTGCAGCGCTCGTTCTAGGCCTCGTCACACTGCAGTGGCAAGCCACACATCGTTTCCGCCTGCAACACTCGGCACGTCTCCCGGTGGCGTCTCTGAACACGGCCGGTCCAAACACAATCGTCTCGAGGTCCAGAACGAAAACAGGCACAAGAGAACGAGGGAGAAGAACAAGGGAAGCAGAGGAGGGCAAGAGCAGGTCAAGAGAGGAGGGCAAGAAAAGGAAATGTCGGTCCGAGAGTTCTTTTAACGTTGGGTTGTGACGTCAACAGCGCTTCTCCACCAATCAGCCTGCAGGCCACCACTGCCTGCCCAGATCTCCACCAATCAGCGCGCCGCTTCTTGCTCGCCCTTCTTTCACCAATCGATGAGTGCCTTCTTGCTCCACCCTGGCCAATCAGCGGGTCCTTTCTTACCCCGGCGTTCCTGTTGGTCAACTCCCACCCAATCACCGTCCTTCTGGGCGTGGCTCTGGGCCTGCCCGAGCGATGTGTGCCTGCCAGGCGGGATTGTCAGCCCCAATGCCCTATTCCTGTCTTCCGGTTGGTTTTATTATTATGTGTCGTATAATGGGCAACTCCTGCACTAGTGTCTTTTGCGGTGCCATAAGGGACAAAGGATTAATCACATAGGGTAAGACGTACAAGGGATCATTTATCCTTATGCCCTAAGCTAGTTAACATGCCCCGCCCCCTTGTGATGGGGACAGATATAAACTTAACCGACATTCGGCGAAACAGAACTTATTACATGGTGATGGTCTTACCCGACATCCGGAGCATGATACCTACACAAATCTACCTGACTCTACATATCACGACCCTACCGACATAACCCTAATATATATATATATATATATATATATATATATATATATATATATATATATATATATATATATATATATATATATATATATATATATATATATATATATATATATATATATATATATATACAGACTTGGCATTTAATATGGAATATATATTTTTTCTTGACTTGGGTTTACTTTCTTAACTCAGTATATCAATCTGGTGAGTTTCTTTTACACTTTGGTGATTTATTTGTTAAAAGAACCATGTCACTGATTGTCTGTCGCAGCAAGAAGTCAACAAGAGGATTATATCACAGGTGGCATGGCAAAATGTACGGACAGGTGCATTTGATGATTGGCTTCACAGTCGGGTATACAAGGGTTGTTGCGTTCTGTATTAGTGGAAAACAACTGCGGCACGGCACATATTTTATCAGTGTGTCTCAGATTGTATACAAGGAAGCTTTGAAGCTGATGTTTTCTTCCTGGTGATGCCGGAAAACAAAAATGTCTCCAAGAGTGATGCACAGAAGTACTCATGAGCTTGCACACTTACCCTTCGGAGTTGTTGGCTTTCATGAGAGTTCTAGCAGGACTGGTGAATTTGGTTTGCTTCGGGTTTTCTTTCATCTGCTTCATTTTTCCCATTTGTTTCTCCATTCCTATATTGATGTAAATGACGATGGTGCCGATGAAGTGTTGCTAATCCATACGAGACATCCCTCTGCACTTTTCTTATCGGCACCTTATGTATTACGTGGTGTCCAGCAGTGTTTTGAGGTTATCTGGTGTAAGACTCCTTCGCTGTTGCGAGACCAATCACCATGTGTAACATCGGATATTGCCACGCAGACCCTGACAAACAGGATGTGCCTGTCACACACCATGCTGCCTGTGGCCCACACATGCCGATTTGGAGAGGCAGCCAGAACGATGACATATTAAAGACCATTGTTAAGCTGGATCTACTTCGTCAAGCGGCACAAAGCCGGAAGAGCTTATATATTCTTTGTTATAGTTATTCGAGGTTGCCCTGTAAGCTCTGTATTTTAAAGGGATGTGCCCAGTTGAAGTTGATGAATTCAACCTCTAAATGCTGCTTTACATCAAGCTGTTTGGATAAACTTTTAAAATATCCTGGTTTTTGTCGAATGTGCTTCTTTTTAAGAGATAAATGGTAATGAGGGACCACGTGACATCAAGGGCCAATGGCACGTCGTATTGCCATTTCAACACCCTGTGCTTGCACACAAGTCTGGTTTTACTCCTTTTTCATGTCGTCATCAAACATCCAGCCATATATGTTAATTTTTTCAAGAAGAGTGTACAGAGATGGGGACGGGCGGGCAGCACCCGCCGCATCCCTTCCTTGCAATAAGGTACAGCAGCTTGGGTAGGCTGAAATAGGCGTGCTTACTTTTTATTAGAAGCCTGGTGTTGGCTTAGCGGTTAGGGTGCCGGCTTGGGATCCTAGGATCCTGGGTTCGAAATCCCGGTCGATCACTAAATTAACACCAGGGGGGTTGACCCATCCTGTCATCCTTCCGAGGTCGGCAAATTGAGTACCAGCTTGCGGGGATGAATGATCCCGGTGTGTACCCCGGTTTAGAATAGGTACACCGTATCCCTGTGCATCGTAAGAGGTGACCAAGGGCTGGCGTCAGGAAGGGCATCCGGCCATAAAAACATTGCGTCAAACAGGGAACCATGATTGTCATGGGGCCCGCAAGACTAACCCCTGCCCTGGTGGGGAAAATGGCCTTTAAAACGATCATTCATTCATTCATTCATGTCGTCATCAAACATCCAGCCATATATGTTAATTTTTTCAAGAAGAGTGCACAGAGATGGGGACGGGCGGGCAGCACCCGCCGCACCCCTTCCGCTGGGGTAGGTACAGCCGCTTGGGTAGGCTGAAATAGGCGTGCTTACTTTTTATTACTTATATTTTTCAAGGAAGATTTTATTTATTATCACCTTAATCACACAGTTCTTATTCCATTCTGGAAATATTAAGAGATATTTTACAGCATTACCCACATTGTCTCTTTAAGATGGCTCTGACTTGTTGAGGATGTCTGAGGGCCCACTAATGGTGTTACTGATGCTTAAAAATGCCGTGTTTGTACACTTCCCTTCGGGATTGTTCTCTTCCGAGAGGTTTATTCTCACTTGATGAAGTGTATTGATGAGCTGTGTTTCCCCAAGTCGATAATATGGATCCCTTAAAGATTTGGAATAAAAAAAGCGGCCATGATTCTTCAAACCAAGGGTTGCAATTTCCTGACCTTTCGATGTTCCTGGAAGTTTTCTGAGCTTCAACTTCAATGATTCCTGCATGGTTTCTGGATTCCATTGGTAAATCCATCTTTCATACCCATTCAACATGGTCTGCATTAATATAGGGCTGGATTAGGATTCAAGAGTGCAAGCAGCTCATAACACAGCACTGTGCAAGTTGGTGACAATCTTGCGCATTCATGCTTCAAGGGACCAATAAGTCCGACAATATGAACCATGGCAGTTCATTGCGGATGACTGAATACATTTTCCACGTATCGTGGCATCCTTCAAAACTCGCATCCTCCTATATTTGAGAACCGTCACTTCAACCATTGTTGTTTTTTCAGGAGGGACGTCTCTAAAAGTCTGACGGTCACCTTCACTGATGCGTTGCTTATATTGAGGGCAATATGAACCAATTATCGCAAATTGTAGATTCATTTTTTTGTTGCAACATCTCCAGGAGAATCTCTGTGCTGCAGATGCACTGCATATTCCAGGGATTTGGAATTTGGCCAGGGTGCTGGAGATGCTCACTAACTCTTTGTGAAGTCCACCGTGTGATCTTTGACATCTATCACCAGCAACCAATACTGGTGGATGGATCTCCAGCTTAATATACAATGGATAGCAGACTCATTGATGCATCGCTCCACCTGTGAAGCACCAAAGTGATGGTACACGGTTATGTTGGGAATCTTTCTCTATTCGTTCCATATGGTATGGTGCAAAGGTAAGTGCACAACCTCGGAACTATCCTAGAAGCCCTAAACAGTGGATATTAAGTGTACTGAGCCTAAAATAAATTAATATAAGTGAATGCAGTGGAATTATTTAAAATAGAGAGTAAAATAATTGACCCCTCATTATATGTACCTTTAGACATGCTGTCATACATTGGGAATGCGCCAAATCTATATTATAAAAGGAGCCGTGTTTGTCTGTCTGTTTGTCGTGTTATGACTTGAGAACGGATTAACGGATTAACGGATTTCAATAAATCCAACGACAGTGGATTCGGGTAACTCCCGGGGGTGTTTCTGATCCCAAAATTTTTTTATGGGTACATGGACAATCGTGTCAAAACTGCAAATGCCAACACGTGACGTTGGATGTCCCTGCACGGAGAGCAGGATCTCCCAGGAATCTTTTTTTTTTTTCCTTTCTTTCTCCTTTCTTTCTTTTCTTTCTCCTTTCTTTCTTCCTCCAGGAATCCTTTCTTCCCCCATAGATTAGCCAACACAGAAAAGATAGGTATTCCCGTCAGCGAAGCGACGGGTCTTATATTCTAGTCTATACTAAAAGAGCTGTGTGTCTGACGCCATTTTCTCAGAGATGGCTGAATGGATTCATCTTTGCATTCATCAAACTTTCAGAGGTTCATCAGTGATTGCCAATTAGTGTTTTAGGACAATAATAATAATAATATATATATATGGATGTAAAAAAATTTTTTGTAAATGTTTCAAAAAAAAAAGTTTGATTTTTTATTTTTATTTTTAGAAATCGCTCTGCAGTACCTGAACTTTTCTAGCTATGTGAAAGGTAATATTAAATTATCCCTGATTAGTGTGTGTGTGTGTGTGTGTGTGTGTGTGTGTGTGTGTGTGTGTGTAATATTACAATATAAAATACAAATTTTCCTTAGAAAAGGGAAGTGTTTTACGCACCCACAAATAAATAGAATAAAAACCAAATTGATTTCTTCAAAATACCAACAGGATTAGAACATCACTGGGCAATGCCGGGAACTCCTGCTAGTGCTTTATATATTAAAACACATGCTATATACAGACTACACTCTTGGAATAAAGCACAGAGCTTGATGCTATACATTTTTGCACTTTCAGCAAGGAAGAATCCATATATGTATATATATATATATATATATATATATGATCAAGGCACCTCCTAGTTTTAATGGTGAGCACCAGCCACGAATTATGTCTCTTTGGTCTAGGACTTCGGTCCACAGGAGATCGGGACAGCGCTCGTCACGCTGTTATGTTCGTTGATATATATATATATATATATATATATATATATATATATATATATATATATATATATATATATATGTATATGTATATATATATATATATATATATATATATATATATATTTATTTATATATGTGTATGTATATATATATATATATATATATATATATATATATATATATATATATATATATATATATATATATATATATATATATATATATATATATATATATATATATATATATATATATATATATATATATATATATATATATATAACGTGTATATATATATATATATATATATATATATATATATATATATATATATATATATATTTATTTATTTATATATATATATATATATATATATATATATATATATATATATATATATATATATATATATATATATATATATATATATGTTTATATATATGTTTATATTGTTGTGGTTTTGAGAAACCACTAAAAGGTAATGGAAACCACCATACAGGTCCCTTAGAATAGTTATTTCATAGCAGACCATTATCTTGGTCCCTTTCCCTTATTTTGGGTTATTATGTTTTTAGTCGTTGGGGAAAGGAAAGATAGGTCCTCCACTCATAAGGGATAATGCACCTGGCTCCAAGGCACACCATGATGTCCAGGTTCAGAAACCCACCAATCAGGGTGAAAGTTGCTTTGGGGGAACTTGTGGGACGGAGTAACGGGCTCCACCAACAGGGAGCCAGGGCACCTCCAAGCTCCCCCCCCCTCCCTTCTCGGCGAGGGTGAAACAAAGGGATTTTGAACACGTTTTTGCACTCTCTTGGTTCGTGGCTGGCTTGACAAACCACACATTTGGCTGTTACATCAAAACAACCGTTAAATCACACGTTGAATCAAACAAAACTCAGCATAATTCAAATAAATCGATATTATTAAACCAATCATGTTGTTTGTTTTTCATCGATTTATTTGAATTATGCTACGTTTTGTTTGATTCAACGTGTGATTTAACGGTTGTTTTGATGTAGCAGTCCACGGCGTGGCTTCAGTGGTGCAACGGTTTTGATGTATGGTTTAAATTTTAATGGTACAAGTTGTTCCAGAATGGCATTGATTGGTGGTTTGGTGTCCCCCGCCCCCTTTTACCCTTATATAAGGGAGGGTATAGAGTTGTTTTGCTTTACTCTTGAGAAAGGTCAGTGGATGCACGTTTATCCGTGTTGCTGATCGAAACGTCGAGCAGTTGTTTGTTTGCTCATTAAAGGTTGGAGAACTAAAAATGGATTCATTTGATATATATATATATATATATATATATATACATACATATATATATATATATATATATATATATATATATATATATATATATATATATATATATATATATATATATATATATGTGTGTATATATAGATATATGTGTGTATATATATATATATATTGTCGCGCAACTCCGATTAACATCAGAGTTGCGGAGGCCGATTACGAGGCTTGAAGTCCCGAGGTGAAAACTCAATAGCGGATTCCAAAACCAAAGCGCGCATGATGGAGGGGAACGACGAGAGCCCCGCAGCCTTATCTATTAAAATCAAACAGGAAACTGCGTTCAGGTATATACAGAAAATAATACAACGATTTATTAAATGAAAAGCAAAGACAGTGAAAAAGCACGCACCGGTAATAAAATATCCTAATCGGGACGTCCCCACACACACTTCAGATACAGACGAGGGAATATGAATACGAAATAAAATGTCTCGTCATGTAAAGTGTAAATGCGGAGCTCGGGCTTATCTGGCTCTAGTCGTCTTTAGTGTAACACGGCCCCGCGGCCCTCTCCGTCCGCCTCCGAGCGCCACCAGGCCTCGTCGGTTCAACGGCACACCACGAGCTCCCTCGCTCCAAAGGTCCAATGCAGGGCTGCACAAAGCAAGCGAACTCCACTCGGGCTGCCGGCCGGGACTAAAGCTGCTCGAGCTGCAACTCTCCACTCGACCAGGGACAGGACTCTCCAAACTAGGGATCGCACCGGGAGTGCCAACTCAAGCCGTGAACCGCGAACCGAACTGGTCAACTGCAAACTGCCAGGGTTGGGAATCTCTCTCTGAATCCAATCTCCAAGAGTCAAGCAGGAAGAAAAACGAATGACGTCCAAGCACGAAGGAAGGGCAAAAAGAGAGCTCTCTCGAAGACTCTCCGTCTCTCTCTCTCGAACCAACTGCTCTCCTCGATGGCGTTCGGCGCTCGCTAATATCTCCTGGCCGATGACGTCACATTGGCGCACTGCTCAGCCAATCAGAGCCTCCCACGACTCGCCGGCTCGTCTAGGGGCATGCCCACTGCACCACTACCGTTCTCCCCACTCCTGCTCCTCAGTCATAGCACATGCTATGTGAGGTGGGTAGGCCTTTCGGAGGTGTAAATGGTGGCGGCCAATTGTGGCGGTGTTCCAGCCCGATTTCTTCCTAAGTCATGTCAGGGGGGAGGGCGTCATTTAGTGTTGTACTAAAGGTCATAACTAATGTTTATGTGGTTTGCAGTGCCATAATGGACAAAGGTTTGACTACTAGGTTGGACTCACAGGGGCGTTATCTTTAATCCCTAACTACTTAACACTCGAATCTCCTGGTTGATCCACAATCATACATCTTATCCCGACAAACGCCTAAACATGAAGAACTTATTATAGGCAGATTCCCTATCGCGACAGTCGAATACCTACCTATACAGATCTACCTGGCTCTAGATATTGCTTTACCCCCCAAACATAACAATATATATATATATATATATATATATATATATATATATAAGTTCAAAACACACCTGGTCACAAGTGTGCCGCACTGACCGGGTCCTCAGTCGAGGTCCTCAGCATCATCTCGTTTCGGCTCTTCAACCTCAATACGGTCAGCTAAGGTGGGCCAGCAGGGGCACGTACACATCCACATGCAGTAACTGCATCTGGATGCATACATACCCCCACCCCCAGCCAGGGCGAACAACAACAACAACAACAATAACAACAACAACACCTCCACGTCCAGAATCCACAGCACCAAACAAACATGGTGGAACACTCAAACACCCACCTTTATACCCTTCACCACTCACCAACAAAACACACCAGATCATTCATACACACACATACACACACATACACACACATAAATACAGAACACCAACCAAACAACCACCTACACTTACATCATACACCACTCAACACACAACAACACACACTCATGCAAAAATTAATTTATGCAAAAACACACTCCCTCAACCACTCACTCATATACACAAAATAAGAAGTAATAATAATAACAAAAAAAAAAAAACCACACACACACACACACACACAACCAACCTACACCGTTCGACGTGCCTCCATAAACTTCCTCCATATCCAAAATGAGCCTTTCAAGGCAACCTGGGCCACCTTGTCACACATCCTCCTTCTTTCTGTCCCACACACTCCCAGCCTAGCAAGAAATGCAGAAAAGGAATTGCCAATATACCCTCTACACCCCACCTCAAATGGCTGACACGAAACGCACCAACCCTTCTCCCGGCACTCTGCCTCCAGCTCACTGTACTTTCCTCTCTTCCTCTCGTGCACCTCCTCCATGTTCTCTTCCCAAGGTACCGACAACTCCCCTAAGATGACCTGTCTTGTTGCACTTGACCAAATGACAATGTCAGGCCGCAACCTTGTCACACAGATCTCCTCTGGGAATACCAATTGTGGCTTTAGGTCTGCCACCACCTGCCAATCACAAGCATCTGACAGCCCTCTTGCTTTCCACCTCCTCCTCCTCTTTCCACCTCTTTCCACTTGGCCCTCTTTGACAAACCACACCTCTCCCCCATCAGTGTCCTTCTCCACTCTTCTCTCTCTCGATCTCAGCACCTCTTGTTGCACCATCTGCACCACCACCGCCAGCACTTGATCATATATATATTGTTACGGTTTTTAGAACCTTCACTAGTAAATTTTAGTAAATGTTTCCCTTATAAATGTTCCCCTGTAAATATCCCCATCAATTGGCTTGTTAAAGATCGCACCCTAGTTATATTAGTCCATGTACAACACGTAGCGAACCATAGGACCTCTCCGCAGTTATTTCATTATTATGTGTTTCAGTTAAGGATCTGTTCCCAATAGTTGTATCTACGTTGCATTAATCAAATAAGATAGGTCCCTTTCAATTCCCCCAATCGTCTCCGCAAAGTAACAGTCAGGTGGCGTTCGCTGCTCCTTGCCTTGATTTGGTTGTTGGCCCCAAACCGCCATAAGCCATGCGGTCAAGCCGAGGAAGGAGGGGGCGGAGCCACAAGAACAAGGCGTGGCACGCCGACGCACCATCAGAGGTGGAGCCAGCGAGCCCTTACCGGCCAACCAGGGCTGACGAAATACGATCACGGTGTGGCTCTATGAAGTGCGCATTGATCTGGAAGCACGTAATATAAGCGCCAGCGCGAAGCCTTTTTACGGAGATGAATGAGAGTCGACTTGGGTTGGAGACGGCGCGTGGTGAGGTCTGGCTGAGAGAGACGAAGCTGCGCGGAGCTCTTTGACAAGCTGCTTCGAAAAGCCCTACCGCGAGAACGAATACGTGAAGCTGCCGCTGGCTGTTCGCTTCCAGCCCGGAGCGTGGACCTGGAGCGGACCTCCATGCGGTGCCTCTGCCCGAACCTTCCAGCCCTGCTGTCCCACCTGGACCTTCTCCTTCGTCCAGTCATTCCTGCCTGCTATTCCCCTTTCGTGTACGTCTGATTGTCTGTCCTGGGCGTTGGTAATATAAGACTGCTTAAGGCTGCCCAGTGTCTTCTTCTTCTTCACTGTATATTACTTTCGTTTCCTCTTCTTCTTTGGTTTTGTACATAATTAATAAATGTCTGTTATTTCCTACCTTTGGATTATTCTTTCCCCCGATCGCTTTCATCCTGTCTCCAATTGAGTACCTGTGGCACGATTTGGCCAACCGCAATAGTCGGGTTTAGTCCTGTGTTAACGGCCCGAGTTGTGGGTTGCTAAACTGCTCGGCAATTACCATCTTGTCCATGGTTCGAGCGGTACTTGTCTCCCTACTTTGCAGAGGGATTGGTAAAGGTATTCGGGAAAACACCTTGACCAATAACCCTGACCAATTTCACCCTGCGAAGGAGCGTTATAAGTACCAGGACTAGAGACAGCCAGCTTAACAGGCCAAGGGGATTAACCCCCCCTTGCTAAGGGGAGTGCCGTCTCTGAGATCCGCAACAATATATATATACATATATATATATATATATATATAGATATAGATATATAGATATATATATATACACACACACACACTACATGACCAAAAGTATGTGGACACCTGAACATCGAACATCTCATTCCAAAATCATGGGCATTAATATGGAGTTGGTCCCCCCCCCCCCCCCCCTTTGCTGCTATAACAGCCTCCACTCTTCTGGGAAGACTTTCCACTAGATGTTGGAACATTGCTGTGGGGATTTGCTTCCATTCAGCCACAAGAGCATTAGTGAGGTCGGGCACTGATGTTGGGCGATTAGGCCTGGCTCGCAGTCAGCATTCCAATTCATCCCAAAGGTGTTCGATGAGATTGAGGTCAGGGCTCTGTGCAGGCCAGTCAAGCTTTTCCACACCGATCTCGACAAACCATTTCTGTATGGTCCTCGCTTTGTGCACCGGGGCATTGTCATGCTGAAACAGCATAGGGCCTTCCCAAAACTGTTGCCACAAAATTGGAAGCACACAATCGTCTATAATGTCATTGTATGCTGTAACGTTAAGATTTTCCTTCATTGGAACTAAGGGGCCCAGCCCAAACCATGAAAAATAGCCCCAGACCATTATTCCTCCTCCACCAAACTTTACAGTTGGCACTATGCATTCGGGCAGGTAGGATTCTCCTGTCATCCGCCAAACCCAGATTTGTCCATCGGACTGCCAGACCGTGAAGTGTGATCCAGAGAACACGTTTCCACTGCTCCAGAGTCCAATGGCAGGGAGCTCTACACCACTCTAGCTGACTCCTGGTATTGCGCATGGTGATCTTAGGCTTGTGTGCGGCTGCTCGGCAATGGAAACTCATTTCATGAAGTTCCCGACAAACAGTTGTTGTGCTGACCTTGCTTCCAGAGGCAGTTTGGAACGCGATAGTGAGTGTTGCAACTGAGGACATACGATTTGTGCACGCTACGTGCTTCAACACTTGGTGGTCCTGTTCTGTGAGCTTGTGTGGCCTACCACTTCGCGGCTGAACTGTTGTTGCTCCTAGACGTTTTCACTTCACAATAACAGCACTTACAGTTGACTGGGGCAGCTCTAGCAGGGCAGAAATTAGACAAACTGACTTGTTGGAAAGGTTGCATCCTATGACGGTGCCACGTTTAAAGTCACTGAGCTCTTCAGTACGGCCCATTCTCCTCCCAATGTTTGGCGATGGAGATTGCATGGCTGTGTGTTTGATTATATATACCTGTCAGCAATGGGTGTGGCTGAAATAGCCCAATCCACTAATTATAAGGGGTGCATACTTTTGGTCATGTAGTGTGTGTGTGTGTGTATATATATACAGACTTGGCATTTAATATGGAATTTTTTTTTTTCTTGACTTGGGTTTACTTTCTTAACTCAGTATATCAATCTGGTGAGTTTCTTCTCCACTTTGGTGATTTATTTGTTAAAAGAACCATGTCACTGATTGTCTGTCGCAGCAAGAAGTCAACAACAGGATTATATCACATGTGGCGTGGCAAAATGTACGGACAGGTGCATTTGATGGTTGGCTTCACAGTCGGGTATACAAGGGTTGTTGCGTTCTGTATTAGTGGAAAACAACTGCTGCACGTCTCCAAAAGGTATATATAATACCTCTGGAGATGTTCCGTCAACTCGACAATGCTGTTGTCATGGAGTGGTGGCTTTACGAAATTACGGCATGAAACAGCGTGCTATTGCTCGGCAGTATGGCATCACTCAAGGTCAGGTGTCAAAGATCCTGAAACGAAATGCTCAGAGGGGTGTCCCTCCTCCAATACCGAGGCCAGGACGTCCCCGCAGAACCACAAGGAGGGATGATCGCCAGCTGCACAGGTTAGTCCGCAATGGCCGTACCAAGTCAGCGAATCGGCTTAGGGCTGAGTGGCAGCAACTGACAAATGTGCCTGTATCCAGAAGGATAGTCAACCAACGACTGGTTCAAGCAGGCTATCTTGCCAGGCATCCCCTGAGAAAGCCACGTCTGACCAGACAACACCGCCAGCGCCGATTGCAGTGGGCCAGAGAGCACCGTCAATGGCAGCCAGGACACTGGAATCACGTGATCTTCAGTGACGAGTCTAGATTTCTGGTATATCGTCAAGATGGCCGCGTCCGAGTGCGCAGACAAGTGTATGAAGCCTACAACAAAGATTGTATAGTGCCAAGAGTCCAAGCTGGAGGTGGTGGGGTGACCGTTTGGGCTGCTTTTCATGCAGGGGGCAAAACTGACCTAGCTGTTCTGAATGGAAACCTGAACCAGTTCAAGTACAGGGCCATTCTGGAAGAAACATTGCTTCCATTTGCTCGTGCAGCCTTTCGAGGAAACTTTGTCTTCCAAGATGACAATGCACGGCCTCATCGTGCTCGTATGATCCAACACTTTCTTGCTGACCGTGGTGTAGAGCATATGGAGTGGCCTGCCATGTCCCTGGATATGAATCCGATAGAGAACTTGTGGGCAGAATTAACGCGTCAAATCGACAACTTGGACCAGCAGCCTACCTCTGTGCGTGAATTGCAGCAGACTATTGTCACTGCATGGCAAGCTATTCCTGTCCAAACCTTGGCAAATCTCGTGAACAGCATGCCTCGACGTGTACGTGCTCTCCTGAATGCTCGTGGGGGTTACACGAAGTACTGAACTGTAATTTTACTGTCCGTAATCCCAGTCATAATTTAGCTTTTGTTTTTGTTGAAATTTTTTTTGGCTAATGTGCAAAATAAAGAGATACTTCTGGAAAACGTACAGAGGTTTAACACAGTACTGTCCGTGAATTGAGTTTGATATCAGTTTCCATCACTTTCAAGGATCAATTTATTTGCTTCGAAATGTCAAATGTGGTTTTTGTTTCTTTTAAAGGTCACATTAACAAAATCTAGAATAATTTCAACATAATTCCAATGAACTTTTGGTTCTAAGTCATCTTGAAAAGTAAGTTCACCCACACAAAAAAAATATTCCATATTAAATGCCACGTCTGTATATATATATGTATGTATGTATGTATATATACATACATACATACATACATACATACATACATACATATATATATACATATATATTGCTACGGTTTTGAGAATTGCACATATTGATCATTAAAGGTTAAAGGGTTGCCCCCCATAGTTATTCCACGAGCAACATGTCGGCCACCTGTGGTATTAGTTATGTCATAGTATGTGTAGTGTAAGTATAGGCCATTTCCCCTATTGATATCTGCGTTGTGTAAAGACATGAGTTTAGGTCCCGTTCATTTTTGCGTCCACCCTCCAATTCCACGTCGATGGGCGTAATTGATCCCGCGCCCCATTTGGCTGACCCGCTCAGTGTTACGCTTTGGCTGCCCGCAGCATTTTGCTGCTCTTTGCTCGCTCACTAGTCGAGTAACACGAGGTAGGCCTGAGAAGGAGGAGGAGCGCGGGGTCGGGGTGGGGGCGGCGTCAAGGCGGAGCGTCAGAGGTGATGATGGTAAGAGCCACCAGTCAACCAGGGCTCTAATGGCATGGCATGAGAGGGTGTGGAGAGGCGCGTCTGGTGAGTTCTAGAAGGTTCGCGGGCGTGCCTATATAAGTCATTGCACAAAGCCCTTGAAAGGGCTCGCAGAGAGGGGATTTATCGGGGAGCACTCGCAGAGAGAAGGAATAGCGCTGGAGGACTTGTTGGGAGAGGGCTTGATCCAGAGGACTGACTCGCAAGTGGAGAGAGAGAAAGACCTTGACTCCACATCACTCGTTTTGAGGCATTGAACTGTAACTCGCCATTGTATAACGTACGCGCCAGAGGAGAGGAAGAGGCATTGAGTACACGGCTGCAGTCAGACGCGCCGGTGGCGAATAGCGCCTACTTCAGCCACACGAGTAAACGCGGTAATACCTGCCAGTGATTAATCGCCGAAGTCCGCTCCATACCAAATCGCCCCGTATAAACCCTTGTGCACCAAACGACACGCGGAGAGCTCCTGCCTTCTCTACTTACCATCTGCACGGGATGAGCCGGAGACCGGAGGGAGCTGCACAGGAGCCATCCTTGGACGTGGACCATCATCCTGCAGTTGCAAACCCCGTGTGTGTGTGTGTGTGTGTGTGTGTGACGGGCCCGTTTGTCCTGGGTATTAAGTTAAGACTGTATAAGGCTGCACTGTGTCTTCTTCTTCTGGAATCATTGTAAATAGTGTCAATAAAGCTGTTCTTCCTTTTTCCAATTCGACCGCTTTTGTGATTTATCCATTGACTATGCGTGGTATGAATGAGATCGTTAGAACCGGGTTCACCATATAAACGGCACGGATCGCGTGTACGCACCGTTCGGCGTCTCAACACACGTGGTTCGTGCGGGGCTTATTTCCTCGTTTCAGGGCAGCGCGAGTAATTAGGTAATAGCGATTCTAGTCCTAATACCCTATTTCGCGCTGTCCGGGAAGGACGTCATAGGTCCCGGGTCCCGTCGGCCAGTCAAAGACAAGGGGACTAATCCCCCCTTGGTAAGGGGAGAAGGCCGGCGTCGAGATCCGCAACAATATATTATATATATATATATTGTTACGGACCGCGGATAAGATGTTGTGTTTGCCGAGCGGATGGCACCACGGCCGTACAGTTACCCCGACTAACCCGATTTCTGAACGTTGGCCAAAATCGCGCCACAGATATTCAATGGGGAAAAGACTAAAGCGAAGGATGTGAAGAAGAAGAAAGACAAAGGGTAAGGAATACAAATATAATTTATTTACTATATACAACCAAAAGTAACCAAGGAAGAAGGAAAGATAAGAAAATAATTTACAGAAGATATTAGGGACACAGTGCAACGCTAGATTATACAAACTTAATTAATACCCAGGGACAAGACACACAGAACAAACTCACGTACACAAAAGGATGGAAAGGCAGGAGGTGGATGGCTGGAGGGAGAGGAAGGTCCAACGGGTCCTGCAGCACGATCGGCGCGTTTCGCAGCCGCCATTCCTTCGCGGCCCTGCTGAAAACTGCCGTCCAGGCCCCAAGCGGCTGTTGTTGCTGCTGTGGCTGCTGCTGCTGCTGCGGCTGTGTGGACGTCGCATGCTCTTTTCAGGACTCGTCTCTCTCATCTTGTCAAAGCTCATCTGGTCCAACCACTCAACTCAACAACTCCTCAACAACTTGCACGTCTCCCTGTCCAACAACTATTCGGTTCTTGCGCACGCGCTTTTATAGCGCCTCAGGCAATCAAGCCGCCGGCCTTTAGGACACGCCCATCGGTCAGCTCGCCTCGGCCCTGATTGGTCGGCACGGCCCTCTGGCTCCGCCCTTGATGACCATGGGCGGGCACGCCCTTCTTCCCCGAGCTGAGCACATGCTTAATGGCGGCTTTGGGGCAAAATCAGCAACCCACCGCTGTAACAAACCTGGCAAACTGCCCAGTGCGGTTGGCAATGGAGACATGGAGGGGATGTAGCTGGAAATGGAGATTTTGGGAATGGGAATGAAAGGGAATCTATCTTGTTTCACTTGGTGCAATGGAGTGTCATCTTAATGGAAGACAAGGCCTTACCCTAATACACATAATAAAGATATAACTATCAACAAGGGGGAAATCTATGATTGGCTGACGTGATTGTTTATGACCTAATTATGGGACGCCCTTTGACCTTTATACATAACTGGAGTAAGGAGGGTCCAGAATAAAGCAATAATAATAAAAAACACAATAAAAAAAAACACAATCCTCATATCCATGACAATATATATATATATATATATATATATATATATATATATATATATATATATATATATATATATATATATATATATATATATATATATATGTGTGTGTCATACTATTTACCAAAGCTTTTCTCAAATCAAATTGGGGAAAAACAAAGAATAAATCTTCGTATTAAATCCACACGTTGCTCTAATCGACCCGGCACCATGACGAATGCCGTGCGCGAATCGCTTTGAATTTCTACCGGCAAGTTCATATTATAACCTTAAAATGGAATTTGCCTTTACCATGTTCATGCAGTTTTGCTATAGTACTAATAATTTAAACGTGCAATTTCAATTGTTTGTATTTATACTTTGCAAACTTTCTTCTTCTTTTTTTTCTTTGCCAGTAGCACGTGCAGTAACATATAGTGCTGCTTCATTTTCATGCAATTACGTTTGTGTGGAATCATTACGCCTTGCTTTGTTTATTGATAATTTAACAAATGCCGTGCATAGTTTTGGGACTATTTCTATCGGGGAAACCAATGTGCTGTTGATACCAAGTGCGAAAACACTTTTATTGTGTTTTAGCACTAATAACAATAATAATGTTGAATAAATGCTTGCATTTTTCATGTCGTCGTTCTGATTTTGGTCCTACTGTCACACAGGGTGGTGTGTTGTCTATTTTTTGGAAGTGACCTGAATTTACTTTGCAATGACCTACGATGCCAATTTGGAGGACTCTAATATATATAACATGCTGCCTGCAGGTGTATAGCCTAAAAGACCCAGAGCTTCAATTGGTTTGGTTTCCTTTTCCGCCTTATCACTGTGTTGGGAATAATAGGTCTTTTCAGCTGGTAGGGCAACTATTTAAATAATTCTAGAATGCCTCTCTTTCATTCTAATATGATGCTGAGAGAAACAGGAAAGCATTTTCTAGACAGCTTCCAAGAGTAAATTAACTTCCACGTAAAGCTCTTTGTGGCTGGATTTTCGGTGTAATTGTGCGTTGGTTGTGTGTGTTTTTTCCCGCATCTCCAGTCTTCCCTCCTCTGTTCTCTCAGCCCTCTGACACTCCTTTCCCCTTCAGGATGCACACATTCTTTGAGTGACTCCCTTCTGATTAAATTTCCAAAGTCTTGGCTTTCTGCCCATCTTCCCTTTTTGTTCCTCTCCCACGTCGCCGTTTGCGGAACCACCTTCCTGAGGTTGCTCAATCACTTCATTCCAAGGCATAATGCAGGTGGTGCACGGCCATTTTGTATCAGCCCCCATTCATAATTGCAATCCTTTCTACCCTGATAAACCCACCTAACTCACTGTCTTTTTGCAGGTTACTGTGTCTTCTCTGTGCCTCTCTCTTTCTCTGTTCATACCCTTCAGCCAATGCTCCCGGCCGCACATCGTGGATGCCTTTTTCCACCCTCAGTTGTGGAACCTAATTCTGGATTTATTTTTTTTGGACAAAGTCTAGATTTATAGAAGAGTGGGATGACGGAGGGTAAAAAGGCAACAAACTGACATTGGGCCCGTGGTGCCACCGTTGGAAACGAGTAATCGAATGAATGAACAGGAAAAGTGGAGAAAGCGGAAGGTGGCGAACACAGTAACCTGCACGTAATGGAGTTGGGTTCGATATAGTGAATGGGGCTAGAAAGGATTGCAGGAGGGAGGAGGGATGACAGGAGGTGGTCGTGTTTTGCAGCCCTAGAGGAAAGTGTGATTTGAACCATCACTGCAAGGCAGTTCCACACATTAGAGAAAAGGGGAACAAAAGAGTGGATGTGGGTGGCAAATTGGATTTTGGAAGTTTAACCATGAGGGAGTGACTGGAGGTACATGTGCATCTTGTTGTTGCTGCAGAGGGTCGGATGACTGAGGAAGCAGATCGAGCTCGAGCAGAGAAAGAGTGAATTATAAACAGAGGCCACAGGCCTGTCTGTGATGTGAGAGCAATAGGCCTTGTGCTTCAGCCTTATCATTGGGGATGTTCTGTGCATTGAGCATTTCTGAGAACTTTTTTGTTGAACGTCAAGAGCTTTAAAAAAATTTTTTATATACAAGGCCAAGGCCAAGTTTTTATTCATATGTTATGCTAAGTTTTTATTGCTCATTTAAAAATATATATACAAGTCGATATAATTTGTTTTGTTTATCCTCCTCGATGCCATTTGACCCATAAGGCTGTTGAGGCAGTTTCTTAGCTAGGAGTTACAATCCTGGCCAGGTCACCACTCCGATGCCAGATACTTGCCAGTTAGGTGAGTGTTCAGAATTTGTAATTTGTTCTGTGTACCAGCCATAGGTCGCCTAATCTTCATGAATGATACCGTGTGATTTGATATAAGAACCATCAACTAATGCTCGTGGACGGGATGCCCGGTTTGACGTCCGTCTGAGGGACACACATTGATGAATCACGTTGCCTGGAAAACAGTTTATGGCGGAGTCAAGATTCAAACCAAGGCTTGTCAGCTCAGAGGTGCATATGCATGTGTGTAGCTGGGCCAGTGGATCTCAACTCGTTTCAATCCACGGAACTCCAGGCCAATGAAATTTTTTTCGTGGACCACCTTCTTTTTGAGACATGATAAACTAGAACGGCCCTTAGTAGAGAGCATACCTCCGCCAGGTGAACAGTTTACGTTTTGTATCCCAGAAAATCACAATACAGAATCACATTAAATCAAAATCATCCGTCCACAACTTTTTGAGATATCCTGCTTTGTATCGTTTTTGGCCCAATCTCCCAATGGTGAACAATCACTTTAAAAATTTCTACTAGCCGGATCCGGATCCGGATCATCACCAAAATTGAATCGATTGTTACTTGTCACACACTCAACCTTTCCACCAAGTTTCGTCCAAATCCTTCCATAACTTTTTGAGATATCCTGCTTTGTATCATTTTTGGCCCTGTCTCCCAATGGTGAAGAATCACTGAAAAACTTAAATAATTCTCATATCCGAATCCATATTCAGATTTGCACCAACATTGAATCGATTCTTCCTTGTCAGACACACAAGTGGTCCACCAAGTTTCGTCCAACTCCATCCATAACTTTTTGAGATATCCTGCTTTGTATCATTTTTGGCCCTATCTCCCAATGGTGAAGAATCACTGAAAACATTAAATAATTCTCATATCCGAATCCATATTCAGATCTGCACCAAAATTGAATCGATTCTTCCTTGTCAGACACACAAGTGGTCCACCAAGTTTCGTCCAACTCCATCCATAACTTTTTGAGATATCCTGCTATGTATCGTTTTTGGCCCCGTCTCCCAATGGTGACGAATCACTTGAAAATTCTCTGATCCAGATCCGGATCCAAAATGTAATCATTTCGGCCTTGTCATATACCCAACTTCTCCACCCAATTTGATCTGAATCCGTCCACAACTTTTTGAGATATCCTGTTCACAAACAGACAAACAGACAGACAGACAGAGGTTTCCTGAGAAAACCACATTTCAAATCTGGCCTCCAAAGCCAGTCGCCGACTGGGCATCCTCCGTCGTGCGAAGTCCTTCCTTGGAACACCTGAGCTCCTCACCACATACAAGGCTTTCATCCGCAGCTCAATGGAATACTGCTCTCCCCTCTGGGCTGGTGCTCCTGCCTCACACCTAGCTCGTCTTCATGCTGTTGAAACCAAAGCGTTCAGAATCATTGGAATCTCCCGTGATGAAGCGAACTCCAAAGGCCTTTCACTTACTCGCCGCAGGCAGGTTGGTGGTCTTTCTGTCTTCTACCGACTCCTCTCCGGCCTTGCTCCTCCAGCTCTCTCTGGGCTCTGTCCCCCAAATATTCCTAAAGGTCGCACAAGATCTGCCTGAAACCCTCTTATGGTTAAACTGCCAAAATCAAGACTCTCTGCTCACCTTCACTCCTTCATTCCTCTTTTCTCCCGCCTCTGGAACAAACTTCCCCACTCCCTTCAATCCCACTCCTCCCTCCAGGTCTTTAAAATAGCTGTTCACCACCAGCTCTTATCTTCCCCCATCCAAAACCTTGATCTTTTCTACCCCCGCTAATTTCACCCCAATCCTCTTTTTTGAAATACCAACTTCTGTCCTGGAAGTCCTTGGTGTCCTTGTGTTTATACTTCTCCAACCCCCCTTCCCCCTTCCCACGCCGCCTCCCCCCAAGCCCCCTCCCTCCCACACATTCCCGATGTCCCTCATAAATGTTGTTTATGTGCTTCCCCTTCTCTCCCCATCTTGTCTACCGCTCCCCTTTTTATATACTTTGGTTCTTTGTCTGTTTGATTTGTTTGTGTGATAAATGTTATCTCTTTCACGAGTCTCGATTATGTATACAAAAACCCCCCCCCCCCAAAAAAAAACCTCCATCCACCTTCGCTGGCGGAGGTAAAAGAAATAACCTCAGCATCCATAGCTCATATTATTATTTTAGATTGATACAATCACAGACTAAAGCATTTACAAATCCATTCGAGGATCAGGAAATCGAGACAAAACAATCGAGGTAATGAGATCTGAACCTGGGATTGTGACATCAACCCTGTGGCATAAAGCGTGAATGTGTATCAGTGTTTCGCGATCGCTTCAATCACGAAGTTCATCGTTTAGTTTGAACAACCCCTTAATCATGCATTCTCTGTGCATTTTATCAATCTATTATCTTTAATGCTCTCAATGTAATTATCTTCTATTGAGCACACAGACTACAAAGCAGCTACGAAAAGACAAAGAACTGATATAATGAGGAGTTCGAATAATTATGATACCGATTTGCCATTACGATGATGGTGTTAATGTCTATTTTATGGGCGTTTTGTCTCGTTTGTTCCACATTCTTGTCACAGCTCGTTCTGTACAACCCGCAGGCAAATGCACACACAGACGCACAGACACAACTTGGTAAGTGATCCGCAAGGCCCCCAATGATAAGCTAGATTTATTGAAAGCTATTTGGAGTGCATTAGTCTCTGAATTTCAATACACTATAATCATCATTTATGATTGGAAAACAGCTTTGCAGTTACAAAAGCCAAGCGGGTTTACACATCAATCTTTAACTCAGCAGGGTAAGCATATGTGAGCACAAGTACGATTAAAAACTCCTTCCATGGCTCGGATAAATATTTTCCGCCTTGGTGAACAATAATAATCAGCAAAAAGTCTATACTCACCTACCAAGTTTTTGTATAAACTTAGGTGAGCGATGTGATGCACAAAACGTTTTACTTGACAGTATTACGACTGAGGTTGGCACGATGGCCGAGACTAGTGGTTCTCAACTGCTGGGCCATGGTGACCTTTTTCTGCGGTCCACAGGAACATTGTCCAAAGTCACATTGCGTGAGGAATACATTTAAAAACAAAATGTTTGTTGTCTACTCTTTTTATCTTCGACACCGAAGGTGGATGGAGGTTATGTTTTCACCTCTGTCTGTCTGTTTGTCTTTTTGTGAAGAGGATGTCTAAAAAAGTTGTGCATGGATTCAGACCAAATTGGGTGGAGAGGTTGGGTATGTGACAAGGCCGAAATGATTACATTTTGGATCCGGATCTGGATCAGAGAAGTTTTTAAGTGATTCTTCACCATTAAGTGATGGGGCTGAAACTGATATATATATATATATACAGTATATATATATATATATTTTTTTTTTTTTTTTTTTTTTTTTTTTTAAAGTGATTCTTCACCATTGAGCGAAAGGGCCAAAAACAATATAGTGCTATATTTCAAAAAGTTGTGGACGGATTACACACATGCAACCAATCCACAACTTGGTGGACGAGTTGGGTAAGTGACAAGAAGAAGCCGATTAGATTTTGGTTAAGATTCGGATCCAGATCAGACTTTTTTTTTCTTTCTTTTTTGTATACAGAATCGAGGCTCGTGAAAGAGCTAACATTTATCACAAAAAAAAAACAAACAGACAAACAAAATATATAAAAAGAGGGAGCGGTAGACAAGATGGGGAGAGAAGGGGAAGCACACCAACACAACATTTGAGAGCAGGGACATCAGGAGATGTGTGGGAGGGAGAGGGCTTGGAGGGAGGAGGCGTGGGAAAGGGGGGGTGGGTGGGAGAAGTATAAAACGCAAGGACACCAAGGACTTCCAGGAAAGAAGTTGGTATTTCAAAAAAGTCGATTTGGGGTGAATTAACGGGGGTAGAAAAGATCAAGGTTTTGGATGGGGGAAGATAAGAGATGGTGGTGAACAGCTGTTTTAAAGACCTGGAGGGTGGAGTGGGATTGAAGAGAATGAGGGAGTTTGTTCCAGAGGCGGGAGAAAAGAGGAATGAAGGAGTGAAGGTGAGCAGAGAGTTCTACTCTCTTATCAGTTATCAGTTATCAGTTATCAGAGACTTATCAGTGAGATACAAAACATAACCTTTCAGGCTGATGGAGGTATGCTCTCCACTGAGTGCCATTTTAGTAATTGTATATACTGTAATTTTTGGAATGATGTTGGGAAGAGTGCTAAACGGCACGAGTTGTACCTGCTAGGGATGTGGAGAGGGCTAAAGGGCACAATTTGTACCCAATTGGGATAAGAAGAGTCCTAAAGGGCAATTTGGGATGAAAAGAGAACCAAATTGTACTATGTGGTGTTTGTAATAGCAACAACCATATATAAATGATGAATAAAAGAGGATTTTATTTTATAGGAGAAATAAAAGGAGAAACAGGAGGGTTGTCGAGGAGATGGTTGAAGTTGACCTAACTATAGCCCTCCCTTCGACCATGGGTGAGGGTCTACCTGGCACAAATACTAACGATATATGTATATCTAACTAGGGAACCTACGTGTCATGGATGTTCGTTCACCGAGGAGCCGGTTTCCATAACCGTCACAATGTATAGGCGTATAATGTAACAAGAAGGAATTTTTTGTATTGAGACTTTTATTGAAATTTTTTTTTTTAACTTTTGCAACAAGGAGAGTTTCTCAAATAGTGTCCTAAATAATTAAGGAGGAGATGAGGTGTATTGAAAGTACCATTTTGTCTGAACGGAAACCATCATTCGTGAGTCGAAACAACTTTGTATACATGGCAACAAACCTAAAAAAACAGATTTGCAGTCTGCTCTGATATGACTCCGTTTTCGTGCTGAAACCACAGAAATAATTTGCAAGCAGATGTCATACAAAGATCATTTATGTGAGAAATAGCGATAGTCAGATTTTTACGAACAAATGGCTTCAGTACAAAAGTCTGACAAAAGAAGTATTCTAACTACAACTGACGGTGCATGTGTGATGAAGAAAAAGTTAAGAGATTTAGGTATATGGAACCACGTTTAGAGGCCATTTTCCCCCACAGAGCAGGGGTTGGCCTCTTTCGGGCATGGTGGTCCCCTTTTTGAAGCAATGTTTTACGGCTGGATGCCCTTCCTGCCGCCAACCCTGTTAGTCACCTTTTGCGACACACAGGGAATTACCAGTGAACTGGTACTCAATTTTCCGATCTCGGAAGGATGACAGGCTGAGTGAACCCCCCTGGTGTTAATTCAGCGATAGACCGGGATTGCGAACCCAGGATCCTGGGATCCCAAGCCAGCACCCTATCCGCTAAGCCAACACCAGGCTTAGTTTTCGGTGCATGGATTGTATTGTTTTGCCAACTTCCTTGCAGTAAGTGTTCTGTGCGTAGCGTGCTCGCACTTGGTGACGAGTGATGGGACTTTGTTTCCATTCGGGTATGCTCTGATGTTTGAAGATGTTAATCTAAGCTGCAATCAATCCACACACACACAGCGTGTTCCTTGTCCCAGAGTAGCTGCCATACACTGATGGAGCAGCATTGCCTTCTTTCACATTTTGCCAAAGATTTGTGCCGGTGGTGTGCATGCAGCTTCCTCACGGTGCTGAAGATGCTTTCATTGAAGGTCTTGCTGTGAAGGACTTGACAAACTACCTTTTGCAAATGGATGAATTTTGACTGGTCTGTTGGCTGGACCCAGAACCTGTGGAATGTGGGTCCATTGCTCATCCACTTTGCCATCCAGTATGTCAATCTAATGAACTTGTGACGTTTATCCATGTCCGCAGCTTGTATAACATCAGGTATGGTAACTGTTCATAAAGGGTCTCACTGTCAGAGTACTTGTCAGGAAATCTTTAGGATTGATTACTGCATTGTTTCCATTCGGCAATGTTCAGATTCGGCCTCAACAACCATGTCCAACGAAGTCCTCTTCTTCTTCATGTACAGTACACAATTAATGCAAAACTGCCTGTATTCTGACATGAACTTCTTGCGGAGAGGAGTGCCTTGTAGGTTCTCTTTCATTATGTACTGCTCGCCTGAAAATCAAATGTAGACATCATTCACGGGTAGAAGAAAACTGTTATTGATGTCAGCACCAATAATGCCAGCTTCTGGCTCCTTTGCAGCTTCCAGATTTCCGAGAGATGCAATACTATGAAAGAAAACAAAGAGTAAAATTATAACCTTAATTGATGTGCATTATTTACTGCATCCTTTTCATAAAGCATTAAGTATGTTTGACTAATATTGAAAGGACAGTGTTGAAGCCGTTAAATGTAGGCATAACATGATGGACAAAATCCAGGGTGAACAGAGCCAGAGAATCCTTCCAAGCCCTCATCGGTCCCCTTTCCTGTAATCCAATCACCATCCCACAAATCAACAATAATAATGTTTTGCTGCATACAATGACAATAGTAAAATAAAGTTTTACTGGCTTAAACAGAAATATAGCTTACTAGCAGAAGTACCCGGCATTGCCGGGTGGGGGAGGGGAGGGGAGCGGAGGGGCAAGGGGAGGGGAGGGGAACGGGGGGGAGGGGAGGAGAGGGGGGAGGGGAGAAGAGGGGGGAGGAGGAGGGGTGGGGAGGGAGGAGGAGGGGGGAGGGGGGAGTGGGAAGGGGAGGGGGGAGGGGGAGGGGGAGGGGAAGGGGGAAGGAGGGAATGGGTAGGGGGAGGGGGAAAAGGGAGGGGGAGGGGGAAAAGGGAGGGGGAGGGGGAAAAGGGAGGGTGAGGGGAGAAGGGGAGGGGGGTAGGGTGGAGGGGGAAGGGAGGGGGAGGGAGGGGTGAGGGGGGAGGGGGAAGGGGGAGGGAAGGGGAGGGCCAGTCAACAATGACGTTGTAGTTCTCATGGTCGGAGAGCACCACAACAATCGCGACATCGTCCTGCATCTTCGCAACAGCACGAAGCGGATTTTGGAGACTCACCGATCCTGTGACGCCCTCCAGTACCGGCGTTGCCGGGCGGGGGAAGGGAGACCCGTACATTACACACATTACAACATTACACACACACAAACTGTGTTTTATGTTCAATGGTCTGGCAGCGGGAATGGAACATCACGTGATCGCTCTGAGCGAATCAGCGCGCTGCTCTGCCACCAGGTCAGATTCCGTGTATAATATTCCTCGCTGAAATGCGCTGAGGTAAATATGAATAAAAAATATGGATCTCGTCAAATATTTTTAGGTCGGCCATGTCCTTCCCAGGCTCAATGGCCATGTCTGTGCCAAATATCAAGTATGTGAGCCTCTCCGTTTCGGAGTCTATCGGTAACATTACACACACAAACTGTGTTTTATATATATAGATGTTGCACGACTCTGAACTGCTTGTGCCCTTACCACATCATAGGTTGAGTTTAAGTCGGATGTCAAGGCATCAAAGTGGAGTATCATCCTTTCCGTCACCTCCGATTTCAACCACCTGGTGGAAGAATGCTTTGTAATTGTTATCCCATCACTGTTGGTAAAGGCTATGCACTCCCCCAACTGGCCTTTTCTCTTCACTGTTTAATCAAAGTGATGGTAGATGTCCAAAAGGAAAATTTCAACAGTGAATGAGAAGGCCTTGGGATCCTTCTGTGCAGTGACATGAGCTAAGTTACATTTATACAGTTAAATATTTACAGATACTCTCTGAGAGTGTGTTCTCTCGTACTCAACCGACGCCATCGTAGTTTGGCAAGGCCACGCCCTTCCCCACGCTTACTGATCAACCCTGAACCTTGCTATGCGCATGCGCAGATAAGAAAGGGTGTCACGTGTACAGTGTGTTTGACTAACGTCTTTCTGATGATTTATAGTGATGTGTTTTTGTCTGGCGAGAATCTACTCGAGTATTACCGAGGTCTTCTGATTTCCTAGAACCAGGATTTGGATACGACAGATAAATACTTATATCTTGTCTTGATAAAGTTCTTCATTGAAGTTAATTTTACAAAACTATTATCATTACAGAGTGTGCTGGCACTGTCGACTCTACGTACTAACGTAGGGATGACGTGGATAAAAAAATGTCGGCCCCACCCACTGATACAAAACAAAGGTTGGAGTATGTTTTCGTCCTCTCATAGTAGTTTATCGAGGACATTTGCATTTCGAGTGTATAATAAGTTTTATTGACACTTCAAGTGAACAAAACAGTAAAACCCATGAGAGTATATTTCACGCAGAAATTTCTCGAGAGGCTCCGCCCCTCCGCTCTGTCCCCGCCCTATTGGTCAGAGGGAAACCGCACCAGTTATTTTGGGCATTTCTAAGTGCAGGTCTTGTGTGGCCTGAGGCTGGATGAAGACATTACTCTTTGAGAAAGGAGCAATAATCCGAGCGAGGTGTGCTCCTGCCTCACACCTTGCTCGTTTTCACGCTGTTGAAACCAAAGCTTTCAGAATCATTGGAATCTCCTGCGATGAAGCTAACTCCGAGGGCCTTTCACTCTCACTCACTGCAGGCAGGTTGGTGGTCTTTCTGTCTTCTACCGACTCCTCTCCGGCCTTGCCCCCCCCCCCCCAGCTCTCTCTGGGCTCTGTCCCCCAAATATTCCTACAGGTCGCACAAGATCTGCCAGCAACCCTCTTCTGGTGAAACTGCCAAAATCAAGAATCTCTGCTCACCTTCACTCCTTCATTCCTCTTTTCTCCTGCCTCTGGAACAAACTCCCTCACTCTCTTAAATCCCACTCCTCCCTCCAGGTCTTTAAAACAGCTGTTCACCACCATCTCTTATCTTCCCCCATCCATAACCTTGATCTTTTCTACCCCCGCTAATTTCACCCCAGATCCACTTTTTTTGAAATACCAACTTTTTTCCTGGAGGTCCTTGTAGTATCCTTGTGTTTTATACTTCTCACACCTTCACCCCTTCCCACACCTCTTCCCCCCAAACCCTTGGACAGGATGATGTAAGAGGAAGTCTTACGAAGATGTAAGAGGACACGATGATTTACCTCCCCCCAAGCCATTTCCCTCCCACAGTTCTCCCGATGTTCCTGCTCTCAAATGTTGTGTTTGTGCTTCCCCTTCTCTCCCCATCTTGTCTACCGCTCCCCTTATTATATACTTTGTGTGTCTGTTTTGATTTTTTGTGTGATGAATGTTAGCTCTTTCACGAGCCTCGATCCTGTATACAAAAAAGCTGCAAGATACAGTCAGGGTTACAAAATACAAAAAAGGAACATGTGCAGTGTTTGACTTTGCTGACTAAGATATCTTGGCACTTTTGCTCCAAGATTGGGTATCCTCTGAGTACCATGTACCATTGTGTTATTCCATATTGTAAAAAATTACAGAAACAAGTGAATAAAAAAATTTATCCTAAATTAAAAAGGCAATGTAGGGATGACAAACTACAGTCTAAAAAAGGTCCTAAACAAGATCGGGATGATGTTGGTTTAGAGAGTAGCTAACAGTATTGCCATCACATAACAATCCCTACATCACTGCCCCCAGACTATTGTCTCGGGCTAGGCCTAGCTAAAATTATTAAAAGCTCCTATATTTCATTTCTGCATAAGTATAAGAAGCTCCAATATAATTTCAGGGACTTCTTGCAGCTTCAGTTGTCTTTCCTACTTTTCTTTTTTATCAACTTAGAGTAACCAATCACAAATGGAGATAATTATAAAATACTGTTATTAGAGATGTCCATGCAGTTTGTAAGAAGTTGATGATCATGTACTGATATTATAACATTGTACTCGGGCTGATAATTTGTAGAGTCTCAGTATGTGGCTGCACTACAAGAGTAATCAAGTACTGTTGTAACCAGTGGAGTGTTTGTAGAAGCTTGAAGCAATAACTGATTAAGTGTAAATGAGGCAGTGATGTCGGGATTGTTATGTGATGGCAATACTGTTAGCTACTCTCTCAACCAACATCATCCCGATCTTCTTTAGGACCTTTTTTAGACTGTAGTTTGTCATCCCTACATTGCCCTTTTAATTTAGTATAAAAATTTTTATTCATGATATTATTTCATCCCTACATTTTAGACTCTCCCAGGTTACTCCCTCCTCCGGTATGATAGATCTGAGCCTCGTCCTGGAGGTGGGGTTGCTATCTTTATCAAAAACTCTCTTCCTCACTCGCCCTCCACTGCCCTCTCTCCACCTCACCCCCAGGAATACCTTTGGCTACGGCTTCCCCTTCGCTCCCACCTTTTGTTCATATGTGTGCTGTACCGTCCACCAAACAGCGATGACTTCATCTACATCTCGCTGTCTGATGATATGGACCAACTTCTATCTACCCATCCCAACTCTCTCTTCCTCATATGTGGTGATTTCAATTGTCACCATGCCAGTTGGCTGGGTGTGGGTACCTCTCTCACCAGCCATGGCTCTTCAGCAAAGGACTTCTGCGACTCACTGGGACTGACACAATCTGTCAATTTCCCGACCCGGATCTCAGTCAACGGAGCATCTTCTCTTCTGGATTTGGTTATGACAAACTTCCCTGAAAATGTCTGCTGCTCTTCTTCTGCTCCAATCGGCTCATCTGATCATGTGCTTGTCAAAGTGGACATCTCTCTGACCATTCTCAGAGAGCCTCCTCAGCGTCGACGAGTCTGGCATTTCACTCAGGCCAACTGGCACGGTCTTCAAGCAGCCATCAATCATCTGGACTGGTCTCCCATCTCTACCGCCTCTGACATCAACTCATCCTGGGAATTCTTTCAAAGTAAATTGCTCTCTCTCATGCACAGATTTATCCCATCTCGTCTTCAGTTGTCATACCCTTCCTCCCATCCATGGTACACGGAATCTTGTGGTGAGGCTGTTGCCCTGAAACAACTTGCTTTCGTCTCCTGGAAAGCAAATCCAACGGAAGGAAATCTCATTTCCTTTCACAAAGCCCGAAACAAGTGTGTGTCCACCCTCAGGAGAGCCAGGAAACAATATCTCACCGTTCTCAAGACCGAACTCTCTTATCTGTCTCCCTCTTCCAAATCCTGGTGGCGTCTGGTCAAATCTGTTTCTGGTGTTTGTTCCCCCTCCATCCCGTCCCTCACCTCAAACGGCTTAACGGCTGACTCCGCACATGAAAAAGCTGAATGCCTCAACTCTGTGTTTGCCTCTAAATCTTGTGTCCCAAACCCATCCCTCTCTGTACCCACCGTACCCAGTCGTACCCAGCTGCTCCTGGACTCTGTGTCCTTTCCTCCTGACAAGGTGGAAAAGCTTCTGTCAACCCTCGACTCTGATTCTGCAACTGGTCCTGACGGCATCAGCCCACGGGTCCTAAAATCATGTTCTTCCGCTCTTTCACTCCCTCTTTCTGTTCTCTTCACCCTCTCTTTTGCTCAAGGTCATCTGCCATCTGCATGGAAATCAGCCAACATCACCGCTTTGCACAAAAAAGGTGCAAAAACAGATCCCAGCAACTACAGACCAATCAGCCTTCTCCCAATTATCAGCAAAGTCATGGAATCCATCATTGCTTCAGATATGAAATCTTTCCTCTTCTCCAATGGCTTGATCTCTGATCATCAATTTGGTTTCAGACCTGGTCACTCTACTCTGGACATGCTGCTTCTGCTGTCTCAACAATGGATGGAGGTCCTCAACACCAAACAGGAAATTAGAGCTGTCTCCCTTGACATTTCACATGCCTTCGATACGGTCTGGCACCCTACTCTGCTCACCAAACTCTCCTCCTTTGGTATCCATGGAAATCTCCATGCATGGCTGGCGGACTTCCTCTCTGGTCGTAGTCAACGTGTGGCCCTGAATGGGTTTCTCTCATCTCCTCTTCCTGTTCAGGCTGGAGTTTCCCAAGGTAGTGTTCTGGGCCCTGTGCTTTTTCTGGTCTTCATCAATGATCTCTCTGACTCTCTTGAAAATCCTCTCTATCTCTTTGCTGACGACTCTACTCTCTGTCGCTCCATTCCTCATCCCTCAGATCGGCAGTCTGCAGCCTCCTCACTCTCTGCAGACCTGGACAAAATCACAGACTGGGCAAACAAATGGAACATGTCTTTCAATCCTTATAAATCTCACACTCTTACGATGTCTCTCCGAAAAGACCGACTGGAAAACCCTCCCATCCACTTTCTGAATAATCCTCTCCAAGAAGTTCTGTCACTCAAGCTTTTGGGTCTCACTATTTGCCATGATCTTTCCTGGGAAAACCACATTTCAAATCTGGCCTCCAAAGCCAGTCGCCGACTGGGCATCCTCCGTCGTGCGAAGTCCTTCCTTGGCATGCCTGAGCTCATCACCACATACAAGGCTTTCATCCGCAGCTCTATGGAATACTGCTCTCCCCTCTGGTCTGGTGCTCCTGCCTCACACCTAGCCCGTCTTCACGCTGTTGAAACCAAAGCGTTCAGAATCATTGGAATCTCCCGCGATGAAGCTAACTCCAAGGGCCTTTCACTCACTCACCGCAGGCAGGTTGGTGGTCTTTCCGTCCTCTACCGACTCCTCTCTGGCCTTGCCCCCCCCAGCCCTCTCTGGGCTCTGTCCCCCAAATATTCCTACAGGTCGCACAAGATCTGCCTGCAACCCTCTTATGGTTAAACTGCCAAAATCAAGACTTTCTGCTCACCTTCACTCCTTCATTCCTCTTTTCTCCCACCTCTGGAACAAACTCCCTCACTCTCTTCAATCCCACTCCACCCTCCAGGTCTTTAAAACAGCTGTTCACCACCATCTCTTATCCTCCCCCATCCAAAACCTTGATCTTTTCTACCCCCGCTAATTTCGGTCCCCTTGTGTTTTATACCTCTACCCCCCCCCCTCCCCCTCCCATGCCTCCTGCCCCCAAGCCCTCTCCCTCCCACACTTCTCCCTGCTCTCAAATGTTGTGGTTGTGTGCTTCCCCTTCTCTCCCCATCTTGTCTTCCGCTCCCTCTTTTTGTGTATTTTGTTTGTCTGGATGATTTGTTTGTGAAATAAATGTTAGCTCTTTCACGAGCCTCGATTCAGTATACAAAAAAAAAAAAAAAAAATTCTTTTCTGCATCTGTTGCCAGGGGGAGCATATCCGTGTGTGTGTGTGTGTGTGTGTGTGTGTGTGTGTGTGTGTGTGTGTGTGTGTGTGTGTGTGTGTGTGTGTATTGATTTGCAATTGATCACTGGCTTTGATACCAATATTTTTTTTATTATTATGGACCCATGGCATCAAAAAGCTAAATATATCGAAAAAACGGTTTCAAATGGAACACCTCGCCACCATTGGAGCATTTAAATTGCATCAGATGTGGCAATAAATGTGAATTGTTACTCTCAGCTTGCCGGCTCAATAACATAAGACTCCATTTGTATTTTTGCCAGCTCCATCCTTACCCCTTTTATAATCCCATGCATTAAGGTACAGAATAATTATGGTTAACCGTTTTGAAATTGCCACTCTTTCTTTTAAATGCTGAAAATTATGTTAAAAAGACTACTTCACTTACAAATTTTGCACGACCAATTGCAGGTTTAAAAGTGCCGTGGCTAGCGGAAACAAGTCACTGAAAACACACACAGTGCATGCGCGAAAGGCCTTGGCATTCATACGTCATTGAGATTCATAAGTCATTACGACAGAGTTAATTTCTCAAAACCGGATTCTTTGGGTAAAATCTGGAGTTTTGGCATGTAAAACTTTGTGATTTGTAGATGAATTATTGATAATAATGAATTAATAGCAATATTTAATCATAATAACTATTAATAATAATTAATTTTAGATTAATAAAAATTAATCATTTTTAGATTTATTAATTATGATTCTCAATCTTCTCCATGCCATCAGATTCTTGAGGAGACGCAACAGCATCGGATGCGTGTGCTCACCTTGGCACGTGCCAACTTGCCAACTTGGATCATCCGTGTGCACAAGATGAAGGCTGTGTACCATGTCCTAAACAAGTGCAACCTTGACGTGACGCAGAAGTGCCTAATTGCTGAGATCTGGTGTCCCACGACTGATTTGGACATTGTGCGACATTCTCTTCGCAAGTCCACGGTATGAATTATTTTTCTCAAACACGTCTCCCTCCTCCAAATCCTGGTGGTGTCTGATCAAATCTGTTTCTGGTGTTTGTTCCCCCTCCATTGTTCCCCTCCTCCCTTACGTCAAACGAGTTTACAGTTGACACCGCACGTGACAAAGCCGAATGCCTCAACTCTGTGTTTGCCTCAAAAGATTGTGTTCCAAACCTATCTCTCTCTGTAGCCACCTTATTCAGTCGAAACCAGCTGCTCCTGGGCTCTGTGTCTTTTTCTCCTGACAAGGTGGAGAAGTTTCTGTTAAACCTCGACTCTGATTCTGCAACTTGACCAGACGGCATCAGCCTACGAGTCCTAAAATCCTGCTCTGCCGCTCTATCTCAACCTCTCTCTGTTCTCTTCACCCTCTGCCATCTGCTTGGAAATCAGCCAACATTACCGCTTTACACAAAAAGGTGCAAAAACAGATCCTTGCAACGACAGACCAATCAGCCTGCTCCCAATAATCAGCAAAGTCATGGAATCCATCATTGCTTCGGATATGAAATCCTTCCTCTTCTCCAATGGCTTGATCTCCGATCATCAATTTGGATTCAGACCTGGTCATTCTACTCTGGACATGTTGCTTCTGCTGTCTCAACAATGGATGGAGGTCCTCAATGCCAAACAGGAAATTAGAGATGTCTCCCTTGACATATCACGTGCCTTCGATATGGTCTGGCACCCCGCTCTGCTCACCAAACTCTCCTCCTATGGTATCCATGGAAATCTCCATGCATGGCTTGCGGACTTCCTCTCTGGTCGTAGTCAACGTGTGGCCCTGAATGGAATTCTCTCATCTCCCCTTCCTGTTCAGGCTGGAGTTCCCCAAGTCAGTGTTCTGGGCCCTGTGTTTTGTGGTCTTCATTAATGATCTCTCCGACTCTCTGGAAAATGCTCTCTATCTCTTTTCTGATGACTCCACTCTCTGCCGCTCCATATCTCAACCCTCAGATCGGCATTCATTCTCTGCAGATCTGGACAATATCACAAACTGGTCAAACAAGTCGAACATGTCTCTCAATCCTGACAAATCTCACACTCTCACTTTGTCTCTCCGAAAAGACCGACTAGACAACCCTCCCATATACTTTCTGAACAATCCTCTTGAAGAAGTTCTGTCACTCAAGCTTTTGAGTCTCACTATCTGCAATGATCTTTCCTGGGAAAACCACATTTCCAATCTGGCCTCCAAAGCCAGTCGCCGGCTGGGCATCCTCCTTCTTGCGAAGTTCTTTCTGGGCACTTCTGAGCTCCTCACCACATACAAAGCTTTCTTCTGCAGCTCAATGGAATACTGCTGTCCCCTCTGGGCTGGTGCTCCTGCCTCACATCTAGCTCGGCTTCATGCGGTTGAAACCAAAGCATTCAGAATCATTGCTGTCTCCCGTGATGAAGCTGATTCTGAGGGCCTTTCTCTCTCTCACCGCAGGCAGGTTGGTGGTCTTTCTGTCTTCTACCGACTCCTCTCCGGCCTTGCTCCCCCTACTCTGTCTGTGCTCTGCCCCCCAAATATTCCTGCAGGATGCACAAGATCTGCCAGCAACCCTCTTATGGTGAAACTGCCAAAATCAAGACTCTCTGCTCACCTTCACTCTTTCATTCCTCTTTTCTCCCGCCTCTGGAACAAACTCCCTCACTCTCTTCAATCCCACTCCTCCCACCAGGTCTTTAAAACAGCTGTTCACCACCATCTCTTTTCTTCCCCCATCCAAAACCTTGATTGTTTATACCCCCGTTAAAACACCCCAAATCCACCTCTTTCAATCCCCAATTTCTTTCCTGAAATTCCTACAAGTGTTCATTTTCTTTATACCGTGTATCCCTACCTCCTCCCCCAGCCTTCCCCCTTCTACAGATCTACTGATGTCCCTGTTCTCTACTGTTGTTGTGGTTGTGTGCTTCTCTCTCTTTCCCCCTTTTGTCTCGCGCTCCCTTCATTGTTTGTTTTATGTGTCTGTGCATGTTTTCATGTTCAATGTGTTATCTCTTACACGAGCCTCGATTCTGTATTCAAAAATAATAATAATTTTAAAATGTGATAGTGTCTTCCCTGGGCTTTTCTGCGTACCTGTCTGTCTGTCTGTCTGCCTGTCTTGCTTTGCTCATGCCCAGCCAGCTACACAGTGTTATCTGCGAGGAAAGGCACGTATGTGTGTCCCATTGATTTGTGACGTTCCAGCAATCTGACAAATCACTAACACATCCATTTCGCTGTCTAGCCTTGGTTCGAATCCCAATTCAGCTATAAAAACTGTCATCCCAGTGTTTCACTGGTGGGGTGCTGCACCATTAAGTTTGCCATCTGTCAGATGGACATTAAGGTCCCATTTTGTCAATTCTAAGTGTCGGCGAGTTATCACCAGCACTCTGAGCATAATTCCAAATTCCTGCCACCTTTAGTTGAACATCAAGCCTGAACAACTGATTCGTGAAAGGCTCGGCCCTAAAAACTCCCCTGTCAGACCCTAGAAGGAGATGGGAATCATGGTGGCTGATATGTTGTAGTGGTAGTACATTATCTTTCATTATTAGGCATATTGTTTCATATTTTGAGTATTAATGCTGCACATGTTGTTTAATCCACCGACACTGTGTGCAGATGACAACTTGTGAATTGCAATGTCGATGTAATTATGGCATCAATTTATTAATAATCTACCCTTTTACAAGATATGACAGTTTGTCTGCTTGTTAAAGAATGCTGACCTGTGGCCGGCCATTTTAATGATTACCTGCCATGATGAGTTTAATCTGCCAGGAGGGAAAAGAGCAAAACGTTTTTATGATGCGACTAACCAGACTCTGAGATGTATTTGTGAGAGCGTCTGCTCTGAGGTTTGGGAGATCTGTGGTTTGAACCCCGGCCGAGTCATACGAAATAGTTTAAAATGGTACGTGCTGCTTCCTTGCTTGACGCTCAACATTGGGATAGACGATAGAGTATGGACAAACAACCATAGGTCCTTCTCATGTGTTGACGTTTGCTGTAAGGGAACTCATATTTGTTTATTTATATTTACTTGGACACCTGTCCCTGCGGGAACGGCAGGAAGGGTCATGTATTATCCTCTCTGGGGTATATACTGTAGATTACAGTAGATCTAGGGTCAGGTCTCAAGAATCAGTTAGTTAATCAAGAATGGGTGTGATCAGTTAGTTAGCAAGTTTCTTGTAGAGCGCTCACCAAATGGCGTAAGCATTCAAGCAAGCACTCCATTTTAAACCGTTGATAACGAACAGCTTGCTTGGCAATCGCTATCTGGATGCTTACCCAGGTCGAAAATCCCTTAGAAAACCAATAGGACAAATCCCATAAAATCCCATAGGAAATTGGACCAGTAGGATCTACTGGTTTCAATAAGGAAAGTGAAATACTGGACCAGTAGAAAATACCAATGAACCTGTTGTAATGTATGTTTTGCATTTGTTTATAACAAAATATAATTAAAGTATTTCGGTTGGTCTATGGGTTTTCAGACAAGTTGAACTTAAAGGTTCCTATTGGTTTCAACCGAAGTTGGTTTGGTTTCTACTGGAAACTTTACTGGTTCCTGTAGAAACCAATAGAAACCATGATTTCCAATAGAGACCCATACAAATGTCCTCCTGGTCTCCATTGGTTTCTCTTGGATTTTCGACCTGGGTATAGTAACTGAGTACACCCCGGGTTTCAGTTTCATGTTAAACAGCAGTAGCGACTGTTACAAAAGGTAATCATACGTGTTTGTGGTTTATAATATTTTTACTTCTGGTAGAAGGTAATCTTCTGGTTGCTCCCCAAAAACGCCACAACACGATAAGCTATTTATACACGTTAACATGGCATTTGTTCATGGAGTGAAAACCCGTTGGGGAAGGGGGATATTATTGGTTCACGAGTTATCAAACAGAGTTGGTTCACGAGTTATCAAACAGAGTGACCACTATATTCGTCATGGGTGTGTGTCTGTCTGTGTGTCTGTGCGTCTGTCTGTCCGCAGCATAACTACCCGATGATATCATCCGATCTTGATGAAACTTGGGTGGGAGGTTGATATCATGATCTAGTTGAGTCCTGCCTAGAGTGGGCGTATTGCGCCCATTGTGGGCGTAGCCACGCCCGAAAAAGATGTCTTTTTAGGGGGTAATCGAGTTCAAGCTACATCTTCTCCGAGGGGTTTGGTGGAATCTGACAGGGGTTTCGGTATTTGGTTAGGCCAATGTCATGTGTCTAGCCCCACGGAGCTCGATTTTTCATTTTCGCCCCAACGTCAAGGTCACAAGGTCACGAAATTTAGAAAAGTCGATTTTTGATGTTTTTATTACATTGTTCACTTCCTGATAGGGTGAAATGTCGTACATGATCTTATATTATCACATACATCATGAAATACAAGTTTTCCAACAATTTCAGCATCTTCGACCTTTGACCTTTGAAGGTCACAAAGGGCAAAGTTTCAAAGTTGTTGGAATCGAACCCAATTTTCGGTATTGTGTAGCTAACTAACCTCATAACTGATTATACATTATTTTCTATCTCATTTCAAGGTCAGTAACCTTCGTTTTGACATTTCCAGGCCTGGCCTGTCTGGGCCTGTTTCGGTTATAGTCTGTCCTTTGTCATTGAATACCGCTCGCTCGTGAACCATCGTCGTCTCCTGACTTGTTAGTTTTAATATTATTTTGTAATAACATTAATATTATGTTCTTGTTGGCGTTATTATTGCATTTATTATTCGAAGCGGTCTTGGAAAGCGCCACGATAAAGCTATCTTAACACCGATATACACCTCAACACGCATCCCTCTTGGTGGAGAAACCCCCCCTTGGGATGGGGAGAAGTTAAATCGCTACAACCTCCATCCTGTGATCCTTAGTCTCCTTGTCAAGTTTGGGTGTGAATGGATAAGTAACGATCAAATGTATCGTGGTCAAAAAATCAGTCAAATAGCAGACAGACAGATACCAAATTGCGTATTTTAGTATGATCATGGCTGCATGTTTGCTCTGAATAATGAATGCTTGAATTCAGATATGGTTTTTGGTCATCTTTGATCCGTAGGTCGCATATGATTTTTATTTTCGCAGTACCAAATAAGGCGAGTGAGCCAAACGGTGTGATATCACGCAAGGTATAAATTGAGTTTCTGCCCGGTGCATTTTGGCCCCGGGACTTGGAATTGCACCACAGGTGTTTTGGAGATCCCTTGAGCGACAAGTTTGAGGATTAGCCCAGGACACAGCAATCTCTGCTGCTTCGGTCTCGGCCAACAGGTCAGTGAAGATTAGACTCAATGGGGGCAGTCTTGGAGCAGACGTCTCATTACCGGTGTGTGGCCTCATACCGAGCGTTTATTCCTGCACACCCTTCAGCCGAGTTTTTTATTCCATTGAAGTTGTTTTGATTTCTGACCGGACATATTATGCCACGAGACAATTCGCAGTAAAAATTACAGAATTCCTCAGGATTAAATCTACGATCTGGAAAACGAATAAAACCAGAACAAGCTGTCTGGGTGAGTATTCTTTATTATATTTTTGTGCTCGCGTTGCACTCTCGTTCGAAAGCTGATTATTTTTCAATATTCTTACCAAAAACGATGACAAACTGGAATACCTAAAGTGAGTTTGGTTTTTATCCATCACTGGCTCGGGCAAGGAAAGAGAAATCTGGGAAGTCAATTGGTGGCAGAATGCACTTTAATACAGGAGCTTGTCAATTCGCACGGCGATGGAGTTGTGTTTTGAAAGAGTGTTTGTTGTGTCCAGTGAATGATTATATTTTCCTAGGTACGGTACATTACTTGATTATTCTGATTATAAATTGTCCATGGAATTTCACTCGACCTGACACTTGAGCTGCCCTCTGCCTTGTATTTGAGATCCCATGGTGTTGACTTCTTGAGAATTGCAATTAGAGCTCTTCCTTCTTTAGCACAGGGCTGAATTGTTCCTGCAGACTTCCTTTGGCCATTTCAGGAGCATCACTTGTCATCCAGATCTCAGTAAGCACCATTGCCTCTTATTTCCTGTGACCGCCCCCCCCCATTCCCCCCCCCCCCACCTGCCTCACCCTGCATTGCTAGGAGGGTGCTAGTTTTGTCACTGCAGCTTTGGAGAATTTTAAAATTGGATTTCTTTTCAAATGACATGACAGAAGTAAAGGGCAGCCAGAACCTCAGCCACCACCACTAGTAGAGCCTGCTGGGTGATGGACATTGCCGGACTGGTTATCGATTGTGCATTCTCTCTGCTGTCATGTCAAACAGCGTTTGACCAATTATCGAGTGCTGTACTCTTCACCACACCTAATTGTCCTGCTGGTTGAGTCTGGTTTCATACTTGACCTATGTACAAAATCTTTCACGGGATGCTTCCCGTTGTGTTTCCCAATCATTTTCCGTTCGATATTTTTATATCCTACTCGTCTTGGGGTATATGGCAATGTTTTATTTTGATTATTGACACAAGAGTGTCAATGAGAAATTATTTCTTGTTGTTATTCGGTTTTTCAACCAAACTATATTTGTATTGACTTGAATCTGATTTATTTAGTGATAAAAAAAAAAAAATTGGACAGATGGAAACAGTGCTGCTTGCTAACTCAAGGGAGCCTTCACACAAGTAGTTTGCTAAGTAGAGCTGGATATACCTCCCAAAGATATCCCACACCCTTTGGTGGATGAGGCGGTGTGAACGGTGGTTTTCTACAATATAAATTAATGTTTTGGCTGCATTTCGAACACAAAACAAGTGCACAAAGAATGCTGCTGGAGATCCAAATTACGAAGCGGTTTCTGCAGGAGTCTTTCATTACCTCGTGAATTTTTGATTGCGGTTCAATGAGCTGTTCATTGGAAACTTCCTCTCAATGGAAAATGCTGTTATGGGCCGGGACATCACAAAAAATGGGCGGTTGGTCAATGTTCTCGAATGCGAAATGAGAATCGCTGGTTTTCTGAGATTTCTGGCTTAGTCTGCTTCCCTGTGGGACCGCTGGCTCGTGGTGCCAATGCCATTTAGCTTACTGTGAGGACATAACAAAATGGTAATATGACAGTGGCTTCTGTAAACCATTTTACATTCTGTACAAGCCAGCAGGCTGTGCATCTTCATATTATCATTTTTTTCCTGTAATTTGTTGATATACCTATTTTCTGAGTGTCTTGTAGTGAATGTATTCATGGAAAAAATTCAATTGACTGCTCAGGTCCTCATTGACAACCTGACATTTGGGGCCAAAGATAATTTTGTAGGTGACATTGTTTACACTTGGTCTCTCTCTCTCTCTCTCTGTCTCTCCCTCTCCCACCCTCTCCTTCTTTGCCAATATAGAATATATATACAGACTTGGCATTTAATATGGAATATTTTTTTTGTGGGGGTGAACTTACTTTTCAAGATGACTTAGAACCAAAAGTTCATTGGAATTATGTTGAAATTATTCTAGATTTTGTTAATGTGACCTTTAAAAGAAACAAAAACCACATTTGACATTTCGAAGCAAATAAATTGATCCTTGAAAGTGATGTAAACTGATATCTAACTCAATTCATGGACAGTACTGTGTTAAACTTCTGTACATTTTCCAGAAGTATCTCTTTATTTTGCACATTAGCCAAAAAAAATTCAACAAAAACAAAAGCTAAATTATGACTGGGATTACGGACAGTAAAATTACAGTTCAGTACTTCGTTTAACCCCCATGAGCATTCAGGAGAGCATGTACACGTCGAGGCATGCTGTTCACGAGATTTGCCAAGGTTTGGACAGGAATCGCTTGCCATGCAGTGACAATAGCCTGCTGCAATTCATGCACAGAGGTAGGCTGCTGGTCCAAGTTGTCGATTTGACGCGTTAATTCTGCCCACAAGTTCTCTATCAGATTCATATCCGGGGACATGGCAGGCCACTCCATATGCTCTACACCATGGTCAGCAAGAAAGTGTTGGATCATGCGAGCACGATGAGGCCGTGCATTGTCATCTTGGAAGACAAAGTTTCCTCTAAAGGCTGCATGAGCAAATGGAAGCAATGTTTCTTCCAGAATGACCCTGTACTTGAACTGGTCCAGGTTTCCATTCAGAACAACCAGGTCAGTTTTGCCCCCTGCATGAAAAGCACCCCAAACGGTCACCCCACCACCTCCAGCTTGGACTCTTGGCACTATACATTCTTCATTGTCGGCTTCATGCACTTGTCTGCGCACTCGGACGCGGCCATCTTGACGATAGACCAGAAATCTAGACTCGTCACTGAAGGTCACGTGATTCCAGTGTCCTGGCTGCCATTGACGGTGCTCTCTGGCCCACTGCAATCGGCGCTGGCTGTGTTGTCTGGTCAGGCATGGCTTTCTCAGGGGACGCCTGGCACGATAGCCTGCTTGAACCAGTCGTTGGTTGGCTAGCCTTCTGGATACAGGCACATTTGTCAGTTGCTGCCACTCAGCCCTAAGCCGATTAGCTGACTTGGTACGGCCATTGCAGACTAACCGGTGCAGCTGGCGATCATCTCTCCTTGTGGTTCTTCGTGGACGTCCTGGCCTCGGTATTGGAGTAGGGACACCCCTCTGAGCATTTCGTTTCAGGATGTTTGACACCTGACCTTGAGTGATGCCATTCTGCCGAGCAATAGCATGCTGTTTCATGCCAGAATTTCGTAAAGCCACCACTCCATGACAAACAGCATTGTCAAGTTGACGGACCGTCTCCAGAGGAAGCGGCAATAACTTTTGTAGATGTGCAGCAGTTGTTTTCCACTAATACAGAACGCAACAACCCTTATATACCCGATTGTGAAGCCAATCGTCAAATGTACCTGTCCTTACATTTTGTCATGCCACCTGTGATGTAAGCCTGTTATTGACTTCTTGCTGCGAAAGACAATCAGTGACATGGTTCTTTCAACAAAGACATCACCGAAGGGTAAAATAAACTCACCAGATTCATATACTGAGTTCAGAAAGTAAACCCAAGTCAAGAAAAAATAAATTCCATATTAAATGCCAAGTCTGTATGTATATATATATATATATATATATATATATATATATATATATATATATATATATATATAAAAATATATATATATATATATATGTATATATATATATATATATATATATATACATACATACAGTCACATGAAAAAGTAAGTACACCCCATGTAAAGTTTTGACTTTTTCAACATATTTCAACATACAGCTATTTGATCTTCATTTCAACAATATTGACAGATAAAGGTGATATAATATAACAAATATCATGAAACATTTACATTTTGTAGTCCATTGTATAATTTAAATAAACATAAATGCAAATTTCTCATGTGGAAAAAGTAAGTACACCCTTGGCTCCAATACGTGGTATTGCCCCCTTTGGCAGAAACGACCTCAAGTAGGCGTTTCTTATAACTGTCTACCAGTCTCTGACATCGACTGGGAGAAATTTTTGCCCACTCCTCCATGCAGAAATCTCTCAGCTGTGCGATGTTTGAGGGGTTTCTTGCATGCACAGCTCGTTTCAAATCCCCCCACAACATCCCGATGGGATTTAGATTCGGGCTTTGACTTGGCCATTCCAGAACCCTCCATTTCTTTCTTTTCAGCCATTCCTTGGTGGATTTACTGGTATGTTTAGGGTCATTGTCATGTTGCAAGGTCCACCTTCGGTTGAGCTTCAACTCTCCGACAGATGGCCTCACATTATCCTCAAGCACCCTCTGGTACAATGAAGAATTCATAGTGGATTCTATGATGGTGAGCTGCCCAGGCCAGGATGCAGCAAAGTTGCCCCAAACCATAATATTTCCAACACCATGCTTTACATTTGGTATCACGTTCTTGTGGTCAAATGCTGTCTTTGGTTTTCGCCAAACATGTCTTCTGGTACTGTGGCCATATAGCTCTACCTTTGACTCATCTGTCCAGAGCACATTGCTCCAGAAGTGCTTGGCATTGCCTAGGTGTTCATTGGCAAACTTTAGGCTTGCCCTGATGTTCTTTCTGGACAGCATAGGTTTCCTCCTGGCGCACCTCCCATGTAGATCAAATTTGTGCAGCCTCTTTCTAATGGTAGACTCGTGAACTTTGACATCAACAGTGGCAAGAACTACCTGTAGGTCCCGTGATGACATGCTGGGGGGTTCTTAGAGACTTCTTTCAGCATCTTGCGGTCTGCTCTCGGGTTGAACTTGCTGGGGCGGCCTGGCCTGAACAAGTTGGCTGTTGTTTGGAATCCTCTCGACTTGTAGATGATCTTCCGGACAGTCAAATGATTGATTTCAAATTGTTTGGAGATCTTTTTAAATCCCTTCCCAGACTCGTAGGCATCTATAACCTTCTTTCTGAAGGCCTCAGAGAGCTATTTTGATCTAGGCATGGTGACGCCGCACACTTCAACAACAAAGAGCAAACCAAACTGAATGTCTGAGGTTTAAATAAGACAGGTTCCTCCAAGATCCTCTCTAACAATGTTCTAATCATTTGCACCTGAGCTGGTGCACCTGATTCTAATTTTAGGTATTTGAAGTAGTGATAAATGTAGGGGTGTACTTACTTTTTCCACATGCGAAATTTGCATTTATGTTTATTTAAATTATACAATGGACTACAAAATGTAAATGTTTCATGATATTTGTTATCTTATATCACCTTTATCTGTCAATATTGTTGAAATGAAGATCAAATAGCTGTATGTTGAAATATGTTGAAAAAGTCAAAACTTTACATGGGGTGTACTTACTTTTTCACGTGACTGTATATATACATATATATTGCATGGTCAAAAGTATGTGGACCCCCGAACATCACACCCATATGTGCTCGTCAAACATCTCATTCCAAAATCATGGGCATCAAGATGGAGTTGGTCCCCCCCCCCCCCCCCCTTTGCTGCTATAACAGCCTCCACTCTTCTAAGAAGGCTTTCCACGAGATGTTGGAACATTGCTGCAGGGATTTGCTTCCATTCAGCCACAAGAGCATTATTGGGGCCAGGTACTGATGTTGGGTGATTAGGCCTGGCTCGCAGTCGGCGTTCCAATTCATTCCAAAGGTGTTCGATGAGGTTGAGGTCAGGGCTCTGTACAGGCTAGTTAAGTTCTTCCACACCGATCTCAACAAACCATTTCGGTATGGAGTTCGCTTTGTGCATGGGGGCATTGTCATGCTGAAACAGGAAGGGGCCTTCCCCAAACTGTTGCCACAAAGTTGGAAGCACACAATCGTCGAGAATGTCATTGTATACTGCAGCGTTACGATTTCCCTTCCCTGGAACTAAGGGGCCTAGCCCTAACCTTGAAAAACTGTCCCAGACCATTATTCATCCGACACCAAACTTTACAGTTTGCACGATGCATTCGGGCAGGTAGCTTTCTCCTGGCATCCGCCAAACCCAGATTCGTCCTTCGGACTGCCAGATGGTGAAGCCTGATTCATCACTCCAGAGAATGTGTTTTCACTGCTCCAGAGTCCAATGGCGGCAAGCTTTACACCACTCCAGCTGACGCTTGGAATTGCGCATGGTGATCTTATGCTTGTGTCCGGCTGCTCAGCCATGGAAACCCATTTCATGAAGCTCCCGACGAACAGTTGTATTGCTGACGTTGCATCCAGAGGAAGTTTGGAACTCGATAGTGAGTGTTACAACCGAGAACAGACGATTTTTGCGTGCTACGCGATTCAGCATCAGGCGGCCCCGTTCTGTGAGCTTGTGTGGCGTGCCATTTCGCTGCTGGGCTGTTGTTGCTCCTAGACGTTTCCACTTCACAATAACAGCACTTACATTTGACCGGGGCAGCTCTAGTAGGGCCGAAATTTGATGAACTGACTTGTTGGAAAGGTGGCATCCTATGACGGTGCTACGTTGAAAGTCACTGAGCTCTTCAGTACGGCCAATTCTCCTGCCAATGTTTGTCTATGTAGATTGCTTGGCTGTGTGCTTGATTATATATATATATACCTGTCAGCAATGGGTGTGGCTGAAACAGCCCAATCCACTAGTTAGAAGGGGTGTCGCATACTATTGGCCATGTAGTGTGTATATATATATATTTATATTGATCTCGCATGCTCTTCTAGCCAAGAAAGCTGCAGAAAATAAACATGAGAGTCCTAATACTACACCCCCTCGCCCACAGCTGCCATATCGGTTTTATCACTTGGCCAATCATCAGTGACAGCATAAAAAGAAACGCGCACCACCAAGGCTCCCATCATGAACAACGTGCAATGTCAATAACAGTTTAACATATAAATAAGAAGACCCCATCACGTCTTTCACATTTAATTGGAGTGGATAACCAATCAGCTCTCACCGAATCAATTACCCCAGGTGGCTATCATTATTATATCAAATAAATTATCAAATAAAGCATTTCCCATGCTCTTGTAGCCAAAGAAAGCTGCATTTAGCAACAAATTGTGTAATTTGTTTAGTTGTGTTTTTCTTTAACTGACACAAATCAGCACAGTTTCCATATGGCCTGCATGAGTGAGGTAGGCTTTGAGGGAAACTTCCACGTGTCAGACTCCGAGAGGGTGAGGATAATATCCTCCCTTGGGAGTGGCCAAATGGGTGCACTGTGAGTGGCTGCTCTGGTCCCACAGGGCGTGAATGAAAGACATGACGGGTGTACGCTTATTTACGGTAGCCATATCCTGCAGAGCTTTCCCTTGCTCCAAACCACCTCTTTTGGAAGTGTCTGCCTCCTGGACCTGTCTTTCCACCACCGACCAGACATGGTTTCCTCAGAACCCCCTGCTTTCTGTGCCAAGTTCGGTTCCTGTGGTACCCTGGTGCTGCAGCACACTTAAGTTTAGTTCAGGAAGCTGATCAATTACCATTGGCATGAGGGTTAATTATTTATTCATTTGTTTCATTTTGGTTCACCGAATATGTGGTCATGTTCTTACTCTCTTCCTCTTCCTCGTCTTGTGAATAAATCTTTTGTTAATGAGAACCTGCTTTGTGGACACTGAGAGAACCGGGGGTCTCTGTGGTGCATTATTTAATTTGTCATGTAAACCCATATGCAGAACCAATTCAGAATGAACATGCGAAGGTGCCATCAATTGAAACCAAACTGCCCAACTGAAGGAGGGCAGATTTGGAACATCACTTCATTTATAAACAACTGACCTGCACACAAATTACATGCAGACGTGGAGATCTGACGTCGCCTGTCTGCCTGGTGGTCCATCAGTGTGGTTAGAACCCGCAACTGTGTATGTATATATATATATATATCTTCAATGATATGAAATTAATCTTCAATGCATTTCTACTTATTCACACATACATACGCATGCATATACTTACGCTAACATTCGGGGTCTGCCTAGCAGGCATGTAAGACATCGGCCATGATAAAGCTCGCAGTGTTAAGTGTGGAAAAGTTCTGAGGAGATTATGGCTGGTTCAATAGCGCAGTGGGCTGTTGACGCGTTATCAACGGAGGTCCGTGGTTCGAGCCCCGCATTGAGTCAGAATTCCTTCACACTTAGCCCCTCGCAGGAATTTGATCCTTGTTTATAAAATTATATATATACAGACTTGGCATTTAATATGGAATTTTTTTTTTTCTTGACTTGGGTTTACTTTCTTAACTCAGTATATCAATCTGGTGAGTTTCTTTTACACTTTGGTGATTTATTTGTTAAAAGAACCATGTCACTGATTGTCTGTCGCAGCAAGAATTCAACAACAGGATTATATCACAGGTGGCGTGGCAAAATGTACGGACAGGCGCATTTGGTGATTGGCTTCACAGTCGGGTATACAAGGGTTGTTGCGTTCTGTATTAGTGGAAAACAACTGCTGCACGTCTCCAAAAGTTATTGCCGCTTCCTCTGGAGATGGTCCGTCAACTCGACAATGCTGTTTGTCATGGAGTGGTGGCTTTACGAAATTACGGCATGAAACAGCGTGCTATTGCTCGGCAGTATGGCATCACTCAAGGTCAGGTGTCAAAGATCCTGAAACGAAATGCTCAGAGGGGTGTCCCTACTCCAATACCGAGGCCAAGACGTCCCCGCAGAACCACAAGGAGGGATGATCGCCAGCTGCACCGGTTAGTCCACAATGGCCGTACCAAGTCAGCTAATCGGCTTAGGGCTGAGTGGCAGCAACTGACAAATGTGCCTGTATCCAGAAGGCTAGTTAACCAACGACTGGTTCAAGCAGGCTATCGTGCCAGGCATCCCCTGAGAAAGCCACGACTGACGAGACAACACCGCCAGCGCCGATTGCAGTGGGCCAGAGAGCACCGTCAATGGCAGCCAGGACACTGGAATCACGTGATCTTCAGTGACGAGTCTAGATTTCTGGTCTATCGTCCAGATGGCCGCGTCCGAGTGCGCAGAAAAAGTGCATGAAGCCTACAACAAAGATTGTATAGTGCCAAGAGTCCAAGCTGGAGGTGGTGGGGTGACCGTTTGGGCTGCTTTTCATGCAGGGGGCAAAACTGACCTGGTTGTTCTGAATGGAAACCTGAACCAGTTCAAGTACAGGGCCATTCTGGAAGAAACATTGCTTCCATTTGCTCGTGCAGCCTTTCAAGGAAACTTTGTCTTCCAAGATGACAATGCACGGCCTCATCGTGCTCGCATGATCCAACACTTTCTTGCTGACCATGGTGTAGAGCATATGGAGTGGCCTGCCATGTCCCCGGATATGAATCCAATAGAGAACTTGTGGGCAGAATTAACGCGTCAAATCGACCACTTGGACCAGCAGCTGACATCTGTGCGTGAATTGCAGCAGGCTATTGTCACTGCATGGCAAGCGATTCCTGTCCAAACCTTGGCAAATCTCGTGAACAGCATGCCTCAACGTGTATGTGCTCTCCTGAATGCTCGTGGGGGTTACACGAAGTACTGAACTGTAATTTTACTGTCTGTAATCCCAGTCGTAATTTAACTTTTGTTTTTGTTAAAAAAAAAATTGGCTAATGTGCAAAATAAAGAGATACTTCTGGAAAACGTACAGAAGTTTAACACAGTGCTGTCCATGAATTGAGTTCGATATCAGTTTACATCACTTTCAAGGATCAATTTATTTGTTTCGAAATGTCAAATGTGGTTTTTGTTTCTTTTAAAGGTCACATTAACAAAATCTAGAATAATTTCAACATAATTCCAATGAACTTTTGGTTCTAAGACATCTTGAAAAGTAAGTTCACCCCCACAAAAAAAATATGCCATATTAAATGCAAGTCTGTATATATATATCGGAGCTTGTAATTTACATATGTATATGTATATATATGTTTTTTGGTTTTTTTTAAATCGCTTTGCATTCAGGCCAAAGAGTTCAATAGGTACACCGTACACCCTTTTCTACACACTCCAAAGGAAATTGTTTGTTTCACTTCAGACATCTATGAACCCCCGTCATTGGCGGGTACCTTTGCTGGCATACATATAAAAGCGAAATTTCCGTTTGTTTGTTTGTTTGTGAACCTACTATTTTGCCCCTTTTGACCCTTTTGCCCCTTTACATCCCTTATATCCCTTTGACCCTTTACACTCCTTTAGACGCCTTTGACCATTTACACCCCTTAAACTCCACAAACCCGCTAAACCCTTTATACCCCTTCGACCATCTTTCGAGCCCTTAGACCCCTTTTAACCCTTTACACCCCCTTAGACTTATTGGACCCTTTACACCCCTTTCATGCTTTAAATCCCTTAGACCTCTTTAGAACCTTTACACCCCTCAGACCCTTTAAACCCTTAGACTCCGTTCGACCCTTTACACCCCTTAGACCCCTTCAAACCCTTTACACCCCTTAGACCCCCTTTGACCATTTACACCCCTTTAGACGCCTTACACTCCATAGACCCTTTACACCCCTTAGACCCCTTCAAACCCTTTACACCCCTTAGACCCCCTTTGACCATTTACACCCCTTTAGACGCCTTACACTCCATAGACCCTTTACACCCCTTAGACCCCTTTACACCCCTTAGATCCCTTTAAACCCCTTTGAACTTTTTCACACCTTTGACCTATACACCCTTTAGACCGTTTCATACCCATTTCGACCCTTTTGAGACATATGCACCTTTTGACACTTTTCAGACCTATTGACTTTTTGAGACACTTTGACCAATTTAAGTCCATTTGGACATGTTTGACCCCTTTTGCTCTTTCATCCTTCGACACCTTTAAACCCCATTTGGCCCTTTTAAGATCCCTGATTCTTTAAACACTTTAGACCCCTTTATGACTCCAAAAAAACTTTAGACCCTGAGATAATTGTAAAACATTTCCTCCCAAAACCTGTTTTGCCGACCTTTTCCATGCACTATTCGCGTCGCATCACAAGTTGCGATGATGAATCTACACTGATATGTTAAAATGTGAAACTGAAACTACTGATCTATGGATCATTGAATGGGAAACCAGAATGAAATGCTGTGGGAATCTGCTGAAAGCAAAGCTATGGGGAATATATAGAGAGGGGGGAGGTCGGAGCTGAAGAAACTATGTGGAGAGGGATAGGTGCCTGGAGGTGGTCAGTTGGTATGGAAAGAAGTTTGGTGATCTTCCATCAGGCTTTGGTCCAAAACATGGCTAAACCCATTTCACAGCTGAGCTTTCATAATATCACCCTCATTCCTGAGTAGTACTTCGGATGTACAACAAGCATGGATTGGAAATCTTAGCTGATAGAATGGAATGAGGTTGTTAAGGTTACCAGCTGCACCCATTGCGACATTTGCTCACTGAATATTTACAATGGATTCCCATTTCCATCAATACACACTCCAAAGGAAATTGCTCATTTCAGGTGAGACATTTATGCACCCCCCACCGCTGCAGCATTCAATGACATTCTCGACGATTGTGTGCTTCCATCTTTGTGGCCACAGTTTTGGGGAAGGCCCTTTCCTGTTTCAGCATGACAATGCCCCCGTGCACAAAGCGAGGTCCATACAGAAATGGTTTGTCGAGATCGATGTGGAAGAACTTGACTGGCCTGCACAGAGCCCTGAACTCAACCCCATCAAACACCTTTGGAATGGATTGGAATGCCGACTGTGAGCCAGGCCTGATCACCCAACATCATTGCCGGACCTCACCAATGCTCTTGTGGATGAATGGAAGCAAATCCCCACAGCAATGTTCCAACATCTAGTGGAAAGCCTTCCCAGAAGAGTGGAGGCTGTTATAGCAAGAAATGGGGGACCAACTCCATATTAATGCCCATGATTTTGGAATGAGATGTTCGATGAGCACATGCGGGTGTGATGTTCGGGTGGTCCACATACTTTTGGCCATGTCATGTATGTTTGTGTATGTATGTCTATATACACACACACACACACTCACACACACACACACACACACACACACACACACACACACACTCCTTTGTAGGTTACGAGTAGTTTTCATATTTTTCACTGAACGACTTTGAACGACATAGGATGTCCCATCTGTGGCTCAATTTGGTGGCCAGCTTTTTAAATATGGTCAGCCCACAGGGGCTGGCACTGAGGCCTGGAAGTTCAACAGTCCCACTTCTGGTGGCTGAATATGTAAATAGATGGGCCTGTTCATTTGACGATTATTCTGGAGTGGCAGGGTGAGACTGAGATTTGCCACAATTGAAAGACATGTTACCTTTTTCTCAGATCAGCAATAATGAAATGCAAATCAGCAGAGCGTGATGCAGCTGCTGCATGTCTATCAGTGGAATGGGGGTTCCGTATTACATAATGTGGAGTCATCTGCAAAAAGGAAGGGAGGTTTCTTAAGAGCATCTGACTGGTCGTTTATGTATATGAGGAACAACCTGGGCCAAGACATGTTTATGTAGATCTGTCGTGGCACATTCCAGCCTCCACTGGGAAAATAGAGGAGATGGTTCAATTGATAGCAACATGCTTATCTATTGTGCAAGTGGAAGAAACCAGAAATCTAGGTATGAAGGCAATGCATGTTGTATGCCTCGGGCAACGAGTTTGGCAAGCAAAGGATTCCAGACTGTGTTGAATACCCGAGCTATGTCCAGGGAGATGGTCCTGACGTTTTGATTTAGACCCTCCAGCCATTGCTGAGAAAGAACCAGCAGCATGTCCATAGTTATTACTGGTGCAGAATCCAAATGGGTGGCTAGAGATCACTCTGCTTGAGAAGATGAAATTGATATTGGCAGCAATGATTGATTCCATGAGTTTGGTTATATTTAGAAGTAATTCTCTCTCCTTTCCTTCCCCTTTCTCTTCCTCTGTTATTATCCCAACCACATTAACTTCATATACCAGTTTGCTTCTCTTGTTTGTAGTAATCTTGCAATTAACTTGATCTAACTTCAATGTCCACATCACATGATACAAAGGAATTCAAAAATGTTTTCCCGTCACTATGAAGCAAAATCTAGGACATACTCGCGTATGTTTAAAAAAAAAAGTAATTTCCAGCCAATGGCACGCACATTCTCCCCAGTGGTGCACCAGTTTCCTGATGCCATTTCAATAAAGTGTTTTGTATTGATATTTGTGGGAAAATTACAGGCCCACACCAGGAATCAAACCCAGGTCCTTTAGTGAACCGGACCAGTGCAGATATGTCAGCAACAGGGCAGATAGGACTGGTTTGTACATGGTGCAAAAAGACTTTTATTGGGCCCAAACTTCTAATACTTTCTTACATCGGCGAATATTGCAGAAGATCTCTTGTCGTATGTGCAGCAAATGCCCATATTCTGAATTATCACGAGATATAAACTTTTGTTTTGCTCCTTATGTGTAACATTACAAGGACCGATATCGCACTTTCATAACTGACTGGCCCTCATGTTTCGGGTGAGGAGTGCTCCCAATGTTGACTCGTTTTCACCTTGGAAAAAATTTGGGCCATCATATGACAACAAACAACAAGAACAGGCATTTTAAGGCCATTTCCCCTGCAAGAGCAGGGGTTAGCCTTGCAGTCCCCATGACCATCATATGACAAAAGGAAAAAATTGGGTCATCATCTGAAAAAAGGGAAAAATTGGGTCATCTGACAAAAGGAAAAATTGGGTCATCATCTGACAAAAGGAAAAAAATTGGGTTATCTGACAAAAAGAAAAAATTGGGTCATCTGACAAATGGGGGAAAATGGGTCATCTGAAAAAAAGAAAAAATTGGGTCATCTGACAAAAGGAAAAAAATGGGTCACCTGATAAAAGGAAAGAAATTGGGTCATCTGACAAAAGGAATAAATTGGGTCTTCATATGACAAAAGGAAAAAATTGGGTCATCATCTGACAAACCAAAAATTGGGTCATCTGACAAAAGGAAAAAATTGGGTCTTCATATGACAAAAGGAAAAAATTGGGTCATCATCTGACAAAGGGAAAAATTGGGTCATCTGACAAAGGGAAAAAATTGGGTCATCATCTGACAAAAGGAAAAAAATTGGGTCATCTGACAAAAAGAAAAATTGGGTCATCTGACAAAAGGGAAAAAATGGGTCATCATCTGACAAATGGAAAAAATTGGGTCATCTGGCAAAAGGGAAAAATTGGGTCATCTGACAAAAGGAAAAAAAATTGGGTCATCTGACAAAAAGAAAAAATTGGGTCTTCATATGACAAAAGGAAAAAATTGGGTCATCTGACAAAAGGAAAAAAATGGGTCATCATCTGACAAAAGGGAAAAATTGGGTCATCTGAAAAAAGGAAAAAATGGGTCATCATCTGACAAAAGGAAAAAATTGGGTCATCTGACAAAAGGAAAAATTTTGGTCATCTGACCAAAGGAAAAAATTGGGTCATCATCTGACAAAAGGAAAAAATTGGGTCATCTGACAAAAAGAAAAAATGGGTCATCATCTGACAAAAGGAAAAAATTGGGTCATCATATGACAAAAGGAAAAAATTGGGTTATCTGGCAAAAGGAAAAATTGGGTCATCATCTGACAAAAGGAAAAAATTGGGTTATCTGACAAAAGGAAAAATTGTCTCAGAATCGTAATCATCGCACTCAGCTGTCAAAATAAGGACACGCATTTTACTTTCCAAATACCATCTTGCTCTCCTGTGGTTTGTTTGCAATTTGTTTGGAAGTCACACTCTCGTTAGGAAGGCTCCTGCACCCATGAGCTTATCTGCTGCAAGCTGTTTTCACATTTGCAAAAATCGTCCATAATGCTCAAGTCAACACAATCACCCATATGTTTACATATATTAGGGCAGCAAATGTGTCATCTCCTTTCTTTTATGGTTCAAATATATTTATTTAAGCCTCCATGAGGATTTTTTTTGTTAGCCAGCAGACAAGTTGGACAAGCGAAACAAATATTTATCTTTCCCAAATTTCACTCTGCTTCCCATCTAGAACATTCTTCCATCAATCTTGTATCCTTTTTCGCACATTTGGCTAGCCTTGCACATCCATCTGTGTCGTCATTCATTTACTTTCTAATCTCTTCTCTCATCTCTACACCAGCACCCTTAATAAATTACTAATTTCTACAACCCTTAATCTTAAGTTCCGTCGTGCGAAGTCCTTCCTTGGCACACCTGAGCTCCTCACCACATACAAGGCTTTCATCCGCAGCTCAATGGAATACTGCTCTCCCCTCTGGGCCGGTGCTCCTGCCTCACACCTAGCTCGGCTTCACGCTGTTGAAACCAAAGCGTTCAGAATCATTGGAATCTCCCGCGATGACGCTATCTCCGAGGGCCTTTCACTCACTCACCGCAGGCAGGTTGGTGGTCTTTCCGTCTTCTACCGACTCCTCTCCGGCCTTGCTCCCCCAGCTCTCTCTGGGCTCTGTCCCCCAAATATTCCTGCAGGTCGCACAAGATCTGCCTGCAACGCTCTTATGGTTAAACTGCCAAAATCAAGACTCTCTGCTCACCTTCACTCCTTCATTCCTCTTTTCCCCCGCCTCTGGAACAAACTCCCTCACTCTCTTCAATCCCACTCCTCCCTCCAGGTCTTTAAACCGGCTATTCACCACCATCTCTTATCTTCCCCCATCCAAAACCTTGATCTTTTCTACCCCCGCTAATTTCACCCCAAATCCACTTTTTTGAGGTGACTTTTGTCTTCTTTCCTGGAAGTCCTTGGTGTCCTTGCGTTTTATACCTATCCTGCCTCCCCCCAGGCCCTCTGCCTTCCACACATCTCCCGATGTCCCTGCCCTCAAATGTTGTGTTTGTGCGCTTCCTCCCCTTCTCTCCCCATCTTGTCGACCACTCCCCTTTTTATATACTTTGTTTGCTTGTTTGTTTGATTTGTTTGTTTGATAAATGTTAGCTCTTTCACGAGCCTCGACTCTGTATACAAAAAAACAAAAACAAAAAAAAACAACCCTCATTTGAATGTCAGGCCTGGCCAACTGGTCCTAGCTGACCCCACAGGAAGGTGGGAATAATTGCAGCTGTTATTTGTTGAAATTGTTGTAATTGCACAGCAAGAGTTTGTAATGGTAAGATAACACATTCTCGGACAAAAGAATAAAACATGTTAAATCTTTCCCAGAACACATGATGTTGGTTCATGGAAGAGCTCAAGCTTTTGGGTCTCACTATCTGCCATGATCTTTCTTGGGAAAACCACATTTCCAAGCTGGCCTCCAAAGCCAGTCGCCGACTGGGCATCCTCCGTCGTGCGAAGTCCTTCCTTGGCACACCTGAGCTCCTCACCACATACAAGGCTTTCATCCGCAGCTCAATGGAATACTGTTCCCCCCTCTGGGCTGGTGCTCCTGCCTCACACCTTGCTCGACTTCACGCTGTTGAGGCCAAAGCTTTCAGAATCATTGGAATCTCCTGCGATGTAGTCAACGCCGAGGGCCTTTCACTCACTCACCGCAGGCAGGTTGGTGGTCTTTCTGTCTTCTACCGACTCCTCTCCGGCCTTGCTCCCCCAGCTCTCTCTGTGCTCTGTCCCCCCAATATTCCTTCAGGTCGCACAAGATTTGCCTGCAGCCCTCTTATGGTTAAACTGCCAAAGTCTAGGCTCTCTGCTCACCTTCACTCTTTCATTCCCCTTTTCTCCCGCCTCTGGAACAAACTTCCCCACTCCCTTCAATCCCACTCCTCCCTCCAGGTCTTTAAAACAGCTGTTCACCACCATCTCTTATCGTCCCCCATCGAAAACCTTGATCTTTTCTACCCCCGGTAATTCACCCCAGAGTCCTTGCAGTGTTCATATGTTTTAATTCTCTCCCACCTCCCCCCAAGTCCTCCCGATGTCCCTGCTCTCAAATGTTGTGTTTGTGTCCTTCCCCCTCTTCCCCCTCTCTTTTGTGTCCTTCCCCCTCTCTCCCCATCTTGTCTGCCGCTCCCCTTGTTTTTTGTGTTTTGTGTGTCGGTTTGTCTTTTTGTGTGATTAATGTTAGCTCTTTCACGAGCCTCGATCTTGTATACAAAAAAAAAACAAAAAAAAAAAAACGAGGTGACAGAGGGTAGGAGTTGGATACTCAATTGGAGAGAACGCACAAGAGAAAGAACAAACAGGAAAAATATATAGAGAGAGGGAGAGAGTAGCCAATGAAACAGTCACCAGCAAATAAGAGGAATGAAGAACTAGTCTTGCTCCTCAAGGCTAGTATTGATCTGCGTTGGCGGACAAGTAAAACAATCGATGGAATCAACAGAGCATTAATCAAGGTGTGCAAATGCCACAGGAAGCAAGGAGAAGCTGATGTTTGGGGCGTTAACCCTTCGTCGGAGCTAAAGAGCTCCTTTTCATTTGTGAGGGAACGCCCTCTTTTGCTCCGACGAAAGATTAATGCTCGAAACATCAGATGATCCTTGCTTCCCATGGGTGTCAGCTTAACTCAATCAACTTTGTCTCGAATCCATCCATTGCAAGTAAGAAGGTTGGGTTAATGGGGGCAGAAGTGGGGGATGACATAAGGTGTTGCCTGAATAAAGAGGAGATTGTGATTCCAAAAACTCTGGAAAACAGTTCCACAAATGAACGAAAATTGTTTTGGGTGTTTGCCCAGGGTGGAAAGCCTTTATATATTTGAGGTTAACCAGGAGGCGTTAACTGGAAGCATGTGTATATCCTAGAGGATCTGAGAAAGGGTAAATGCTGAAAGGTCAGAGTTAGATCAGATGAGAGGCAGTAATAAATCGAGAGCACACCGACCTCGGGAGACTCATCATGGGGAATTCCAATAATTTCAGAGCTTTTTATTCCAGAGAATCTGGGGGCCACCTGCAGATGTGATGCGGACACGCCTCTGTATTTATTGAGCTGTATATATATTTTTCCAGGTTTAACACTAAGGAAAATTAATTTCCAGACAAATAATCATCATTACTCTATTCCACAACCAGCTCAGACTTTTTGGAGCCCAATGTTGGCATTTTCATGTGTAAATTCGATCCCAAAGATGTCCATATCCTCTTACCGCTAACCTATCTACCATTAGGGCCATAAACAGTAGACAATTTACAAAAAAAGATGCATCATTTTATCACCACCAGCATTGCCTTTTTCTTCGACATTATTTCCTTCCCCCCCCCCCCCCCCCCCCCCACCTACCATAGCCTCCCGTTTCTCCCATTTGTTATTCTCTTCCATTCCTTTCTCTTCCATCCGTTTTTACGATTCCGCAGCTGAAGGCGCCGAAGGCATCATATTTTCGGGTTGTGGGTCCGGCTATGCATCTGCCCGTGTGTAACAGATTTTTGTCCCCAGTCGCACCGCGGAGCGAAAGGGGGACTATGGTTTTCCCCTCCGTCCGTGTGTCCGTCCGTGCGTGCGTGCGGGCGTGCGTGCGTGCATATGTGCGTGCGTGCATAAGCGAAGGACCGAATTCTAATTTGGTGTGTGGGTGCAACCCACATCAAAATCCAAGATGGCCGCCGCCATGTATGTCTGACGCCATGTATGTCTGAACCTTGTGAGCGGAATATCTTGAAAAATAAGCGAAGTACCAACGTCTAATCTCGCGTGTGAGTGTATCTGCGCATAAGGAGGAACGCTATTGAAAATTGGGTCGCCACGTCAAAGTCCAAGATGGCCGCCACCATATATATGTCTGAACCTTTTGAGCGAAATATCTTGAAAAATAAACGAACTACTAACTTCTCATCTAGTGTGTGGGTGTATATAGGCATAAGGAAGAACGCTATTGAAAATTGGATCGCCACGTCAAAGTCCAAGATGGCCGCCACCATATATATGTCTGAACCTTGTGAGCGAAATATCTTGAAAAATAAACGAACTACTAACTTCTAATCTGGTGTGTGGGTGTATCTATGCAGAAAGAAGAACGCTATTGAAAATTGGGTCGCCACGTCAAAATCCAAGATGGCCGCCGCCATGTATGTCTGAACCTTGTGAGCGGATTATCTTGAAAAATAAGCGAAGTACCAACTTCTAATCTGGTGTGTGGGTGTATCTAGGCATATGGACGAAAGTTATTGAAAATTGGGTCGCCACGTCAAAATCCAAGATGGCCGCCACCATATATATGTCTGAACCTTGTGAGCGAAATATCTTGAAAAATAAACGAACTACTAACTTCGAATCAGGTGTGTGGGTGTATCTACGCATAAAGGGAGAACGCTATTGGAAATTGGGTCGCCACGTCAAAATCCAAGATGGCCGCCTTGCGTCTTCCACTTTGTCAACTCACATCACTTCACCGACGGGGGGCCTAGGCGTAACGCTTGTCGTTTCTGCGATAACTTGTGAACCGCTGAAGGGATTCAAATTAAACTTGGTGAAAGTATGAACTGTAAGACAAAGGTGAACTGATTATATTTTGTGTTCGAAAGGTCAAAGGTCTATTGTCATGTCACCTTTAATGGAAAATCCTTTTCGTTAAACCAGATTAACTTAATCACAGAAAGGATTTCAACCAAACTTGGCACAAATGTAGACTATGATACTGTAACACAAGTATGGACAGGTCAAAGGTCATGTGACCTTTGAGAATCATTTTGGAGATCATAACTTGAGTTAGAAGCGTCTGACATCTGAATTTTTTTCTCTCTTTTATTTATTTTATACAGGATCTAAGACTTGTAGTGGAGCTGCCACAAACACATCTCACACACATGGACATACAGACAAATACACGAGATAGACACACCACAGGACTGTTGGAGACAGCATAGGACTAAACAAATGAGACACAACAGAGGACTAAACACAGCAACTGAGCTTCGGGAAACTACCAACACTTCCAGGGGTTCTCTGGCTACCAACAACGCTACAACTGCATCACATTTCTCGCCTTTCACACCGCACTCAGCGGGGCATTTCCGAAGGGGGAATTTTCGCCTAGCCATGGAATTTCTCCTCTTCTACGTATCTCTCCTTTCTCTCTGACACTCATGTGACCTTTAGCTTTTAATGTGACCTTTAATTGCCATCAAATGTAACAGAGGGTTGACATTTAATGTGAGCGGAGGATATCTATCCATTGATGCATTGTCATCAAATTCCATATTTTCTAGTTTTCTATACAAGGCTCTATCTAGTATGTTCATGGAGGAGCAAAACGACAAAGGGCAACAGGTTTACTGTCTACTAAAGGGTATGAACGGGGAGGTGGGAGGTGGGATGGAAGGAAGTGGGGGTGGACAAGTACAAGGAGGAAAAGTTGAATAACAGAAAACGAGTAACAATTACCTGGAGTGAAACAGAATGAGAAGGAACCAGGATGCCGAGACGAGATCATAGATGTGCATGGATTTTTAAGGGAAGTGCATTTGAAAGACTGAAGTGAGCGAGTTTTTTTTTTTTTTTGTATACAAGATCGAGGCTCATGTAAGAGCTAACATTAATCACAAAAAAAAAACGGACACATAAAAAAACATATAATAAAGGGAGCGAGAGACAAGATGGGGAGAGAGGGGGAAGCACACAAGTACAACAGTAGAGAGCAGGGACATCGGGAGATCTGTGGGAGGGAGAGGGCTTGGGGGGCGGGGGGGGGGGGGAGGAGGAGTTTTCTTCCTTCGCGATGGTCTGCATACATTGCTCTGCATACGTAATATTCCGATAGCCCATTAATTCTCTTAACAAGCAATAGAATGTGTGGAATGTGTAGATATATCCCAGGTGAAGACCCTGTTGCAGGGCAGATGCTTGATTTAAGTGTGCCGCACCCTCTTGCGTACTTTTCTTTTCTCCTCTTCCCCGAGAAAGGTTGTGTGTTTAAATTCTCAGCTGGTATTCTCAAACAACCCAGCAACACTTTAAAACAAGACTGCTGACAAAGAGAGAGAGAGAGGGAGAATGAGACAGAACATATCGGCCAGCCGGTTTTCGGAATGCGGATCGTGGAGATTCGAAGCTTTACTTCCCAGCCGGTGCAGTGTCGGAAAACAAATAACAGGATTGTTTTCGTTGATTATGTTCAAAAGCCTCTGCTCAAATGTGTGGAAATGTACATCAGGTCGGCACGTTCATTTCTCGACAGGGGGCAAAATAAAGTTGCAGTTTTTGTTGTGCATGTAATTTACACCAGGCTTGAATCTGTGAAAGTTGAATTCGTGAAAACGTGTGAAATTTACACCAGTCTTGTTGATGTGAAAAAGCATCTGCTCGAATATGTGTAGAAATAGGTGGTGGAATGGGTAGAGCACCTGCTTGGGTCTGGGAGGTCGATGGTTCGATCCCAGCCGAGGTATCCCAAAGACTTTTAAAATGGTACTTGTTGCTTCCTTGCTCAGCATTTAAAGATGATATAACGAACCGTCCCATATACCTTCTCAATAGCCCTCTCAAAGAAGATGTCACTCACACTCTCGGGTCTCACTCTCAGCCATAATAATATCTCTTGGGCAAACCACATTTGAAAGTTGGCCTCCAAAGTCAGTCGCTGACTCAGCAACCTCCGTCATGCAAAGTCTTTCCCTTGGCACGCCTGAACCCCTATCCAGCAACAAGGCTATCATCCACAGCTTCATGGAGTACTGCTCTCTCCTCTCGGCTGGTGCCCCCTGTCCCACCTTGCTCAGCTTGTACACCATGGAAACCAAGGCCTTCAAGATCATTGGAATCTCCCACGATGAAGCTGAGTCTATGGGCCTATCACTTTGCCATTTCCAACAGGTCGGTAACCTCTCTGTCTTCTTCTGCCTCCTTTCTGGTCTTGTACCATCTGCCAACACCAGCAACCTCCTTCTCATGAAACTCCCAAATTCCAGAATCACTGCTCACCTCCACTCATTTGCTCCTCATTTTTCCTGCCTGTGGAACCAACTTCTACATTCTCTCCATCTCTTTCTTCCCTCCAGATCTTCAAGAAAGCTGCTCACCACTATCTCAAGTCATCCCCCATCCCAAACCATGATCTTTTCTACACCCATTAAACCACAGACTCCCACACACTTCGCCCCCCACGCCCCTGCAATTTTGCTTCTGTATGTATCTTGTCCACCACTTGCTTTCCCAACCCCTCATCCTTACCAGCATATCCCTTGTTGTCAGTCTCTGTCTGTTTTCTCTGTCGGCTCTGCTGTTGTTATTTCTCCATTCTCTTTCTGCTCTTTACTTTGTTATGTTGTATCCTGACCAGTTCTGTGTTCTAGCTCTTCCACAAGCCTTGACTCTGTGTGCAAAAAAGTGTTTGTGGAACAACTATCTTTGGAGTACCCAGCTGTTCAATGGAGGTTTGCGGAGAAATAGACCTTGTGTCTTTGGTTCTGCAATCCATACATGTCCTCCCTCCTTCAATGTCTGTGCCGTCTTTGGTTCTGCAAGGCACGGCATTTGTTACTGCAGCTTATATCAACTTGGATGATAACAAGCATTTGAATTTATTTTACAACCAATTTCAGTTGCTTTAAAGTGCAGGCTGTTTACAAAGTCCCATTACCCCCTCCGCATAACTTGATAAATTAATATAATGAACACACAAGAGGAAAGGCTGACATTAATTAATTAATTAATTAAGCTTAACATTAACATGACCATATATACGAAACATACCAGGGTTGATTTATTATCGGGAGGTAACAGGATTTTTTATACACCTTCATGTACACTGCACAGTGCACATGCTACCATGGTTGACACCTCCAATCCTTTTCGTATCCTACACCTGCCACTGTACTTGCATTAATTACCTCTGCACCGAAGGTGGATGGAGCTTATCTTTTCAACCCTGTCTGTCTGTCTGTCGTGATTGTCTGTTTAATTCTCCATCTGTGAGCAGGATATCTCAAAAAGTTATGGACAGATTCGGACAAAACTTGCTGTACAAGTTTGGTGTGTGACAAAGACAAATGGGTTCGATTTTGGTGAAGATTAGGATCTGGATATGAGAATTTTATTTATTTATTTTAAGTGATTCTTCACCATTGAGAGATCGGGCCAAGAATAATATATAACATGATATTTCAAAAAGTTGTGGACGTATTATGACAAAACTTGGTGGATGAGTTGAGTCGGTGAGAAGAACAAGCCGATTCAATTTTGGTTAAGATTCGGATGCAGATCGGGCCTATCAGTGGATACAAAACATATTTTACTGTTCAGCATGGCGGATGTATTTAGTCAACTGAGTGTCGTTATACTTATATACAGTGTATAGATTATGTTAGTGGAATCCATGATAACCCAAAATAATCCTTCAATATTACAACATATCAAATACTCGATAACATATCAATTTTTCCTCTTAACCCTTGGATGCAGTGATTGGGCGTCGGGTCCACAAGGTTTTTTTTGTTGCAAAAACTTTGCTGTACAATTTTTTTTGGGAATGAGGCTCATTTTCACCGACTTTTATGTTGTTACACAAAATTCAGTGACATAAATAAATAAAATTTTCATTCAGGCTCGTGGGAAATCTTCTTCATTCTCGACTTATAACCCGAAAATCCGACACGAATGCAGGCCTGGGGCCTTTGAGGCCCCGCATAAATGTTGTTGTACTACTATGTTATATCATTATTTTCTTGATATGAGCCTCATTATATGCTCCTATAACTTGGTTACAAATAATTCAGTGACAAAAATCTGAAAATTTCATTCAGGTTAGTGGGAACATTCGTGGGGCCTCCGAGGCCCAATGGCTGCATTGGTGTAGGATTTTTGATAGTTGTAGACATATACATTCGAAATAAAAGGATCAGTGAATCATATTTTTTGAGCAAATATTCCTACATGAGCCTCAACATTGTAGAGAAAAAAAAGTTGAAACACCAAGAACAAAAAAAAAATTTTGCAAAAAAAATAAAATGATTCATTATTTGTATGGGATTCTTCCAAATAATAGGATCAATGATTCACATTTTCTGAGCAAATACACATCCATGAGCATCGACTTGGATTGAAAAAGGATATGAAAGGAAAAAAATCTATTAAAAAAAAACAAAAACGACACGAATACATCCATTGGGCCTCCGAGGCCCAATGGCTGCGTTTATGTAGGATTTTTGCCGCCTGCATCTAAGGGTTAAAAATAGGATATATTAGCAAGTTGAATCAATTTTTCGGCCCAACCTTTGTTTCACTCACCTCTGATCCGTGACATCACAGCATAAAACAAATCTCTTGTTATTGCTTTTCCCAGTGCACAGCACAGTAATCGATGTGAAATTTATTTTCAAATCTCTCACCATCATTCCATGTCAGTGTCTTCGGTGGTTGCAGTAATACAAACAAGGACGGATTGAGGGTGCAAAAGTGGCCAAACGACCCAAAAGTTGCCACCACTCGGATAAAATTTGTTCAGCTTGCACAAAGCTGCAGGAACCAAACTAAATGGTTGAATTCGTTTCCCACACCGTTATGCAATGACAGTCGTGGCTAGATGTTGTGGATTCCAACCCCTTTTTTAAAAAAACAATCAATGCTGGGCCTTGCACTATTTCGAAAAACAAACGAGCATTTGTCGGAAAAAACAACAACCACACAGCGTCCGGTTCCAAATGTGACAGCTTCACGGTGAGACATTGAACAACTGATCCATGATGAGAGGGATGCTGATTTGTCATCAAACCGGCTGCCAAAAGACTTCAATCTCCATGATATATGTTGACTCGTAACGCTGCTGCTCCGTCATATGTTGAGTACAATGGTGGAGAAAAATCAGCCCAATTTTTCATTTGTGGCGACTTCAACGACAAAATCGAAGACTATATTTCCTCTGGATGTGAACAGCTTTTAGACAGCAGATAAAATCACTTTCCGCTCTGTATCGCATCGTTCCCACTGCCTTCCTAATCATACCACTCACCAACTTCCATATATCGGGATACTTCAGATTTGATGAACCAATAAATGGACTCATTTATTTACTAGATTACACTTTTTATTTTAAATACAATCCCAAATAGTCTAGCTGTAGGAAAGCCAATTTGGCCTAACCCAAATATCTAGGTCAAAGTTTTTGGGTTTTTTTGTATACAGAATCGAGGCTCGTGGAAGAGCGAACACATTGAACATGAAAACGTGCACAGACACACAAAACATGCAATGAAGGGAGCAGGAGACAAAAGGGGGAGAGAGGGGGAAGCACACAAGCACAACGTTTGGGAGCAGGGACATCGGGAGATCTGTGGGAGGGAGAGGGCTTGGTGGGAGGAGGCACGGGTAGGGAAGGGGGGGGGGGGAGGTGGGAGAAGTATAAAACACCTCGGACACTGCAAGGACTTCCAGGAAAGAAGTCGGTATTTCAAAAAAGTGGATCTGGGGTGAATTAACGGGGGTCGAAAAGATCAAGGTTTTGGATGGGGGAAGACACGAGATTTTTTTTTGAATACAAGATCGAGGCTCGTGAAAGAGCTAACATTAATTACAAAAAAAAGAAAACGGAGGAAGATTTATGTTTGAAATTTGAAAAGTTTGAAAAGGAATTTATGTTTGAAAAGAGCTAAAAATTTCTGATTGGGACGTATGTAATGATATTCACATGTGTGTGAAGTTGAAACGTTTGGGCAATTCGAAAAATTGCCTTTGGGCAAGTCAGAAACATGATATAAATATTTTTTTGCATGATTTCAGACATGCAGAGTTGATTGGAACGACCATGTAATTGCCAAAATATATAAAAATGAAGATTTTGGGTATGCATCGTGGATGTATGCTCTGCAGCAAGGGGGCATCATTTCCTTGATGGTGTCAATATGGAGCGCCCAGACTGCTTCTTTCTCTACTCTAATGTATTTCATGATGGTGAACATGGGCCGGATCAGGCAATCCACCAAAGTTTTGCGGTTCTGCTTTTTGATGAAACATCATCCAGGGAATGTTGGAGATCTGCCATGCTTTGCAGATCATACTTCCCAAAAGGCGACCGTAGGATATCTTCCACCAGCATCCTGAGAGCTCTGACGTTCCATGGATATTTCTTGCCACTGATAAATTTTTAAAACACCCCAAAACGGAACACTTATAATTTGTACGATACAAGTCTCAACCATCATCATGGCAATGGAACCACAGTTACTCATTAGGAAGTGCATACCACCCAATCTCAGATTGGCCCAGTCTCGCAAATACCATGCAGTGCAAACTGGTATAGTTGAAAACTGGTCAGCTGTGAAGATCACATATTATTATCGTACTCTGTCTGATACTAGTTTTGCCTTTAACATTACTGTCATCATTGTTATTGTTGTTGTGTTGCCCCAGTCAGTTCTGGTTGAATAGACCAGCAGCACGGAGAAAGCCGATCGACCTCACAGGGTTGACCCAGAGATCCCTCACATCCAAGTTGTTGTGCTCTTGCCTAGGTGAAGCCAGGACCTGGATTTATCCAGTCTCCCATTATATGTTTTATTGTGTGTGGAGCGGCCTGGTTGCAGTTGTCGTCAGTGGTATCACTGAGTCTATGTTTGGAGTGTAAAAAGTTGTGGGTGGTGTTCTCAGTGAAGGCGTGAAAGGTGAACATGATCAGACCACTAACATAACCCGATGTAACCCTAACATCAATGTTGTTGGATGGGCTGGAGGCTTGTCGATGAGCGGAAAGTAAATGACTTTGGTTTTCGGCTTCAAAGAATGACTTTGTTGTTGGCACAGTCTGGAATTTGAACCTTTGAATTCCAGGCATTTCTCACTACGATGAATATCCTGAAAAAATGCAAAAATCATTTTCCTCAGCTATTTTTCATGAAAAGTCCTGTTGGGTTTGGAAAATCTGGTGGGAGTGGTGAAGTGGGCAACTGTGGCAGCGTGGGATTATTTGAACCACTGTAATAAGTGATGTCATCATCCTAGTCATCTATTTATTGGCTGAGACATTTAATCCTTTCTCAGTCTTCAAATGTCACTTTATGAGTGTCTTCCTCATGGGTTAGTTGTGTAATGATCATCACAAGGGAATGAGTTGACAGCTCTCCATTTGTTGAGCTTACGTCTGTGTCAAAGTTGTCACACACTACCTGAACTACGCCATGCTTTACATCTGATAGTCTTCGTTGCTTGGTATGAACAGCTGCAGCTACTGCTGTTGACTTTTTGAAGCAAAGGACTTCCTCATAACTGCATGTAACACGATAGTCAAACACGTGAGTTGCTATCATCTTAGAGTCCTTAAAAGTAATGCACATCATACTATTTGAAGATCTGTTGGCTGATTTCCTACAGCACTTGTCACAATATTTCCGATCAACAGAGTTGGCAAGGATTTATCCAACTTTGGAGACTCAGCAGCGAGCAGTGTCTGCAAAGTGTTTGACACATAATCTGTTATTTCACATCTCCGAGGACTTTTGTATTCCTCGAACATATCAATGGAATTCTATATGTGATTTTTTTTATCGTCAGCAATGGTATTTACAACATGCTTCAGAACAAGATTTTTATTTTTTTTCCTGGCCTCCAAAGGCCAGGAAGATATGATGAAGATATGATGAATCTTGTGCACATTTGTCCAGTGCATCATATGTAAGAATTTTAGGTGGAACCTACATGAAGATCACTCACAGCACCTTCTGTCCGAATTCTGGCGTCACTTGCCCAGCAAACATCATGAGCTTCACACTTCTCTAATAAGTACTGCTCATAAGGCTTTCCATCACGCTCTGGATGTGTAGATGTACACATATATGCAGGTGTCCATCTTTCTGGATGCTTTGTGTCTTTATTAACATCACTCACCTCTTCGCAGTAAAAACTCTGATGCGTGACATCAAATGGTGGGTATGAACGACGCAGCTTTTTGCCTGGTTGAGAAAAATGATCATCTGCTTCAAATTTGGCAACACTCGACTTTGAAATGTGTCGAGACATACAGTTTTTATGGTAATGAATTGTCAAATGTTCATTTTCAGAAAGCCGCCTTTCCAGATCGACATGTAAATCACCTTCATATGATTTGCTTACATTGATGATGGTGCGTATTCGTGCTGGCCCACTGTGTTTTTAGAGCAGCGCTCTTTCTCAATTCATCTCCATATTAGAACTTTAAAAGGCATTCTTCAGCCATTATTCACTTACTAAAGAAAATAGCAATACAACATTAGCTCAGAAGATTGACGGAAATGTTAAAATTGCCTCTTGAAAAACGGAGATCCACAAAAAACAGAAAATGTATTCACAGTTTTGTTAATTTTGGCACATATCCTGGTATTAACGATGCTTTTGGTTGTAAACATGGTCGCCATCTTGGCTTCTGTACATTTTGGTCATGAAATAGTACTTCCAAAAGAGGCTGAATGTCAACATGAATTTTTTTTACACATGTCTGGTACTTTTCTGGTTTAAAAGATATCAGAATTTCTTCAGTAATAGCTGATTTTGGAGTTTCGTGGTGGCCATCTTGAATTTTTCAAATTTATCAAGCATGACCGTTTTCACACCCACCTGCATTTCATTACATACACCCCAAAGATAAATTATCAGCAAAATATTTTTTAACTAAAAATATTGGTTTACCGTCATGGCTTCCAGACTAATGGGCTTCACAAAGAAGAGTAAACCACCTTTAGGTTACCTTTAACCTTTAACCTTTAACCTTTAGGTGGTTCACAAAGAAGAGTAATAATTAAAAATGGGTAAGTAATAATTACAAATCACACTCAGAGTAACAGGAGTAGCATGACACTCATTCACTACTGACAGTGGAATCAGAGTGTGAATCAGTGATGTAGTATTCTGTTAAGATGATAGCCACTGTTATGGTTAACCTTTGAAGTCTTTACACTGCGCCGTGATGTCACAGTTCAATGGGTGCAGTATTTTGCTGCAGGTGAAAAGTTATTCCCAATTTTCTTTCCTTTTTTTTCTCTCCCAAAAATTTAATCTTTTTTTCTTTCAATAATTTAACATGAATAATTACCCTGCACACACTTAGTGAAAAGCGGGGTTAAGCAATAGGTTAACATCTGTCTGTCTCTCTGTCTACAAACGTCACTTTATCGTTGATGACCAACTTGATTTCAATTGAATGTTATATTTTGAATACGAATTGGAAAGTGAATTGGAAAATGAAATGGAAAATTAATCTGTAGTTTATTAGTAATTTGGCTCTGAATTTGACCCGATCACACGTGTGCAGAGAGGAGTGAGATCATTTTAGGCAGGGAAGCCGCTTCAATATTTGGCTCTGTCTTTCCTCCCATCCGTCCGTCCATCCATCAAAAATGAAGAAGAACCTTTCTAACCCACCATGTTTAATTCTAAAGGGTTCTAAATGGTAATTCAAATGGGTTCTAAAGGGTAACTCTGCAGTGTAATTCTAAAGGGTAACTCTAATGGGTTCTAAAGGGTAATTCTAATGGGTTCTAAAGGGTTCTAAAAGGTATTCTAATGTTTTTCGTTCATTTTAAGGCTTTGCCTATTTCATATTAAAAGTGCCAAACTACCAAAATTCGTTCCTCATTCGTCTCTCATTCGTCTCTCATTCGACCCTCATTCATCCCTCATTCGATCCTCATTCGTTCCTCATTCGTCTTTCATTCGTTTTTCATTTTTTCATCTCATTTTTTTCCTCTGTCTGCACTAGAATAGTGCCTTGCAATCAAACAAATTGAAAACTAGGAAGCATCTGAAAATGCAAAGCTTATACACGTCCATTTTGTATTCAGACTTCTTTTTCCGTCTGCTAAACATGACAAAAACGGCTAAAAAAGAAATACAAAATGACGATTTTAGGCGACCATGACCCTTTGACCTCAAAAGCAATAGGCTTCAGTGACCCAATATGCAACCACTGCTCAAATTTCAAGTCAATCGGATGAAAAGTGACGATTTTATAAGTGACACTGACTTTTGACCAAATTATTAATTTGTCTTCTCCATATTCTCATAATAAAGCTATGTTGAAAATTTGATAACAAAACTCAAATGGTAAATTTTAATTTGAGGTCATTTGGATGCAAATTGATGATTTCAGGTGATGCTGACCTTTGACCTTTTGACCAAATTGTTAATTTGGCTTCTCAATATCCTCATAATAAAGCTTTGTTGAAAATTTGATGAGAAAAGCTCAAATGGGAAAAAGTTACAGCGCGCGCACACACACACACACACACACACACACACACACACACACACACACACACACACACACACACACGCATGCATGGACACACGCACATACATACACACACACACACACACACACACCACAAGTTACTGCAAAACCCCGTCTCCCACAGCACGGAGGACAGGGTAATTATTCAAAATGGGAAACTTCCTTTTTTAAGGATGTCATAAAGGACACAAACAACAGACACAAATAAAGAATGCCAAACGTGAAGGAATAACGTGCAAACGTGAATGCTAACGTGTTAAATAAGGTGGTGTAAGAGACACTGCAGCAACAGTGATAAACTTACAGAATTAATTTTTATACGAGCTTTTTAAATCTTTGTGTTATTGAAATTAAATTAAGTTAATACTTGAACATCATCGAACACAAATTGCCTTCTTGTCGCTTCAAAAAAACTCCAGTATCGCAGAACTTGGACATAATAATGTGGTGTATAAGATGCTGTATCAATGGTGGTAAACTTCCAGAACTTTTTTTATACGAAATTTAAAATCATTTTATTTTAATTGAATTATTCCTGGTTTTGAACCCCTGTAATTCCGTTGCTTACAAAATCAATTTCTTCTTGTGGTGCTTTCTTAAGGGTAAGGTTTATGCAACTCAATGAGCAAACATTGAAGATCTGAAAGATCAGATTGGAGCAGCTTTTGGAGAAATTGTGCTCTTCGAGTGTCGCAAAAGGATGAAAACTTCACTGCGCGAAAACGATGGAAATGACGTCGAAATTGATAACTAATTTTCTACACTTCTGAATTCAATAAAATTGTTAACACAAAAACTTGAAATACTCGAATGTACCTATATCCTGTGAATATTTTGTTCGATTTCATTTCTTAGCAACAGCAACCTCTCTGAGGGAGAAGGGAGTGACCTTTGCGTTGTACGCTGGGCGACCTCATCTTAATTACCCTCTCAGGAGTCCTTTCAGTGTACCTTGCCTGGCCCTTGCCACCACAGACAGGAAGAACAGATCAGGTGACATCATTAATTATAATCTAATCCATGACACAATAAGAGGAAGACTCAACGTAAATGTGAATTTCTTGTTACAGGTAAAAACGAACTATTCTAATGAAGCGAGCGTGTTAAGGTCTTACATTTTACAAACCACCTTGGACCCCACAAGCGTGTGTGTGTATGTATATTTCTGCCTCTCCAAATGGTAGTGGAGGGAGCAAATCTGGTGACGTTAAGACATTGGCAGAGAAAATCGTGATTTTTGACAAGTTTGTTGGCAGGATGAGTATAGCGTCAGTCAGCATGCATGTACACTATTTGGTCAAGGCCGACTTGCGGAAATTTATAACAGAAAAAGTCTTGTACACTTTTTAAAAATAACAATCCCGACATCACTGCGTCATTTGCACTTAATCAGTTATTGCTTCAAGCTTTTACAAACACTCCTTGGTTACAACAGTACTTGATTACTCTTGTAGTGTAACCACATACTGAGAATATGAATATGGATGATCGTTTTAAGGCCATTTTCCCCGCTAGAGCGGGGGTTAGCCTTGCGGGCCCCATGACAATCATGGTTCCCTGTTTGAGGCAATGTTTTTATGGCCGGATGCCCTTCCTGACGCCAACCCTTGGTCACGCTCTTACGATGTGCAGGGATACGGTGTACCTATTCTAAGCCGGGGTACACACCGGGATCATTCATCCCATGCAAGCTGGTACTCAATTTGCTGACCTCGGAAGGCATGACAGGCTGAGTCAACCCCCCTGGTGTTAATTCAGCGATCGATCGGGATTTGAACCCAGGATCCGAGGATCCCAAGCCGGCACCCTAACCGCTAAGCCAACGCCAGGCTAGACTGAACACTGAGACTGAACAAATTATCAGCCCAAGTACAATGTTATAATATCAGTACATGATCATCAACTTCTTACAAACTGCATGGACATCTCTAATAACAGCATTTTATAATTATCTCCATTTGCGATTGGTTACTCTAAGTTGATAAAAAAGAAAAGTAGGAAAGACAACTGAAGCTGCAAGAAGTCACTGAAATTATATTAGAGCTTCTTATACTTATGCAGAAGTGAAATATAGGAGCTTCTAATACTTTTAGCTAGGCCTAGCCCGAGACAATAGTCTGGGGGCAGTGATGTAGGGATTGTTATGTGATGGCAATACTGTTAGCTACTCTCTAAACCAACATCATCCCGATCTTGTTTAGGACCTTTTTTAGACTGTAGTTTGTCATCCCGACATTGCCTTTTTCATTTAGCATAAATTTTTTTTATTCACTTGTATATATCGATTTAGATATATATGTACTGAATATCTGAATCGGTATTCCCTCTGAAGTTTTTATTAACAAAAAAATGTATCAAATATTTGTCCACATATTATGTTCCGTAGCCAAGTTCACCAATCCCCATTCATCGTATAAGGTCTCAAGTTTGCGCAACAAGGCTTTGCCGAACACACCGTTTTCCAGGAACCTAACCCCCACATTGGACAAGGGTAAATTGTATACATAAAGTTTCTCTTCGTGTGTGTACATTTCCTTAAGCCGCTGTCACACCTTGACGTTTTAGCCAGCGTATGCCGACGTATGAAAAATTTGGCTACGTTAAGAGCACGCTGAAGCACGCTGGCATACGTCGTAGTACGCCGAGCTCGTCGACAAATTTTGTGCATGCACAAAATTTGTCGACGTATGCCAGCGTATGACTCACACCAGCACTCAATTTTGATACGTCGGCATACGCTGGCTAAATCGTCAAGGTGTGACAGGGGCTTTACCAGTAAAAATTGAAAAAACAAGTTCAGCCAAAGTGAAAACCTATAAGTCTGATCAAATAATTTATGACCACACCAGTTTTATCTATGAGGCAGACATTGCCCACTTGCTTTCATCCTACAATTATTGCAGTTGGACAAATTACCAGTGAATTTTGCACTCCATTTCAAAGGCACAAGTATAAAAGACAACTATTAACTTCAGTAATATGTTTTTGTCTGTTCTTTAGCCGATGATGGTACTGACCTCTTCTGGAGGATTATCTTTGGTGAATGCTCCAAGGCTGGTGTCTCATGATTGCCTCAAATGACACGTATTGGGCAATCAAACATTTTAGTAGGTCAGGCATTTTGAAAGAGACCGTTTGAAGGTTAATTGAGAAAAACTCTTTACCCCAAGGGACTGCCACGTCACAGACATAAATTACACAGTACACAGGTTTACTGATTTTTTTTCCTTTCTTTTATGGAGCCTGTATCGAAAAGAACAAATAACCCGGCAGTTTTCTTGGTCTGCATTGTGCAAACATTTTAGCTGATTAGTTTTAATCCACGAATGCTGCAAATTGCTGTCAGAACTCTACATTTGAATGCATTGCTTGTTCCATGATGGTGTTATCAACAGTGTGCCTGGTATGGCCATTTGTTTGGTATTGACTCACTGTTTTGAATGTAACCCATTGTAGTGAAAGATTGTTTGTTCTTGGTAAGATTCTGCTTTTTGAGCATCATCATCATACTAAAATATGCAATTTGCTGTCTGTCTGTCTGACGATGTTTGACCGTGATACATTCAGTCGTTACTTATCCAATCTCAACCAAACTTGAGAGGTGGATTAAGGGTCACACATTGAAGGTTATGGCGAATTCATTTCCCCCCCCCCCCCTCCCCAAGGAGGCTTTCTCCGTCAAGGGGCTTTTCCCTGCCAATTGTGGATTCGTGTTGAGGTTTATATCCATGTGAAGATAGCTTTATCGAGGCGTTTTCCAAGGCCGCTTTGAATAACAACGCTATAATGATAATAGCTTAATATCAGTGTTATTACAAAACAATATTAATACTATTAATATCCTACCTCTCCAAGGGGTTTTTTCTCCTTGGCCAAATGCTGTGTTAACGTGAATAAATAGCTTATTGTGCCATTTTTGTGGGGGCACCTCCACCAGAAGAAAAAATATTATAAACCACAGACACATTTGATTACCTTTTTAAACAGTTGCTAATGCTGTTTAACACTAAACTGAAATAAATTTGAAGGAATCCGGATGTCAGCTCCCCCCCCCCCCCCCCCCACACCTCTCGACAAACTCACGGAAGGAAAATTTATTATCGGGAATTTAGAATGGTGAGGCACGGTCTGATCTTTCCAATAACCTGATCTCGCATTGTAATAACTAGGGCATGCCCGTACTATATATATATCTAAAATTATATCCCCCCCCTCTATTTACATGAAATGGTTTGGTCCAAAGCGAACGGCTTGCGAGTGGTGACAATCCCCCCCCTCTATTTACATGAAATGGTTTGGTCCAAAGCGAACGGCTTCCGGAGTTTGGTAAAGAAATCGCCATCGCGTGCACAAACGCGCAGGAAAGCGAATGAATCGCAAATTCGTTTTTATTAGTTTTAAAACATAGTTTAACGCCAACATAGTTTGCAAACGTGAAATAAATGAATACGCTCTCAAATGTGCCATCCGAGGCAGAGTGTGTCCGCCACGTTCGGCACACGCGATAGTTCGCTGCTCTCTGATTGGTTGAATCGTTTTTTGGACATAGCTCGGTAAGTAATTGTCCGATTAATATGAAACCTTGAAAAGGCACATCCTCGGGTCCCCAGCAATATACCTGGCAAGTTAAAAGTATATCGGACCCGTGGTTGTCGAGAAACAGCGGTCACAGACAAACGTACAAACAGAGATTACTGGAATTATAGATAGACTAGGGCATGCCCGTACTATATCTATATCTAAAATTATATCCCCCCCTCTATTTACATGAAATGGTTTGGTCCATGAAATGTTTTGGTTCATTCGCAACGCCAAAGCGAACGGCGAACGCTTTACATGAAATGGTTTGGTGCATGAAATGTTTTGGTCCATTCGCAACGCCAAAGCGAACGGCGAACGGCTTGCGAGTACAGTGACAATCCCCCCGGGGTTTTTATTAGTTTTAAAACATCGTTTAACGCCAACATAGCGCCAACATAGTTTGCAAACGTGAAATAAATGAATACGCTCTCAAATGTGCCATCCGAGGCAGAGTGTGTCCGCCACGTTCGGCACACGCGTAGCTCGCTGCTCTCTGATTGGTTGAATCGTTTTTTGGACATAGCTCGGTAAGTAATTGTCCGATTAATATGAAACCTTGAAAAGGCACATCCTCGGGTCCCCAGCAATATACCTGGCAAGTTAAAAGTATATCGGACCCGTGGTTGTCGAGAAACAGCGGTCACAGACAAACGTACAAACAGAGATTACTGGAATTATAGATAGACTAGGGCATTGCCCGTACTATATCTATATCTAAAATTATATCCCCCCCCCTCTATTTACATGAAATGGTTTGGTCCAAAGCGAACGGCTTGCGAGTACGGTGACAATCCCCCCCCTCTATTTACATGCAATGGTTTGGTCCAAAGCGAACGGCTTCCGGAGTTTGGTAAAGAAATCGCCATCGCGTGCACAAACGCGCAGGAAAGCGAATGAATCGCAAATTCGGTTTTATTAGTTTTAAAACATAGTTTAACGCCAACATAGTTTGCAAACGTGAAATAAATGAATACGCTCTCAAATGTGCCATCCGAGGCAGAGTGTGTCCTCCACGTTCGGCACACGCGATCGTTCGCTGCTCTCTGATTGGTTGAATCGTTTTTTGGACATAGCTCGGTAAGTAATTGTCCGATTAATATGAAACCTTGAAAAGGCACATCCTCGGGTACCCAGCAATATACCTGGCAAGTTAAAAGTATATCGGACCCGTGGTTGTCGAGAAACAGCGGTCACAGACAAACGTACAGACGTACAGACGTACAGAGATTACTGGAATTATAGATAGATTAGTTTTAAAACATAGTTTAACGCCAACATAGTTTGCAAACGTGAAATAAATGAATACGCTCTCAAATGTGCCATCCGAGGCAGAGTGTGTCCTCCACGTTCGGCACACGCGATCGTTCGCTGCTCTCTGATTGGTTGAATCGTTTTTTGGACATAGCTCGGTAAGTAATTGTCCGATTAATATGAAACCTTGAAAAGGCACATCCTCGGGTCCCCAGCAATATACCTGGCAAGTTAAAAGTATATCGGACCCGTGGTTGTCGAGAAACAGCGGTCACAGACAAACGTACAGACGTACAGACGTACAGAGATTACTGGAATTATAGATAGATAATTGGCAATAATAATACTTATAATTATGATTAAAATTGTAATGATAATTGGCAACAATAATAATAAGGATAATAACATGACCCCCTGACACTCCCATAGTGAGCAGGTGTAGTTGTGATATTGAAATATACAAGAGAGTAATCGAGAGTGTGCAATGGAATGAAGTTCAATCGATGTCACTGACGGTCCATCGTAGCTTGCACTGTTTTAATAACTGGTCCTTCTCTTGTCAAAGCTCATATCTCTTTGGCTTTGTATTATTGGCATATTGTTTGGCAGTAGGCCCATCTCCAAGGACTGCTTCTTATCGCCTCACTTCTCTTAACCTCTGATATTTCAACTTCACGATATTTGCTTATATTGAAATAGATAATTACGGCTGTAACTATAACAATCAAAAGCAACCCTCTTCTGGTGAAACTGCCAAAATCAAGACTCTCTGCTCACCTTCACTCCTTCATTCCTCTTTTCTCCCGCCTCTGGAACAAACTCCCTCACTCTCTTCAATCCCACTCCTCCCTCCAGGTCTTTAAAACAGCTGTTCACCACCATCTCTTATCTTCCCGCATCCAAAACCTTGATCTTTTCTATCCCCGCTAATTTCACCCCAAATCCGCCTCTTGCAATCCCCAACTTATTTCCTGAAATTCCTATAAGTGTTCATTTGCTTTATACCGTGTCACCCTTCCTACTCTCCCAGCCCTCCCCCTTCCACAGATCTACCGATGCCCTTGTTCTCCACTGTTGTTGTTATTGTGTGCTTCCCTGTATCTTCCCATCTTGTCTCCTGCTCCCTTCATTGTATGTTTTATGTGTCTGTGCATGTTTTCTTGTTAAATGTGTTAGCTCTTACACGAGCCTCGATTCTGTATACAAAAAAACCCCAAAAACACTGTGTAAATTGTTTATTCAATGCATCAACACCACATAGCTCAGCCCTCGTTTTTAAAGTTGTAAAATTAATTTTCAAAATATCTTTGATAAGCAAGCTTTTTCGATTTCTTTCGTGTCCAACGGGTAATCCTAAGCTTTAAGTGATCCACTCAAATGACAAATGCAATTATTCCAAGAGTTTTACCGTATGAATATTGCCTCTAAGTTATCCATTCCAAGTTATAGTCTCGTCCCAGCTATAAACTATCACCCTAGTATTTCGCACACAGAGCGAGTCATCAATGTGTGTGCCATCTCCCGGATGGATGTTATTCCACGGGCCTTGACCATGTATACCAAAAAAAAAAAACCCAAAAAACTTGGCTTCCTGTCCGCCAGCATTTGTCAGTGGACGTTAAGGATCCCTCAATATCCTTCATGAAGAGTAGGCGAGTTATCACTGGTTCACTGAAAAAGTAACAAATTTTCTGCCCGGACTACCAAAGGGAAAGAAAAGGCAAACCACCTTGTGTAATCGTTGCTGTGGGGCTGCTTTGGTGGCACTGAACCTGCCTCCAGTCAAAGCGCCAGAAAGAAAATGATGTGTGCAATGTTTTTCTTTTCAAGCTGTAATTACAAGATAATGGGTATTTTGGAAAGAACAGTTGCACATCTATTTTCTTCATGTGCACATTTCTAGAATACCTGATGGCTACATACATGTTTCACAGTGCGATGCCTTCAACTATGCTCAATGTTTATGAATGTTTCGACAAGCTGAAGACGTTTTGGGAAGAAATTAATGTAAAAAAACAACAACTGCTAATTGGTTTTGAACGGCTGAAAGCATGAAGAAGATTTGTTGATGTTTTTGCATCACCGAATTGCATTTATTACAGGGGATGTTATACGCTTAAGAATAGTGTCCAATCAGCAGTTGGCAACAAACAATGATCGTACTGTACCATCCAAAGTGTATGTGATCATAGTAAATTGTGCGCATTTTTGATTTGCCGTTGTCTTGTAATAGTCAGCCTGGTGTTGGCTTAGCGGTTAGGGTGCCGGCTTGGGATCCTAGGATCCTGGGTTCTAAATCCCGATTGATCGCTGAATTAACGCCAGGGGGGTTGACTTAGCCTGTCATCCTTCCAAGGTCGGCAAATTGAGTACCAGTACCAGTTCACCGGTAATTCCCTGTGCGTCGCAAGAGGTGACTAACAGGGTTGGTGGCAGGAAGAGCATCTGGCTGTAAAACATTGCTTCAAAAAAGGGGACCATGGTGCGTGAAATTTTTGGGGACCCCTGCTCTGTGGGCAAAAATGGCCTCTAAAGGTGGTTCTTCTTTCTTCTTCTTTGTTGTCTTGTAATAGTTGATGGCCTGGTTCAGAATGTGCTGCTTGTATGTTGAATAATGAGTGTTTAAAACATGCTAAGTCAGATAAGTCAGATACCGAATACATGTTGCGAGCTATATAGCGACAACGAAAACAGTTGGGTGGAACACCTGAACGGTATTGCCTCTCACGTAGTAGTTGAAATGTAAATTGATGGTGATTCTCAGCGACGTAGAAGCGTTTTTTTTTTTAAACGTGATTTTTGCGAAACCATTGCAAAAGTGATTGGATTCAGTGGCATATGAAGCCAGCTGGTTAGCCTGCCTCACCTCCCCTCATCCCACACAGTAGGAGACGGGGTTTTGCAATCACTTAGGTGTGTGTGTGTGTGTGTGTGTGTTTGTGTGTGTGTGTGTGTGTGTGTGTGTGTGTGTGTGTGTCCAGGTCATCAATTTTTCAACAAACCTTTATTACGAGAATATGGAGAAAAAAAAATTGGGTCAAAATGTGAAAGGGAAAAATCCTAGTGGATAGAAACAGCCTTTATTAGTCCACCACAGCGGGTCAAGCACGAGACGCCCGTTTTTTCTTCAATCACCTCCGTGTTTCTTTATTTATTTACCATTGGGCTTCAGTTTGTCTGTGCAGGCCATACCTTATTTTTTTTTTTTTTTTTTTTTTTTTAACCAATTAAGGTTTTATCATCAAATCTTCATCAAACCTTAATTTTGAGAATATGGAGAACACAGGTTAATAAATTCTTTCACGAAGCTGCCCTCTATGGACAGGTGACAAGAAAGAAGCCAATACTGAAAAGACACATCTAAAAGCTCAAATGGAGTTTGCGGGAAAAAACGTCTTAATCCTGCAGGTATGTGGAGAAAGGTTTTGTGGTCAGACAAGACAAAAATGTAACTTTTTGGTCAAAATTGAAGCATTACATCTAGCGCAAGCCTAACCCTACACATCGGCAAGTCAACACCTTCCCTACTGTCGAGTATGGTGGTGGCAGCATCATGTTATGGGGCTGCCTTTCATCAGCAGGGGCTGCTTAGCTTGTCAGGATAGAAGGGGCTAGAGAATTCTTGATGAAAACCTGCTTGAGTCAGCAATGAATCTGAAACTGGGTCGGAGATTCACATTTCAGCAGAACAATGATCTGAAGCACAAAGCTGAAGCCACACTGGTGTTGACTTTACTGTTGAAGCAAAACAAAAATCAATTAAACAAAAAAAACTGCGAAATATATGAACTGACTGTTTTATAGATTTTTCTTTTCACAAAAAGATGTTGCTTCACATTCTTATTTGAAACAAAATAATGCATCATTAAACAGCAAATGCAACGTCCGTGAATTTTCTTTTCCACTGTTTGCCGTTGGCAAAGTAATTTTTCACAGTTTTGTTTCATAGCTTGGCGAATTCACTTTTCTGATCAATGTCAACACAATTTCGGGACTGAATCTGGTTAATTGTTCGTATAGTCGGCAAAGTGTTCAGCCAGAGTGTTTCCGACATTGTTAACTTACCTGGGTAAGCAATAATATAGAGGTTGCTTCACACGCAAATCCAACGCAGGAGGCCGTTAGGCTCATCAAAGCCTGTGCCAGCATTGCCAGCTTATGGTTGTTTTTCTGTGCTCTTGTCCTTTTAAAGGCTCAGCGTCAAGGAAGGAAGCAGCATGTACCATTTGGAAAGTCTTTTGTATGACCTGGCCAGGGTTAGAACCGCCGACCTTAGACTCAGAGCCGATGCTCTAACCATTACCCCCACCAAGTCTGATTGTAATTTTTACATCCTTATAAGGAAATCCAACATCGGCAATCTTCAGTAGCTTTTGATTTGCCAATCATTTGTACAAAATATAAATGAGTGTGTATGAAATGCTGGGGCCAGTATTGTTCCAAAAATCAAAATCTACATTTATAATGGAACTTTTCTCTTGACCAATAATGAGGCTGGCATTATAGGTATGCACACTCCCGTCTGAGCTGTCCAGCCTGGGTTAGAATCTTGACCCAACCCGAAGCTGTCATCCTGATGTTTTGCAGGCGAGATGATTAATGATGTTTAAAGTCCATTCAAGGGAAAGACTGCATTAAGGAAGATGATCTATAAATTGGCTCGTGACAGGGACAAAGATAGCAAGGACATGAAGGCGGTTGGGGTGGGCGGAAGGGGTGGGGGGGGGGGTGATCAAGGATGGCGGCAGGAGGCTATTGACAGAGAGGGCGTAGTATTGAAGGTGTGGAAGGATATTTCAAACAGCTGTTGAATCCTGCTCTAACCTTCACAGGATGCACTGCATCAGCAGCATAGCTGCACCCCCCAGCAAATGATGATACTTGCCACCATGTGCTGCAAACAAAAGTAGAAAAAGAAGACGAATCATTATTTTACCAACTCTGGTTTTTGGGGGATTCTCGGTGGCAAAAAAGGTAAAATATTACCTTGTCAGAGGCCTACCTCTAGTTTTCTTGAGGGCATTAAGAGTCAAATACAGTGTGTGATTGGCACTGGATGCATGTCAAGCAGGAATGTTACTCCTTTCCTGAAGATATAATGTCGACACTGAATCAATTGGGTTTTGCTGGCATTGCAACAGCAATATGATAATTGTATGATATTCTCAAATCTTTATCATGTTGTCCACCCATTCAATAATTTGAGTAACGACCATGAGAATTTAAGAAAGGATGTAAAATGAAAAGCATTAAATTGTAATTGCACAATTATCTTGTGTATCGCAATTTTATCACCTCTACCATTACTATCAAAAAAATTTTGGTTAACCGGTCTTCCATCACCCAGTTCCAAATCCAACTTTAGAATGCATCTGAAAATGCAGAGCTCGTCTGTGGCTTTTTGTATTCAGACGTATTCATCTTCTTCTTCTTCCTCTTCTTCTTCCTCTTCCTCTTCTTCTTCTTCTTCTTCTTCTTCTTCTTCACGAAGCTCAAAATAAGGAAAACAGTTTAGAAAATACAAAATGAAAAAATACAACAACAACACAACATGCATTTTAAGGCCATTTTCCCTGCTAGAGCGGGGGTTAGCCTTGTGGTCCCCATGACAATCTCTCCATTTTGCCCTATTTTCTCCATCTCTCCTTGTTAACCCCCTTGCCCGCATTTCTTCTTCCACCATCTTTAGCCAAGTCTTTCTCGGTCTTCCCCGTCCTCTACTTCCTTCTACATTCATTTCCATCACTCTTCTCAACCAGTCACTTTCATCCTTCCTCAACACATGACCAAACCATCTCAAACTGTTCCTCTTCACAGCATCAAACACAGGCTCTATTCCCATCATCTTTCGCAATTCATCATTTGTCTTCCTCTCTCTCAACGATACTCCGCACATCCATCGAACCATTCGCATTTCCACCCTTTCCAAACTTCGTTGCTGCTCTACGTTCATTACCCATGTCTCGCTCCCATAAATCATAACACTTCTCACACATGCAGCATACACCTTTCCCTTCAGCTTCAACGACACTCCCCTCCTCATCAGCACGCCACTCAGTTCCCGAAACTTCTTTCATGCACATCTCACTCGAGCAACCGTTGCCGAGTCTGATCCACCTTCTCCATTCAGCATGTCTCCGAGGTAGCAAAATGTTTTCACACCTTCCAGCTTCACGCCGTCTCCAAGATCCAACTCAACATTTCCTCCATCTGCAGCTCCCTCTGTGCACACCTTACATTTGAATGTAGCTGCCACACTGGTTAATGACCCTCTCAGACCACTACATTTTTGATGAACCCACTCCGCGCACATTGTACATTGAATGGAGTTCACTCCGACACCCTTCCTGCACACAGCACAGGGTCACTTCCCAGTTCTTTCCACCTCACCACATGCTTTACCACTTGCCATCACCTTCGTCTTTCCGATATTAACCTTCAGACCTTTTGTCTCCATACATTCCTTCCACTTGTTCATCTTTTCCTTCAGTCCATCCATACTTTCCGAAATCAACACCAGATCATCTGCATACAACAACTCCCATGGTAAACCCTCCTTTACTTTCTGAGCTAGCACATCCATCACAGCTACAAATAGTAGTGGACTTAGTACCGACCCCTGATGCACTCCCACCTTCACCTCAAACTCACCACTGTTCCCGTCCTTCGTCCTTACAGCTGTGCGCGCTCTTTTGTACATTGCCATCACTACTCTGATCAACCATTCCTCCACTCCTAACTTCCTCAATGCCCATGTCAATACTTTGCGTGGAACCCTATCGAATGCTTTCTCCAGATCAACAAACCCAAGAAACAACTTCTTCCTCTTCTCCATGTACTTCTGCAACTGCCTCACAATGAAAAGTGCGTCTGTCGTTCCTCTTCCTGGCATAAATCCAAACTGCATTTCGTCGATCTTCACTTTCTTCCTTATCCTCCTCTCCAACACCCTTTCCAATACCTTCATTCCATGCCCCAATAACTTTATCGCTCGGTACGAGCCACACTCCATCGGGTCACCTTTCCCCTTGTATAGAGGGACGAGGGTACTCAGTTCCCAAGCCACTGGAATGCGGCCTTCTTTCACCACCAGATTACAGATCTCTGTCATTCTCTTCACACCCCAACTTACTGCTGCCCGCAACATAGCTCCCACAACTCCCGTCGACCCTCCCGCTTTCATACTCTTCATTGCTTTTATCGCTTCCTCAACTTCCTTCTCAGTTATCTTCTCCGCCGGTCCTAAAACTGGGTTACTCTCTATGTTGCCATCCCATTCATTCTCTGTATTCAACAGCATTTCCATATATCTTTTCCATCTTCCTTTAATTCCATCTGGGTCCACAACGATTTGTCCCACTTCATCCTTCAAGCAACTCACCCCCATCACATCACACCTCTATTTCGCTATCTGCTTTGCAATCCTGAATACTGCTCTCTGAACCTCTTCTGAATCCAAGCGTTCTCCGAACATTTTCCTACATGCCTCCTGCGCTTTCGCTACCTCTTTCTTTGCAGCCTTCTTGGCTGCCTTATAACTTTCATGCTCTGCTGTTTCTGCTCCCGTACCCTTCGCCTTCTGCCACTCCTTGAACTTCTTCCTCTTCTCGTCAATCCTCTTTCCAACTTCATCATCCCAGCACCATGTTTCCGAGTGCCTCGGTGGTCCTTTTGTCCATCCACATACCTCACCAACGGCTCCCAACAGACTAGCTTTCATTGACATCCAACCACTTTCAAGCTCAACCACATCATCCTCGACCCTACTCAGCCTCTCTTTTAATGCCTCCCTTACTGTCACCTCTTTCAACCTCCACACCTTCATTCTCGGTTGGTACTTCACCCGCCGAGCTCTCCTCGCACCTTTCACCCTTTTGTCGCAGACAACCAAGTGGTGCTGTGAAACAGCTTCCTCCCCTGGGATCACCTTTGTGTCCCGGAGGTGCCCCCTATCTCGCCTACGCACCATCAGGTCGTCAACGGTTGTCGTTGCCCCACCTGACGTGTATGTAACAAGCTTATTATCCTCTTTCTGGAACTGAGTATTGCAAATCAACAAATCAGCTCCATCAGCAAACTCCAAAATCCTTTCACCTCCTCCATTTCTCACACCATATCCGTAACCCCCATGAACTCAAAACCGTCCATACTCCTTCCCACATGTCCATTTAGGTCTCCTCCTACCACAACAACTTCCTCATCTTTCACGTTTCCATCAGCTTCTCTATCGCACACCAGAACTTGTCCTTCTCTTCATCGCTCCGACCAACCTGCGGAGCATATCCCGAGATGACGTTCACCAAGAGCTTTCCAATCATCATTTTCACCATCATCAACCTTTCACTCACTCTAGTCACACTCACCACACTGTCTACAAACTCCTCAGAAAACAGGACACCAACACCATTCACGCCCTCCAGGCACCCTTGCCACACAAACTTGTATTTCTGTCCCTGCCTACCCATCACCATTCTCACACCACTTCCCTTCCATCTCGTCTCTTGCACACAACATATGTCCACACTTCTTCTGACCAATACTTCCACCACTTCTCCTGATCTCCCTGTCATTGTCCCTACATTCCATGTCCCAAACCTCAGAAACCGATCTCCACTTGGGGCTGTACCCTGCCCACATGTAGTTGTAATTGTCATGGTTCTCTTTTTGAGGCAATGTTTTTATGGCCGGATGCCCTTCCTGACGCCAACCCTCTTAGTCGCCTCTTACGACACGCAGGGATACGGTGTACCTATTCTAATCCAGGGTACACACTGGGAAAACGTTTAAAGCATGGAAATTCTGGAGGGGGGGGGGGGGGGGTGGCGGCGTCAGCATCACGGCGTCAGCATTGTATATTTTCAACAAAATGAAAAAATACAATCTGAAAATTGATGCTTTTATGCAGCCTTGGCCTTTGACCTTTTCATCCAAAAAGAAAAACAATCAGCTTCTTGCTTTTGATTGGTGAACCCATTCAGTGACCCAATATGCTAATTTTTTTAATTTCAGGTCAATCGGATGAAAATTGACAATTTTATGTGACACTGACCTTTTGACCATTTGACCAAATTATTAATTTGCCTTTTCCATATCCTCATAATAAAGATGTTTTGAAAATTTGATGACAAAACTCAAATGGTAAATTGAAATTCCAAGTCAATTGGATGAAAATTGCTGATTTTATGTGATGCTGACATTTGACCTTTTGACCTCTTGACAAAATTATGAATTTGCTTTCTCCATATTATCAACATAAAGGTTTGGTGAAAATTCGATGGCAAAACTCAAATGGTAAATTGAAATTCCAGGTCAATTGGATGAAAATTGATGATTTTATGTCACGCTGACATTTGACCTTTTGACCTCTTGACAAAATTATTAATTTGCTTTCTCCATATTATCATCATAAAGGTTTGGTGAAAATTTGATGACAATAGCTCAAATGGTAAAAGTCATGGCACGGACACGGACACGGAAACACACGGAAACACACGGACACACACGGACACACACGGACACACACACAGACACACACACACGGACACACACGGACACACACACAGACACACACACACAGACACACACACGGACACACACACACGGACACACACACTGACACACACACACACCCACACACACACACACACACACACACACACACACATGATTTCAATACCCCGTCTCCTGCTGTGCAATTTCAGATCAATTTCATCTTGTCAACATAAGCTTCCAGAAGATGAGGGTCCACATGTGACTTCAGATAACGACAAAAGGGCATCTGATTGTCCTGCGCACGGGTCCATGTGGGTAACCTTAACCCAGATCTAAAGTTTATAAAGCATTTTCCCTAACGGGCACAAAAGTTCCCTAAATACAGCAATTATGCTGAGTATATAAAAAGAAAAAGATCTCATGCTCTGAGTTATGATTTTATTTCAGTTATTACGTCAGCCCTGTTTTGGCTTAGGCTCTTTGGGTCTTGACTTTGAGCCCCTCTTGTTCCATTGAATTACCACCAGGTGGTTGACTCAGCCTGCCATCCTTCTGATGGCAACAAAATGAGTACCAGTTTACTGGTAGCGGGCAATGCATCAGAGGCTCAGCTGCCCTTCCAGAAAAAGTGATGTAACCAGCTACAGTCTGTATACGAAACATCAGATATTACAACTATCGGGGAGGCCTATTCACGGTGGTTGTACCCCCAACGCAAATCGGGGGCCAAATCTTCCACATTCTTCCCTGCTGCTCGGATTCATGAGGGCAGCGCTGTCGCCGTTCCCCATGGACTGGCCCTTTCTCTCTTGTCTCTGTCTTTCTTTCTCTGTCTCTCTCTCTCTCTCTCTGTCTCTGTCTCTCTCTCTCTCTCTCTCTCTCTCTCTCTCTCTCTCTCTCTCTCTCTCTCTCTCTCTCTCCTCTCTCTCTCTCCCTGCTGGTTGTCGGTGTGTTTGGGCGAGGCAAGATGGCGGCTGTGTATGTGTGGTGAGGTATGAGCTGCTCTGACTTTCGATCTGCTCTTCCTTTTCTCGTTGTTTTCACCTTTTCTTTCCCGTTTTTTGTTTATCTTCACATTGTCTACTCTCCATCTGCCCCCATCACTCCCTTTCATCAAGCCCGATACCACAACCCTCATCCTCCCCTCCCATTTCCTCCTCCCCCATTTTCCTCCCCCCCCCCCGTTTTCCTCTCCCCCCCCCCATTTTCCTCCCCTCCCATTTTCTTCCCCCCTCCACAATTTTCCTACTCCCCCCATTCCCCACCCCCAATTTACCTACCCCCCATTTTCCTCCCCCCCCCCCATTTTCTCCCCCCCCATTTTCTGCCCCCCCTATCCCCCCCCCCAAATTTCCTCCCCCAGCTCCACACCCATTCTCTCCCCTTCCTCTGCACGCCCCCCCCATCCTCCGGCCATTTTCGTCATCGCCCCTCCCCCATTTCGCTCCTCGTTTGTGTTGCTATCTCTATTCTATTTTTCCAATTTTCTTGTATTCTTCCTCTGAGATAGAGACAGAGACACGGAGAGAGACAGAGACAGAGATAGAGATAGAGACAGACAGAGCACGCCTTTTGGTGAGATTGAGGGGTGGGTGGTATTCCATCGGCACTCTATCGAGTTTTTGTGGTTTGTCGCCGTTTTCCTCATTGAGAGGTGTGTTTTACTGCGTACGTTAAATCGTGCTGGTACATGCCGAGTGGCGTTTTTTGCGGTTTAATCCCCCTGCTTTTTACAGAAAGCTGTACCCGGCCCCTCCCCTGGCCCCCGGCCACAACTCGGCTTAGTCCGGGTAATTTTGAATTGGTAAAATGTCGACACGTTCCCTGTTTGCGGCCTTCGAAGCTCTCACATGGAAGCATGTGTGGTGTGTGGCCCTCCCGATGAGGTTAGTGTGGAACACATTGTTATTGCTATTGGAAATATCATTGGTATGGAAAAGATCCGTGCAGCGTCATGAATGAATAAACGTATCGTCGTTTTTTTAGCCGAGGAAAGCCTCGTACATGAGGTTGTCGCGGTTGGTCTGTCCACGGACAATGGACACTTTGTTCTGGTTTCCCCATTCGATACCCCAGCTGTTAAAATACTCCTATCCAATGTCACCCGTTTCTGAAAAATGAGTTTCTATCGCGGTATGGCACTGTCGTGTCCCCGATAAAGATGGCGCCGCCGTGTCCCCGATAAAGATGGCGCCGCTGGGCTGTCGGAGTGAACAGGCGAAGCACGTCATGTCTTTCCGACGGCAGAATACATCGTACTTCCCACATCAAACGTGGATAATGTATTAAACGTGGTATTTAAATTCCGAATCAAAGATCACGACTACCAAGAATACGCGTCAACCAAGACATTAAAATGCTTTACATGTGGAAAGTTCGAACATTTAAAATGCTTCTGTCCCCAAATTGCACACTCTGTGACCGAGCAGACAGGCTCTCCGGACAATACTGTGCCCCCGCTACCTCTCAACACTGACGAACAAACTACCCCAACTACTGTCTCATAGCCCCCCTACCTCTGAACACTGACGAACAAACTACCCCAACTACTGTCTCAGATCCCTCTCTACCTCTCAACACTGATGAACAAACTACCCCAACTACTGTCTCAGATCCCTCCCTACCTCTCAACACTGACGAACAAACTACCCCAACTACTGTCTCAGATCCCCCTCGACCTCTCAACACTGACGAACAAACTACCCCAACTACTGTCTCAGATTCCCCTCTACCTCTCAACACAGACGGACAAACTACCCCAACTACTGCCTCAATCCCCTGCTACCTCTCAACACAGACGGACAAACTACCCAAACTACTGTCTCAGATCTCCCTCGACCTCTCAACACTGACGAACAAACTACCCCAACTACTGTCTCAGATCCCCCTCTACCTCAACACTGACGAACAAACTACCCCAACTACTGTCTCAGATCCCCTCTACCTCTCAACACTGATGAACAAACTACCCCAACTACTGTCTCAGATCCCCTCTACCTCTCTACACTGACGAACAAACTACCCCAACTACTGTCTCAGAGCCCCCGCTATCTCTCAACACTGACGAACAAACTGCCCCAACTACTGTCTCAGATCCCTCGCTACCTCTCAACACTGACGAACAAACTACCCCAACTACTGTCTCAGAGCCCCCCTACCTCTCAACACTGACGAACAAACTACCCCAACTACTGTCGCAGAGCCCCTCCACCTCTCAACACTGACGAACAAACTACCCCAACTACTGTCTCAGATTCCCCGCTACCTCTCAACACTGACGAACAAACTACCCCAACTACTGTCGCAGCGCCCCTCTACCTCAACACTGATGAACAAACTACCCCAACTACTGTCTCAGATTCCCCGCTACCTCTCAACACTGACGAACAAACGACCCCAACTACTGTCTCAGAGCCCCCGCTACCTCTCAACACTGACGAACAAACTACCCCAACTACTGTCTCAGAGCCCCTTATCCCTCTCAACACTGACGAACAAGCTACCCCAACTACTGTCTCAGATCCCTCGCTACCTCTCAACACTGACGAACAAACTACCCCAACTACTGTCTGATTCCCCTCTACCTCTCAACACTGACGAACAAACGACCCCAACTACTGTCTCAGATCCCCCTCTACCTCTCAACACTGACGAACAAACTACCCCAACTACTGTCTCAGATTCCCCGCTACCTCTCAACACTGACGAACAAACTACCCCAACTACTGTCGCAGAGACCCCGCTACCTCTCAACACTGACGAACAAACTACCCCAACTACTGTCTCAGAGCCCCTTATCCCTCTCAACACTGACGAACAAACTACCCCAACTACTGTCTCAGATCCCTCGCTACCTCTCAACACTGATGAACAAACTACCCCAACTACTGTCTCAGATTCCCCGCTACCTCTCAACACTGAGGAACAAACTACCGCAACTACTGTCTCAGATCCCTCTCTACCTCTCAACACTGACGAACAAACTACCCCAACTACTGTCTCAGATCCCCCTCTACCTCTCAACACTGACGAACAAACTACTCCCACTACTGTCTCATAGGACAGCGTACCAATTTCAACGACTGCTGATAATCCGAACAACTGGGATGGGTTTACACTTGTTTCTTCATTAAGGAAGAGGAAACCACCTCAAAATTCATTTACACCTCGTAAAGAAAAGGTGGTAGTGCTCGAGTCAAACACTTCGGAAATGCCTCTGTCCGACCAAACTACAACAAGCAACGGGTACGAACCGCTTGTGCATGAGAATGTAGATCCCCAGCCCTTACCCGAGACTTTGTCCCACAATGCAATGGAAGAAAATTATATTCCTCCTCAAGGGAAAAGTAATAGTAAAACTGTTCCATGTCCTCCTTCTGTGAATTATGACGAAGTGCATCAAGACCCGACCGTAAAAATAGGAGGAAACCCGATAGGAGAAAACGTGATCGCACCTCCAGTGCCCCCCATTTCTGAGCACAATGAAAATATTCCAACCCCAACAGTACCTGTACCGGCTGTTCTACATAACACGCCTGAGCACACTGGTAAATCTGACAGAGAACCTCAAACTTTTAAACCTGTTACGGTTTCCCCCGTTTCCCCCACACTACCCAAGGTTCCTTTAATTCCACTACCCACTCCTGCTCCTATTAACCCCTGCACTCCTGCTCCGAATTAACTCCTGCACTCCTGCTCCTATTCCACTTAGCTTCCCTAGAATTTGTTATTAATAACATAAATTTTACTTTGTTGACCGTTTATACCCCTTCAATAGTACGGACCAGCAACGTTTCTATGCTAGATTAGGGCCGTCTATGAGGCAAATAGACCTGCACAGGTGCATTATATTGGCAGGTGATTTTAACTGCACTCTGCAACCAAACCTAGACAAGAACGGTGCGGAACCCCATCCCGGACCAGCTAAATTATTAGCAGATATAATAAGGAATTTTAAGCTTCAGGATCTTTGGCGTCAACAAAATGCCACGACACATCAATTTACCTGGAGCAAGATCACAAACAACCAAGTATCTATCCCTAGCTAGGCTCGACCGGATCTATATAAATTCACCATTTTTCAATCTCTCCCCTACCACTGGAATTTCACCCTACGGTTTTTCAGATCACCTTTTAATTACGGTGAATTACCACTCACATCTGTCTTTGAATCGCCATTCTTTCTGGAAACTTAATGTCTCCATCTTAGAAAATCCCTCCCTTAGGGCACCTCTGAAGATCCCAGCTGTTTTATTATGGTCTTTTATTAAATAAAAAACACCAGTTTACAGATCAGCGTTTGTGGTGGGACAATATAAAGACCCAATGTAGAGGATTTTGCCAACAATTTTGTTGGTCCTGGAAATTTCATCAGGCATAACTGGGAAGGTTTGTCTGAACGCATTGAACTGCTTTTAATAAAATGGAAAGGCATACTCTGCCAATTGTCTTACCATGGCAGAGTATTGGTCATAAACAACCTGGTTACCTCCATTCCGTGGCACAAGGTTTTGGCTCTGCAACCACCCGCTGGTTTAGTCGATGGAATACGGAAGAGTGTCACTCATTTCTTCTGGTCTGGTAAGCATTGGCTACAACCGGAAAGATTGAATTTGCCGATACCTGAGGGTGGTCAAGGACTTGTCAACATAAAATGCCGAATCATGGCTTTTCGTCTTCGCATGATATGGCCTTTTTGCATGAGCCTGTTGTGCCTTGGAGGCACCTTGCATGCTGTATTTTGGGTCGAGTTGAGAATTTCGGCGATGCTAAGGAGCTCTTCTTAATGGACTTGACCAAGTTTGATTTCCTTTCACTCCCCTCTTTCTATCGAAGTTTGTTAAATGCATGGCAAGCTTTCACAAGCCACCGTGATCATACTACTTATGAGAGATCCATGTTTTTTTTAATGAGCCACTGTTTTACAACTCACTTTTTGAAGGTTTTGATAACAGCAGGGCCTTCATTCAAAAGTTTGTTGATGCATCAATCACTAAAGTGTGCCACCTTAAAAACAATGCCAATAATAAGTGGCTAAGTGTTGCTGCTATTGCCTCAGCGACTGGTCTAGGTCATCTCGCCAAATAGACAGATTTTTAAGGGTGGTGCTTCGTGCCTACAGTACCTCCCAAGCTTGGTTCATCCTGTACCTCCCTCTGAGCTGAGCCTCTCTCCTTTCCCCAACCTTCTTTTGTCTGCCCCTGAAAACTTGGAGCCAATAAATTTTGGCCGTTCCTTTTCCTCTTCCAATGATAACCGTAAAACCTTGTATCTCCAATGTTTAAAAGCTCTTTTCCCCTCCTTGTCTACCCTAGCACCTTGTAAGTGGTCTGCAGTCCTGCCACACACTCCTCCTTTCTCCCCAAACTGGGGATGGTATTATAAAAATCCTGTGCCAAAACGTGCTGGTGAACTCCAATGGAGAATCGCACATTGGATAATACCTACAAACTCTCTTCTTCACCGCTTTTCACAAGCGATAAGTGATCAGTGTCCCTTTTGTGGACAGAGTGAAACCTTGTGTCATGTATATATTCGATGATCTGATTGAAGTTTGTGATATCCATCATGAAAGTATTGGCCTTGTTTTCCTAGATCAGGAGAAGGCTGATCATGGGCATTTAACTCTTCTTTTTATTTTCCTTCAAGTGGTATTTGCAAGTGGTCTTTCTCTTGTTTTCAGTTTTCCAATTTTCATTTTTGGTCCAAGTGGCCCCTTTAACATCCAAGCAACAATTCATGCAAACTTTTTCATTTCCCAAGCAAAATTGGCAATTTACAAAACCAGGAAATCAAAGATAAAGAATGATTTGTACAGTACAAATACTGTAGCAAGTTCAGAGCACTTTGTGAAATCCGGATAAAACTTTATTTTCACTGTTACTCGCTTTCCAGCCAACTTGAACTCTTTGAAAGATTGTGGTGTGTAAATGATGATTTTTCTAATATATCTGATGGCCGCTTGGTGCTTTCTCTCTTGTCATTACTAAATATCCTATGTGCTTTTTTTGGTAGCTTAACGTTTTGTTGTCTATGGGTTCTCCCCTGGTAAAATGTGGTAGCTTAACGTTTTGTTGGTTTTGGTTTCCACAATGGCAAAATTGTATGTAACTAGTTTGCTTATTTTGTTTTGGCTGTAAGGTATCTTTATTTTATACTTTTGTAATAAAAGGACATAAAAGTCAAGTCTCTGTCTCTCTCTCTCTCTCTCTCTCTCTCTCTCTCTCTCTCTCTCTCTCGCCCCCTGCTGGCCGTTTCGTGTGTTGGGCGTGGCAAGATGGCGCGTGCTCGTGCTTGTGTGTTGTAGCTCCTGGCTCGTGTTGTTTTTCATCCTCTCCCCACCAACCTTTTTACCTTTCCCTTTCCTTTGTTTTTTTTTCCTTTTGTACTCTTGTTGTGTATGTTGACCTTTTTTCCTCCCTTCCTGCTTCGTTACCACCTGTCCCTCGTTTTTTTCTCCTCCTTCGAGACAGAGAGAGGGAGAGCCAGCACGGTAAGGGTTTGTTTGAACCACGTTTTTTCCTAACGTGGTTTAAACCGTGCTTTCGTTTTTAGTTACTTAATATATATATTTTTTTCTATTCTTTTTTTTTGGGATTATACAAATCTATTTGCTTTCACTTCGTTTCTCCTTTGACGATATGGCTAATAGGAGTAGCCAAAGGCCTGCCGATCGTGTTACCGATGAGGGTTTATCGCGTAAGCACGGGCTGTGCCTTGTCCCGCCGGAGGGAGTTGAAATGGATGACATTTTGCTCGCGATTGGGGATTTGATCGACGTGAGTAACATTCGTGCCGCGTCCCGTATGAATCACAAAATTGTGGTTTTTGTTTCGCAAATAAGTCTGGCCGATATTGTTGTGCAGAATGGTTTGACCTTGGGAAACGATCTGTTTGTTCCTGTGTCGTCGATGGACACGCCGGCAGTTAAAGTCATTCTGAGCAATGTTCCGCCTTTCCTAGGTAACGAGGAAATCCTACACAAGCTAGGTGAGTTTGGCACTGTCGTCTCTCGAATCATTAGGGTTCCTCTACGTACGAGAAACGGCAGGTTGAAGCACGTACAATCGTTTAGACGTTTTTGTTTTGTTGTTCTAAAAGACGCAGCGAAGCAGTTGAACACCTCCCACACCTTTAAAGTAGGCGAGCATGAATATAGAATCTTCATGGCGACCGAGACCTTGATCTGCTACGGATGTGGAGCACACGGACACACTAAGCAGTATTGCCCAGACGCCAAGAAGACGTACGCTACAGCAGCTGGGTCGGCCCCCCCTGTAACTGATGCAGTGCCCCCCGTTCATGAGCCTGGTGGAGTACAGACGCCCACACCAGAAGACCAGGGTGTGGAAAGTGGTGGCGGTGTTGCTGAGGTTAGTGCAGCAGGGGTGCACCCAGTCGATGAGGACAAGAGGCTGCAACCTCAAGAGAATATGGTCTTTGAGGAGGTATTGATGAAAGGCACCGAGGCTAAGAGGAACCTAAAACGTACCTTTTTGAGCGCCGAGGTGGAAGACAAAGGTAGCAAAGTGATACTCGTACAAACAAACAGTATCTCAGACTATCCTGATGATTCTCAGCAAGCTGGGCAGGGTGGTGACGAAACAGAGGAGAGTAGGACTTCATCCCTTGCTCTTGTTGAAGAAAATCAATGCAGCAGTATTGGTTGTGATGATGGCACCATTGTCCCTTGTGACAACGAGCAGTCCCAGGGCCTGAGTGACAACGGTTGTTGCTCACATCCGGTTGAAACGACCAAGGATGATGGTCCAAGCAGACCTATAATAGGCAGCAGTGGTGGCACAGATGTGCCCCTTGTGATGCAACAAGAAGACTGCAGTGGTGATGACACAGAAGGTGTGCCTGCTCCTGACACACAACAAAGGAGTTTCAACGTTGATGTGGTTAGGGAGCTGGATGAGGAAGCTCAAAGCCTTGTGTCTGTGAATGATCATCAGGGAGAAGAACAGATGGAAGCAACAAAGGAAAACGTCATCAGTTTCCTAAACGAGACGTTTAGGCAACGCTACGTTGTGATCAAAGACCATTTTCCCGATGTGAAAACTTTCATCAGGGCTGCAAGACCCCTCCTGCAAAGAAATGACCCAATGGAAATCTCGGAGGCCCAATTTCAGCGTCTTCGGAAAGCGGTCACAAAGGCGAATAAGGAATTGCAGGCGGAGGGTGAGTTACCTTTGTAAATGGCTTTGCGAAAGATATGTATCGCATCCCTGAATATCAATGGGGGTTGTACCCCCCTTACGAAAAATTCAGACAATTCAGGCGATGGAGAGGGTGAAAGCCGACATCATCCTGATACAGGAGACTCATGCTACGAACACCCTGGTTGCTGAATGGGGAAAACTTTATCGAGGGCAGTGGTGGCTGAGTGGGTTTACCACACCCAAAGCTGGTGTTGCCATCGCCTTGAGTGATAGAATCCCTGCTCGGAAGATTGTCTTTAAGGAAATTTATAAGGGACATCTGATAGCGGTGGATTTCTATTGCAACACGCAAAGGATCATCATTGTGAACGTATATGCACCGAGTGAGCCCATGGAAAGAAGAGTGTTCTTTTCCACTCTGCATGACTTTGTAAAAGGACTGGATACAACCGCTTTCATCTGTGTTGCTGGTGATTTCAATTGCACTATCAATCCTTCCGTAGACAGGACCGGTCATGAACCCCATCCAGCTTCTATGAGGATTTTGGAGAACATCATCAAAAATCAGCATTTGAAAGATGTTTGGAGGTTGCAACACCCAACTTCACGGTGCTATACGTGGTGCAGATGCCATGATGGGAGGATATCAATGGCAAGGCTAGACAGATTCTACGTGAATAAGCCAATGCTAAATGTGATGGCCACAACCCAGATACTCCCAACTGGTTTCACAGACCATTACCTGGTTTCAATGGGTTTTAATTTGCCTCTGACCTCAGGGGGTAGTGCGTATTGGTCACTTAATACCCACCTGCTGAATGATATGAGATTCAAAGAGGCTTTTCGAGCCGTGTGGGAAAGAATTCGGTCCTCCAAATTTGAACATGCTAACCTTCGACTGTGGTGGGACCTCGCAAAGGGTCAGGTCAAATCGTTCTGTCAACAATATAGTCTTTATGCCACTAAATTGCAAAATCTCTCGATTGATTCATTAAAGGCTGAAATTGCAGCCCTGGAGGAAAACATTAATACGGCTGGGAAAGACACTACAGGTGACCGGCTGCTATGGACTAAAAAGGCAATGTTGACTGAACTGGTACGGCAGCGAGCAATGGGCACCCTGGTACGCATGAGAATGAGTTATTTAACGTTGGATATGCCAAATAAGGCCTTGTTTGGTTTGGAGAACTCTGTTAAAAAATCACAACAGATTCATGGGCTACGTGCTGCTAATGGGCCAATAGTGACCTCCCAACAGGAGATTAAGTCTGTTTTGAAGGTTTTTTATACAAACTTGTACTCCCCCCAGAGCATAAGTAATGAGACCTTGCAGGAGCTGACTACCGGGCTTCCAAGACTTGAGGAAGACCAGCAACGCACATTGAACATGTCAGTTTCGGCTGCTGAACTTGAAACTGCTATGCGGAGCTTGAAGGATGGTAAAGCCTCTGGGATTGATGGTTTGCCCGGAGAGTTCTATAAGACTTTTTGGAAACTTGTGGGACCTGACCTGCTTGAGGTATTTGATGAATGCCTTCATGTTGGAGAGCTTCCCCTGTCCTGCAGAAGAGCAGTCATTTGCCTGTTGCCAAAGGCTGGGGACACTCAACTAGTCGAGAACTGGCGGCCTGTCTCATTGCTGTGTGCGGATTACAAGCTTTTGTCGAAGGCCTTAGCAAACCGTTTGGGAACTGTGATCAGCTCTATTGTGCACCCTGACCAGACCTACTGTGTACCAGGAAGGTCAATTTATGACAATATTTTTCTGATAAGGGATATTATTTCTTGTAATAAGTACGTGCGTGCCAGTTTTGGGTTGTTGTTTCTTGACCAAACAAAGGCTTTTGATCGTGTTGATCATACATATTTGTTTTCTGTTCTGGAGCGGATGGGTTTTGGCGAAACTTTCATTTCCTATGTCAAGCTGTTATACACTAACACCTTCTGCATGATGAAAGTAAACAACAGTTTATGTCCCCCTTTTCCTTTCCGTCGGGGTATCCGTCAAGGGTGTCCCCTTTCTGGACTTCTGTATATAATTGCCCTTGAACCACTCTTAGCATCCATCAGGCAGCGAATAACTCAGGATGTGGGAGCCGTTTTTGGTTCAGGATTTGTGGTCACAGCTTATGCTGATGATGTATGTGTTCTGATTAAGGGCCCAAGTAGTGTTGCTGCGGTGCAGCGTTGCTTTAAAGACTACTCTGCGGCCTCTTCCGCCGAAGTAAATTGGGGCAAGAGTGTAGCCTTATGGTGCGGTTCAGATAACCTTTCTTTAACACTGCCACCGTCACTCCCACATAATCTAGAGTGGAAAACAGATGGAGTCAAATATCTTGGTGTCTATCTCGGCAACCAGGAAGTAGAAACGAAGAACTGGGAAGGAATGATTGAACAAATTACACACCGGTTGAAACGATGGGAAGGACTGCTACGATCTCTTTCTTATAAAGGCCGCTCTCTTGTTATAAATAACTTGATAGCAGCAAGATTATGGCATAAACTAATTGCCTTGCAGCCACCCAAGGAGTTGATACCAGCCATCCAGCGGGTCTTGGTTAATTTCTTTTGGAATGGATACCACTGGCTTCGGCCGCAAATACTGTACCATCCTCGGAAGGAGGGTGGACATGGAATTGTGGAGGTGTCCACCCGGCTTATGGCTTTTCGCCTACAGTCTGTGCAACGTCTGTTGTATGCTGAAGAGCTGCCCTGGCGCTCATTTGCGTTTTTCTTGTTGCAACAAGCGGGAGGCCTGTGTTATGATAGGCACTTGTTCCTGGTGAACCTTGACCGTGTCAGCTTAGTTTCAATCCCAACTTTTTATCAGGGTTTGCTGAGAGTTTGGAAAGGTTTTGGGGTTTATCGTTGCCTTGAGGCTTATAATTGCCGGATGTTTATCCAAGAGCCTATTTTCTATAACGGTTTTTTTCCATGCATTCCTCATAGTCCGACTTTGATTAGGAAATTTACTCAAGGAGGAATTGGCAAAGTTTGTGACCTGAGGGATACATCTGGGACAAAATGGATGTCTGCTGGCAGGGTGGCGGCCATTCTTGGTTTAAGATCCGTGCGTATTGTCAGCCAAATTATACGCATCGTCAAGAGGAAGTTTAAGGAGTTAAATATTGGCTGGGAAGGTATAAACAATGTCGAGGATGTTCGGCTGTCTTTCCCTGAAATTAAGGTGCTCCCAGCTCTCCAGTCGAATGGTGAACTTGTCTCTCCTTTTCATTTGGCAACAAAGGCTGGTATTCACAAGCTCCTTCGAGAAAACCAAGCATCACCCTTCTCCGGAGTAACAAGAGTGGCCTTGTGGTCCGAAAGGTTAGGGCCAGGGTCTCCTGCCACGCCACTGTGGCCTAATATGTACAAATTACCTATTTACGGGTTCCTCGCAGATATCCAGTGGAGACTAGCACATTGGGCTCTCCCTACGAACACCTTTGTTCATCACCTTGACAGCTCAGTGCCAGTAGCATGCCCCTTCTGTGTACAGAAGGAGGATCTCTTTCATGCCTATGTGAAATGCGAAAGACTAATACCTCTTTTCTTGATTCTCACACACCTTTTTGATCAGTTGTCTTTTCCTTTTACTTCACATTCTTTTATTTTTGGTGTATCTTTCAGACCCTCCTGCAAGGACTCTGGTGTCCTCCTAAACTTCTTAGCTGCTGTAGCAAAATACTCAATATATAAATCGAGGAAAATTAAAATTGATAATGGGCATGGGTTCGATGTTGTACCTATGTTTAAAGGGCTGGTGTCTGCAAGAATAAGGTTAGAGTTTGATTATTATGTGGCGAATGAAAATGTCAAACTCTTTGAATGCAAATGGTGTATCAATGAAGCCTTATGTGTTGTGAATGAATCGAATTTGTGCTTTTCTTTTTAACATTAAGAACTGTTGTTTTTTTCTATTTTTTTCTCTCCTGTAAAAATGTAACTTGACCTGGTGTGTTTTTTTGTGAAATAAATGGTGTTGCAAATTCAATTCAATTCTCTCTCTCTCTCTGTCTCTGTCTCTCTCTCTCTCTCTCTCTGTCTCTGTCTCTCTCTCTCTCTCTCTCTCTCTCTCTCTGTCTCTGTCTCTCTCACTCTCTCTGTAACTCTGTCGTGGCCCTGATTTCGTGAAGGTGGGGGTACACCATCCTTGATGTGGGGGATCTTTGGGTCACTCCTGCGAGATTGTTTGTCTGTCTCTGTCTCTCTCTGTCTCTCTGTCTCTCTCTCTGTCTCTCTCTCTGTCTCTCTCTCTCTCACTGTCTAACTCTGTCGTGGCCCTGATTTCATGAAGGTGGGGGTACACCATCCTTGATGTGGGGGATCTTTGGATCACTCCTGCGAGATTGTTCTTCTGTCTCTGTCTCTCTCTCTCACTCTCTCTCTAACTCTGTCGTGGCCCTGATTTCATGAAGGTGGGGGTACACCATCCTTGATGTGGGGGATCTTTGGGTCACTCCTACGAGATTTTTCGTCTGTCTCTGTCTCTCTCTGTCACTCTCTCTGTCTGTCTCTTTCACTCTCTAAGTCTGTCTCTCTCACTCTCTAACTCTGTCGTGGCCCTGATTTCGTGAAGGTGAGGGTACACCATCCTTGATGTGGGGGATCTTTGGGTCACTCCTGCGAGATTGTTCTTCTGTCTCTGTCTCTCTCTGTCTCTCTCTCACTCTCTCTCTCTCACTCTCTCTCTCTCACTCTCTCTCTAACTCTGTCGTGGCCCTGATTTCGTGAAGGTGGGGGTACACCATCCTTGATGTGGGGGATCTTTGGGTCACTCCTGCGAGATTGTTCGTCTGTCTCTGTCTCCCTCTGTCTCTGTCTCTCTCTCTCTCACTCTCTCTCTAACTCTGTCGTGGCCCTGATTTCGTGAAGGTGGGGGTACACCATCCTTGATGTGGGGGATATTTGGGTCACTCCTGCGAGATTGTTCGTCTGTCTCTGTCTCTCACTCTCTCTCTAACTCTGTCGTGGCCCTGATTTCGTGAAGGTGAGGGTACACCATCCTTGATGTGGGGGATCTTTGGGTCACTCCTGCGAGATTGTTCGTCTGTCTCTGTCTCTGTCTCTCTCTCACTCTCTCTCTAACTCTGTCGTGGCCCTGATTTCATGAAGGTGGGGGTACACCATCCTTGATGTGGGGGATCTTTGAATCACTCCTGCGAGATTGTTCGTCTGTCTCTGTGCCGCGGGCTTGTTTGAGAAAACTGTCCAGGGCTATGCAACAACAACAACAACAGCTATTACGTGTAGTAATAGGTATAATTAGGTACCACAGCTGAGTCGGGGTCACAATGGATACTAATATCAATACAGAACAAAATAAATTGGGCATGGATGTCATTAACCTGACCACATTCGATTTGGTGACTGATGTCAAGAACAATCTCGTTTTATTTCAGTAATTTTGTAACAACAAATTCCTGATCTTGGTGCTTGATAAAGGAAATTGATTTGGTTCATTCTGCACAGGCCTGAAGCCTAGTACTGAACTGTGCATGTGTTTTGAATTGGCACCTAGGCAGCAGTTTACAGGTGACTTGCTGAAATTACAGCCTGTAACTATAACCCTTACAATGGCGAGTGAGAAACCCGTCATGGAAACTGACATGGGCTGAAATATTGCTTTGCACTGACTCTACCATCAGCGGTGAATTTCCCAGTTTAATCACCTCCATGTGGATGGATTGGATCGTCACAGTTTCGGTTATTGCATGGGCAGCTGTGTCATATGGGCTCCAGAGAGCTGCGACTGAATTGGCAGCTATTCCAGAGTGTGACAGTTGCCGCAATGAACCTGCATATTTCACTCAAATGTAAAAGTGAAAAAACGGATTTATAACCACTGTGTGTACCCCCAGGCAAGGCTACTTTGCCTTGTTCTGAAACTATTTGATTAAAAATACCAAAACAAACAAGAAATATGTCATGCGCATAGCACGATACTTGCGAAATCCCTAAAGAAATAAGATTGCGAAATCCCTCCTCTCCCCCAGGTCATCATGAACACTGCATGGGAGATAGGATCACGCAGGGGAGAGGAGGGGGTGGGGGGAGACTGACACTTCTACCTTGACTTCAGAGGATTGACTTGACTTGAGAATTGAGAGGGGGGTGGGGTGGGGGGAGGGGAAGGGGGTGGGAAGGGGGTGGGGAGAACCTTCCTTGACTTAACGACTTCATTTGTTTATTTTTCTGTTGTTCACTTGAAATCATCGAAAACATTTTGCTTTACCTGCTAAAAATTGTTTAAAACCAAGCGTTATTATTTAAGAAATATTGTATATCGTTAGTCCACATGTACAATTTATTACATACAACGTTTTGTGAAGTATTGTTTAATTGCATCGTTGGAAAAAAGTTAACTCGCCTCAAATAAACTCTATGCATACCCCGAGAATATGAAAAATATATAATTACACGACAGTTCAATCCCGAGCTTCATTTTTCAGTCGCTCATGTAATTCCCTAGTAGGGAACCCTACCCTCCCTCCTCTCCCCTCTCCACCCCTTCTCTCCTTTCCCCCTCTCTCCACCTCACACCTCTGCCCCTCTCTCCCCATCCCCACATCGCATCCAACCAGATATATTCAAGACGGCTATTAAAATGCATTTTTGGCAATAAAACGGCAATATTCGAATCGTTTTTTTCACCTTTTGCTGGAAAGAAGACATAAACCATCTTAGTGACCACAAAAATGAGATCAGATGAAGAATTAGAGGCAAAATAAAGCCGTGAGTGAGTCTGGATGGACTTTATATTACAGGCCTAAATTTCATTTAAAATGCATTTGTCTAAAAACACTGACTTTCTTCCAATTTTCTTCCCGTTTTTTGCAAGCGAGTCTTAAACCATCTTAGCAACTATGAAAAATGAAATGAGATGTTGAATTAAAGTTTAGATACGCTAGAGCCGTCACACTGAACATATTCCAAATTTCCACCCTAACTGGAAAATGTTATGTTGGATTTCATTTCGATACTTCAGGGAGGTGGTTTATATCTGCGATGAAACTGTATTGTTGTATCCATTGTCATCTATTGCAAAGGGTCCTATATAATTAAAATTTACTATTCTTCTTCTTCTTCTTCTTATTGTCCCCCGTCGCACTGCGGAGCGAAAGGGGGACTATGGTTTTCCCCTCCGTCGTGTGTCCGTGCATGCGTACGTGTGTGCGTGCGTAAGCGAAGGACCGCATTCGAAGTTGGTGTGTGGGTGTAATCCACGTCAAAATCCAAGATGGCCGCCACCATGTATGTCTGATGCCATGTATGTCTGAACCATGTGAGTGGAATATCTTGAAAAATAAGCGAAGTACCAACTTCTAATCTGGTATGTGGGTGTATCTAGGCATGAGGAAGAACCCTATTGAAAATTGGGTCGCCACGTCCAAATCCAAGATGGCCGCCGCCATGTATGTCTGAACCTTGTGAGCTGAATATCTTGAAAAATAAGCGACGTACCAACTTCTAATCTGGTGTGTGGGTGTATCTAGGCACAAGGAAGAACGCTATTGAAAATTGGGTCGCCACGTCAAAATCCGAGATGGCCGCCACCATATATATGTCTGAACCTTGTGAGCAAAATATCTTGAAAAATAAGCGAAGTACCAACTTCTAATTTGGTGTGTGGGTGTATCTAGGCATAAGGAAGAACCCTATTGAAAATTGGGTCGCCACGTCAAAATCCAAGATGACCGCCGCCATGTATGTCTGAACCATGTGAGCGGAATATCTTGAAAAATAAGCGAAGTACCAACTTTTAATCTGGTGTGTGGTTGTATCTAGGCATATGGAAGAACGCTATTGAAAATTGGGTCGCCACGTCAAAATCCAAGATGGCCACCACCATATATATGTCTGAACCTTGTGAACGAAATATCTTGAAAAATAAGCGAAGTACAAACTTCTAATCTGGTGTTTGGGTGTATCTCGGCATAAGGAAGAACGCTGTTTAAAATTGGGTCGCCACGTCAAAATCCAAGATGGCCACCTCCATGTATGTCTGAACCTTGTGAGCGAAATATCATATCATAGCATGTTTTCTGCGTCTTCCACTTTGTCAACTCACATCACTTCCCCGACGGGGGACCTAGGCGTAAAGCTTGTTATTATTATTTGCAAAATGGAAGACTTTTGAAGGTTGTTGGCCGGTGGACTTTGTTATTCTGTCTGTTTTTGTCTGTTTGTCACTCACCTTCCAGGTCACGATTCTAAACCGATCATCATGAAGCTTTCCCAAGTTGTAGAGGTAGTCACAACTGAAAAGCCTATTGATTTTGAGGTCAAAGGTCATCTTGAGGTCAAATTTCTAAAATCGTCATTTTTCATTCGATTGACTTGAAATTCAACAGCATTTGCATTTTGAGTCACTGAATTGTAAAACCAAGTATTTTTGAGGTCGAAAGGTCAAAGGTCAACTCAAGGGCATACTTCTAAAAACATTCATTTTTGTCTGAAAAATCGTCAATTTCAATCCGATTAACTTGAAAATTAAACAGCAATTGCATGAAGCCTCATTGAATTGGGAAACCCAATTATTTTTAACGTCAAAAGGTGAAAGGTCAACTCAAGGTCAAACTTCTAAAATCATAAATTTTCATCTGAAAAATAATCAGTTTTCATCCGAATGACCCGAGCTATGATTAAGATCGTCAATTTTAATCTTGATGAAATGTGCACTTTCCTGTCTCCATGGCAACTCTTTTTTTGGGGGGGAGTGGGGAGGGGAGGGAGTGAGGTGGAGTTTGCAAGTATCTCTGCACCACGTCTTTCTTATTATTACTGTGATGTTGAAGCAGCTTGGCAATTTGCATGGCATTGTGGGATATTCAGGTTTTACTGTTTAAAAGTACAAATTGAAATCTGTTGTGTCAAATTCACTGCACGTTGAGCAGCCAACTTTTACAGAGAATATCTCTGTTGCGAGAAAATATTTACTAGTGCCTAAGAACATTTTGCAGTGCCACTGTGTTCATATTTTGAGGCAATCCATACACTGGGTAACAACTCGGGAAGAGCGATAGAGGATGTAACTCAATTTGCGAGCACAGTAGAAACACGCGGTGCCCATGCTGTTATTGTATAACGGGTTAGAAATGGGTTAGCAGTTTTCTTTTTGTTTATTTTCCGATAACGGGTTTTCTTTTTTGTTCATTTTCCTCTCTTTTATGTTGTTTTTACTCTTAATTCCTCCCTTTATCAAACTGTCAAAGGAGAAGTCAGTTCTTACAAAAATAAATAAAGAGTAAGGCTCATTTGGCTGGCTGTGCCTGGTTGGGTTTGAGGATAGAGGAATAGCAGCTGAAACCCAAATCCTATCCAGGTTCCTTCTGATGACTCCAATGTAGTATTTGGTATTTCATTTGATGATTACTTGTTGACAACTAAGACAGATGTTTGGCTGTGTAGTATCAAGACTGCTGTTTTGTGTGTAAAGACTGTGTAGTATAAAGACCCTGAGCTCTCTGATCAAGATTTCATTTTTGACTCGACTATAAAACCGTCAGATTGGTGTTTTGGAGGCAGGGCATTGTATCAATGAGTGTGCCATCACTTGGATATATATTAAACAGTTGGTCGTGTCTGCGAACATTAGTAGGTGGACTTCAAATAATTCCACATTCATTCTTTGAAGAATAGGTGAATTATCGCTGGCACCCTGAATAAATTCCAAATTCCTGTCCTGAATGACTAGTGGGAAGAGGATGGCAAACGATCCAGCATCGCCCTGCCGAAGAGACTGCTTCGACAGCACTGACACATTTTTGGTAGATTATGGACTGAAATATGTATTCATGAAATGTACATATTGAAGGAGCTGTGCTCCAACTCGAATCGAAAGAATGGACGCGACAAAAAGCTGGAATTCGTCCGAGTTTCTTTATTGCATCAAATCAACTCGGGTACTCTAAAAAGCCCGTTTATCGGGCAGCATTATATACAAGCACTCGAATATCTCATGCCGGAGCGTTTGCCCTTAAAAGGCGCGACTGGGCGTGTCCGGGAGACCTGGGCGAGTCTGGACATGCCCGGGAACGGCGAGACTGGGTGTCGCCGGACGGGCCGGGCGTGCCTGGACATGCCTGGACATGCCCGGGAACGGCGAGACTGGGTGTCGCTGGACGGACCGGGCGAGCCCGGGAAAGGCGAGTCCGGGCATGCCCGGGAAAGGCGAGACTGAGCGTCTCCGGGCGGTCTGGGTGAGCCCGGCACAGCGATCGCTCCGTGGTTGCGTCCTCGGCAGGTGTAAGGCAATTGTGTTTGTTCAGCGGCAACCGCTACACACGCCCCCCCAGAATCGACTTGCACCGGCAGGGTCAATTTAAGGGGGGTCCTGATGACCCGGCCGAAGCGACCCCTGGAGGGTCGTGGGGGGGGGGGGGGGTCCGGTGTGGGGGTGGGTGGTCGAGCGGGAGGCACCGTGGACGGGGGGTGGCCTCACCGCGGAAGAAGGGCCAACCGAGGTGGTTGGTCGATGTCCACGTGCGCCGGCTTGAGGCGGTCCACCGAAATCCGGTCCGACCTGCCGCCGACGTCGATGACGAAGTACTTGTCGTCCTGTCGCAGGACCCGGAAGGGTCCGTCGTACGGCGGCCTGAGTGGCCCCCGGTGTGCGTCATGACTATACATCGGATTTTTATGTGAAAAAAAAGAAAATATTTTTTCACATAAAACGGCTTTTTTTGCGCGCAAAAAAATGATTTTGCTATTTTCGGAGGAAAAAAATATTTCGCCCTTTTTCGGGAAAAATAAAAGAAAATGCCCTTTTTGGTCGAAAATGTCTGCCAACGCTAAAAATAATTAGGGAATTTTTCGAAATTTTAAAATGCGATCGAAATTTTTAACTGCGATCGAAATTTTTAACTGCGATCGATCTCAAAAACAAAACGTTGCGTCCACTTGCGTGCGTTGCGTCCCCAGCGTGTACAGCAGTGAGGCGGTGTACTACAGTGAGAGAGTGTACACAAAGTGTGAACAAGTCTCCTATCAAGATGAGTGCTGCTCTTCGTGACAAGTGGCTGAAGGAATTCAACGCTGGCGGCGATGGGGCCACCTTCAAGTACGTGTCGAGTGACACGGCTTTCTGTCGAGCTTGTGAAAAGACTTTCCGGGCGAAGCAGAAGTCTGAGCTGGCCCAACATGTCCGAGGAGACCGCCACAAGAGCAACTTGGCCTTGAAGAAGAAGAGGACGGTCACGCAAGCCACCATGGAGGACTTTGGTGGCGGAAAGAGGCACAAGTGCGACGTCGTGGCTCAGGAGCTGTGCCAGGCCATGCTGGCCGCTGGCATCCCATGGTCGAAATTGGAAAACCCTGCCCTCCGGTCGTTCCTGGAGAAGCACATCACTCTCCAGATCCCCGATGAAAGCTGGATTCGAAAGCACTACCTCGACAAGTGCTACGACGAGGCCTTGGCGGGGATCCGTGCCGACCTTGGACAGCAGCCCATCTGGCTGTCCGTCGACGAGACGACCGATTCGGCAGGTCGATATGTGGCCAACATCATCGCGGGACGCTTGTCCAAGGAGGGGTACTTTCGTCCCCACCTCGTCCAGTGCATGTTTCTGGAGAAGATCAACACCGAGGAGATCGTGCGTGCAGTCAATGACACACTGCGCTATCTTTGGCCTGATTTCAAGCCGGAGTGCCTCAAGGTCCTCGTCAGCGACGCCGCGGCCTATATGATCAAGGCCGGCCATGCCCTGAAGGAACTCTTCCCGGACTTGCTGCATGTGACTTGCGTTGCCCACGCGCTCCACCGTGTCTGCGAGACAGTCCGAGAAATGTTCAAGGGCGTCAACGACCTGATTGCCACGACGAAGAAGGTGTTCGTCAAAGCCCCGTCGCGTGTTGTCTTTTGGAAGGAGCAGCAGCCCAATCTTTCTCTCCCCCCGGAGCCCATTCTGACTCGGTGGGGGACGTGGATCGACGCCGCGGTGTTTTACGCCGAGCACTTCGAGGCCGTCAAGGACATTGTGGACCAGCTGAACGATGACGCGATGGCAATCCGGAGTGCCAAGGACCTGTTCGGAAAGGCGGACATCAAGCTCAGTTTGGTCTTCTTAAATGCCCACGTGTCGTTCATCCCGAAGATCCTAAGCAGCTGGAGGAGGCCGGCATGGAGCTGGCCAAGGCCTTCCAGCTCCTTGAACAGGCCAAGGAGGAGCTCGAAAAGATCCGAGGCTGCCGTAAGGAGATCCTGCTCACCAAGTTCAAGGCGGTGCTGCAGCGCAATCCCGACATTGGTGTGCTGAGGACAGTGGCTTTGATCCTGGATGGAGATCAGCACGGATCTGAGGTTGGTGTGCCGGCTGGAGTCAAGCTTGCTGACATCCCCCTCTTGAGGTACTGCCCCATCGTCAGCGTCGACGTGGAAAGGTCCTTCTCCGTCTATAGAAACGTCCTCACCGACCGCCGACACCGCCTCATCAAGGAGAACATTACCAAGATAATGATTTCAAACACCTACTTTAACCGTTCCTAAAAGGGTCTTGTCAATTTCTTCTAGTCCTCTACTTATCAAACAATGCGGTTGCAATAAAGGTACCTGAACGTCATTTTTTACCTGTTTACTAGCCCAGAGTGCTTAATGTTGTGCAGGAAAAAGCTTACCATTTTTTGTTCTTTTTTTGACTGATTTCTGAAAAACTTGGTAATAATAAAAAATGAATAAAACGGGGGAAAAAAATATTTCGGGATTTTTTCACATAAAAAAAAAAAATTCCGCTTTTCAAAACATAAAAGGCCTATTTTCTTAACATAAAAATCCGTAGTCTAGTCATGACGCACAAAAACGTACTCCGCTGTGCGAAGCGCTGGGAGGCCTGGGGGTCACCGTGGTGGGACGTTGGCACGGGGGCAAACCGTCGGGCGGTCTCCTGCAGGTCCGAGCGCTGGCGAGCTGCGGACCAGGGACTGGTAGCGTCGGGCACGAATTCGCCCGGGACGCGTAGCGGCTGGCCGTAGACCAGCTCGGCGGTGGACGCCCGGAGGTCCTCCTTGGGGGCCGTGCGGAGGCCCAAAAGGACCCACGGTAGCCGGTCGGTCCAGCCGCCGTCCTGAAGGCCGGCCATGAGCGCGGCCTTCATGGAACGGTGGAACCGCTCGCACAACCCGTTGGCTTGGGGGTGGTAGGCCGTGGTACGGTGGAGCCTGACCCCCAGGTTGCGGGCGACCGCGCCCCACAGCTCGGAGGTGAACTGCGGCATATGTATGTATGTATACATACATACATACATACATACATACATAGCCTGGTGTTGTCTTAACGGTTAGGGTGCTGGCTTGGGATCGTAGGATCTTGAGTTTGAATCCCGGTCGATCATTGAATTAACACCAGGGTGGTTGACTCAGCCTGTCATCCTTCCAAGGTCGGCAAATTGAGTACCAGCTTACTGCAATGAATGAGCCATTCTGGTATCCTGTGTTGGAGTGGTGACCCGTGAATATAGCCAAGGAAACTGCCTCGGCAGCCTTATGCATCGTCATGGTGCAAAAAGGAATGCTCATCATCATCATATATGTATATATATACACTACTAATGGGGTATGCCTACAGAGTGTGTGAGCAATAACAAACTGTGCTTCCTATGTGTACATAATAAATAGAAGCTTTATGATTATAGGCAAGCATCACTGCCCTGCTTTTATATATCAATTTAAGGTATTTATTTATTTTATGGACAATTTTCAAATGTTCGATATCGATTGAGGTTTTTTTTGATGGACAGGTTTTTATGTAAATGTTCGTTTACAGACGTTTTTTTTATTATCTACTATATAAGCCTGGTGTTGGCTTAGCGGCTAGGGTGCCGGCTTTGGATCCTAGGATCCTGGGTTCGAATCCCGGTCGATCGCTGAATTAACGCCAGGGGGTTGACTCAGCCTGTCATCCTTCCGAGGTCGGCAAATTGAGTACCAGCTTGCTGGGATGAATGATCACGGTGTGTACCCCGGTTTAGAATAGGTACACTGTATCCCTGCGCATCATAAGAGGTGACTAAGGGTTGGCGTCAGGAAGGGTATCCTGCCATAAAAACATTGCCTCAAACAGGGAACCATGATTGTCATGGGGCCCGCAAGGCTAACCCCCGCTCTAGCGGGGAAAATGGCCTTAAAAACGATCATTCATTCATTCTCAATGATGAAGAATCACTTGGTGACTTGGTAAAAGGTGACAAACAGGGTTGGCGGCAGGAAGGGCATCCGGCCGTAAAACATTGCTTCAAAAAGGGGACCAACAAAAACAACAACCACGGTGCCCGAAAAAGGCCAACCCCCACTTTGCGGGGAAAAATGGCCTCTAAAGGTGGTTTTAAAAATTAATATATATATATATATATATATATATATATATATATATATATATATATATATATATATATATATATATATATATATATATATATATATATATATATAAGAGAGATGTCTGTCTCTGTCTGTCTGTCTGTGTGTTGCCATTTTTCTCAGAAATGGCTAAACGGATCTTCGTCAAACTATCAGAGGTTCATCAGTGAGTGCCTGGGAGTGTTTTAGGCCAAAAAAATTGGAAAAAAAAAGATCGTTTTTTTTGGAGTTCAAAAATATTAATAGCTCGATAGTGCCTACGCCTTTTAAAATTAATGACAGTGATATACAAGTACACATTCGCATAAAAAAATACAAAACAATCACCAGACATTTGAACACAAATAAATCAAACAATTCCGGAAGTGTACGAAGTTGGTAGTATGGCTTCTTTTATTCCCGTTCAGCATTACACGACGCAGAAACGGGATGAACGCCACATTCACCAGCATATTTTTAACGAAAAGGTGATGAAACACCTTCGTCCCCTTCCTCTCCTTCCTCTCTCGCCTCCCCCCATTCCCTTCCCCCCTTCCCCCCATCCCCTCCCTCCCCTTTCCCCTCATCCCCCTCCCCCCTTCCCCCTCCTAACCACCCCCCCCCCCTGCCCGGCAACGCCGGGTATTTCTGCTAGTCTATACATATAAAACACAGTTTTTGTGTGTGTGTGTGTGTGTGTGTGTGTGTGTGTGTAATGTTACCGATAGACTCCTAAACGGAGAGGCTCACGTACTTGATATTTGGCACAGACATAGCCATTGAGCCTGGGAAGAACATGGCCGACCTAAAAAAAATTATTTCATAATATTTTTTTACCATATTTTTACCTCAGCGCATTTCAGCGAGGAATATTATGCACGGAATCTGACCGGTGGCAGAGCAGCGCGCTGATTCGCTCAGAGCGATCACGTGATGTTCCTTGCCGCCATTAACTCAGTTACGCGTTCGCACGTATTTCAGAGCGAAAAGCGATTGCGTTTTTTCACATTTCAGCGAGGAACATTGCCATTCACACCACATAGGTTTTTTTTCCTTTCATCTTTAGATCCATATTTTTTTTCAGCGAGGAATATTATACACGGAATCTGAATCGGTGGCAGAGCAGCGCGCTGATTCGCTCATTCGCGCTCATTGATGACGATCACGATCACGTGATGACGTGTCACGAATGATGTTCGTGACGCGATCACGTGATGTTCCTTGCCGCCATAAACTGACAGCAAGTAGCATAGATTTTAGCATGATTAGCATTTAGCATGATTTAGCATGATTTAGCATAGATAGTAGCATGTTTCACAAAGATTTTTTTCAGCGAGGAATATTATACACGGATTCTGACCGGTGGCAGAGCACTAGAGCAGCGCGCTGATTCGCTCAGAGCGATTACGTGATGTTCCATCCCCGCCGCCAGTTGGCTTCACTTTTCACGGAGTATGAGCATTCTATATATTTTCAATTCAGTGCGCCCGACTCGCTCACGTACTTGATTTGTGGCATAGACATGGCCATTGGGCCTTCACGGTGTAATTTGTGCGAGGCTTTTGTCCGAGTGAGGTTGAGTCGAGAGGGCAAATGTACGGGTTGGGAATGTACGGGTCTCCCTTCCCCCACCCGGCAACGCCGGTACTGGAGGGCGTCACAGGTTCGGTGAGTCTCCAAATCCGCTTCGTGCTGTTGCAAAGATTCAGGATGATGTCGCGATTGTTGTGCTGCTCTCCGACCATGAGAACTGCAACGTCATTGTTGACTGGCCCTCCCCTTCCCTCCCCATTCCCCTCCCCCCTCCGTCCTCCCCTCCCCCTCCCTTCCCCCTCCACCCTACCCCCTCCCCTTCTCCCTCCCCTCCCCCTCCCCCTCCCTTCTCCCCCTCCCACTCCCCTCCCCCCTCCCCCTCCCCCTCCCTCCCCCCTCCCCCTCCCCCCCCCTCCCCCCTCCCCCTCCCCGCTCCCCCTTTGTCCCCCCTCCCCCTTCCCCCTCCCCCCTCCCCATCCCCCTCCCCACCTCCCCCTCCCCCGCCACCTCCCCCTCCCACCCCTCTCCTCTCCCATCCCTCCCCCTCCCCCCCTCTCCTCCCCTCTCCTCCCCTCTCCTCCCCTCCTCCTCCCCCCTCTTCTCCCTCACGTTTATACACGGAATGCCGGGTACTTCCCTCTCCTCTTCTCCCCTCCCTCCCCTCCTCTTCCCCCTCCCCTCCCCTCCCCTGCCCGGCAATGCCGGGTACTTCTGCTAGTTTATAATAAAATAGAAAAAAAAAAAGAATTATTTTATTTTGAATAGCTCTCAAAATTCCAAATTTCAAATTCCCTTATTCAAAGCATCACGGCCCATTGATTTTTCAACAGGAGACTGCTAGTAATCTATATAAAATGATTAATAACAAAAACAGTTACAGCAATGATTATGTACCTATGTGTGTAACTGTATAATATCCTCTCATTGTGTCTGTGTGCAGGAGAAGGCTGGTTCCACTGTACCTTCCATTCTCAACTGCATGTTAACCAAAAAGGAACCTCCGACCTTCAACCGCACAAACAAGTTCACCAATGGCTTCCAGACCATAGTTGATGCCTATGGTGTAGGATGCTACCGTGAGGTCAACCCAGGTATATTCCTCAGCATCATTTGATTGACTGCACGTGTTACAAGATGTTTGATTTCCATATAATTTCTCTCTTTATTTTTTTATAGGAACCATAGCTCATTCATTTAGCGTTTCGAGGGAGACCCCAAAATTTATTCTGCCACTGACATCATGGACTTCCTTTCCATTGACACACTTTATTCTCATCAAATAATCTCTCTCTTCAGTATTCTTCGTCCAGTGCTAAACCACCATTTTGATCCCAGCTTTGGAAGCCTTCTTTCCGAAAAGTTATTAACGAAGTCGACATGGCAATCTTAACGTCTTCAGCGGATGCAACAGAGCGGACAACAAAACGTCCTCAAAGCACATTATTTTCGTTTTTGGGGGAAAGGATTGCAAATTAAGATAATAATTGCAAAAAATCAAAAACAAATCAGCAGACCATGCACTAATTTTTACCTCCACCACCAAAGGTATAATATGTAGGTCATGTTTTCACCCCTGTCTGTTTTTCTGTCTGTGAGCAGGATATCTCAAAAAGTTATGGACGGCTTCGGACGAAATTTGGTGGACAGGTTGGGGATGTCCCAAGGACTAATTAACTGGACTTAGGTGAAGATCAGAATCCGGATCCAGATACAAGAATTTTTTTAAATTTCTTCAGTGATTCTTCACCATTGAGATATGGGACAAAAATATATAGAATGATGTCTCAAAGCATTATGGACAGATTCTGTCGAAACTTGGTGGACAGGTTCGGTGTATCACAAGGATGAATTTATTCGATTTTGGTTAAAGTCTGGATCCAGATCTGACCTATCAGCGGGATACAAAACATAAACAGTTCAGCCTGGTGGAGGTATGCTCTCTACTGAGTATTTCTAATGGGTTCTAAAAGGTAATTCCAAAGGGTTTCATTTATTTCTTGGCTTTGCATATTTCATATTAAAAATACCGAAGTGAATCGCTTCCTTCGGACACAGGTGAAATTTTTCCTTTGCGATTTAAATGCCCATCCCAAGTTGCCTTGAATGCATTAACTGACCACAACATAGTGTGCATCATTATCACATAGGCCAGACCAGTTGAACAGGTAGGTGAACCCTTTCCTCAAAGTCATTGGTGAGCCATCTGGGTTTTATCATTAATTCGATAAGTGGCATGGCATGGTCATTGTCCATTATCATGGCTTTTCTCCTGCGAATAATTTGGTTTCCGAAAGCTTAGAATGCAAATGCTAATACCACTGCCTTCACCTGGATTTGACCCCACAACCTCAGGGATGCCAGTGCAGTGTCTTCACCACTATATCGAGACAATGCCTGTAATCTTAATACATAAAATGAGGCAATTATCTGAATGTATTTGTATACGTATGAAAATCATAGAAAAAAACACGGCTGTGCCAATCTCCACCAAATTTTGCATACCTGCTGGGGGTATCCAAGGTCAGCTCATTGGCACTAAAAATCTTCCCCCCTCATCACCAGGGCGGGGAGCTGACCTAAGATTTTCACCAGAACATCTGGGCCGGTCTCCAACGCAAAGTGTATTTTTTTCTTCTTCATGCAAATATACCTGAACCTCACAAATAATTACTTAGTTGCACCACTCAGCTTCTTTCTTCACAAAGTCCTTTTCCCAGAGGGAATGTTTATTTACCAGTACCATGAAAAGCAAAGTTATAGCCTATACTGATGAGAAAACGTGTTATTCATATTGCTTATTTTGTCCTGGTTGAAGTTCTGATGTTGGTTCTGACATTGTTTCATCAGCTTTGTACACCATCATCACTTTCCCCTTCCTGTTTGCCGTCATGTTTGGCGACTTGGGTCACGGTATCATCATGATGTTATTTGCCTTGACCTTGGTGTTAAATGAGAAAAAATTGGAAGCCAACAAGGGTCACAACGAGGTAAGTTCAAAGATGATAAAAATGGGGAAAAAATGCAAAGGGAAAATGTGTGAAGCAAATTTTGTGTTTCAAATATTCTGCCAAACTGAGATTTGGCTTTAAAGTAGACTTTTAATGAAAGGATTTATTTGTTATCACTGGAGTTGGTGTTAAATTTTGAATTTCATTTTATATGATGGTAATTGAGTGAAATGAAAGTTTCTTTTTGAAAATCGAAGTGAAAAGTATATGGAATGGAATGGAAAGGAATGAAATGTTACAGAGAACAAAAGAGGGGAAGGAGAATGGAAGAGGAAGTGTGAGGAGGGGAAGAGAGGGAGGGGGAGGGACATTTTGTCATAAATTTTTCTGTAAGCACAATTAACAATCTCTTTCTTCTCAAATACAACACTTCATGAGTTCAGTGATCAAACTCTTGAGAGAGCTATATACAGTTGCCCATGGCTGAATAAAAATTTCGGAAGTTATAAGCAAATTCTATCAAAAGTCTGTCCCTGTGACTTGTTGGCATGGGAAAGGTTGAATGTATGGGAAGCTATCTTCTTTTGAAGTTGAAAGACATATTTCTATCAGACGTTAATGATAGGTATGCGCGGGATGAGAACAGTATCTGAGTTCAATTCATCCATTGCACGGGCCTCCATGATGTGTCTTTGTAGATGCGTAATTGTCAATCTTGTTCCATTGCAGAGTCCCTGTGATGGCATAAGATTCCGAAATAGCATGATTAGAGCACCTAGCGGGCAGTGTAAAGTGAGGTACAGCAGGCGGTGTACAAGTAGCGTTATCTTTTTAAATAAAAGAGCTTTGACATAAATAAGAAAATACACATATTATTTGTATCAGATGTAATGAGAGGTATGCGCAGTATGAGTAAACAGTATCTGAGTTCAATCCATATATTACACGGGCCTCTATGACATGTCTTAGTAGACACATGTGGAAACATACCAAAGGCTTAGATTAATTAATAGGCTAATGCTGTCGGTCTGTTCGCCACCACCCCCGCCCCCCTGAAACACAGAAATGCTCCTTGAAGATGAACAATGATTCAGTAAAAGTTGCTTCAAATTATTCCAAACCCAGTATTAAATAATATTCAAAACAAAGTTGTACACAAGAGATTACATCTTTATGCATATAAAGTGCAGATATTGCAGCATTTGTCCAATCAAATGTTTTTAATAAAGCAATAAGTTGTTAAACTCATTTTGCTATTTTCTTTTCTTTCAGCATCCTGTGCATACATTACAACTCAAGACATTCCTAATATAACCTCCCATTTTTGAGCTCTTTCAAACCAGCACAATAATAAAAGGCTTCCTTTTTTCTATATCTATCATGGTATTTTTTTTACCACGAGCTTCCGCTCGTAACAATAATCTTACTATAATTCAACAAATGTCCGTCCGTCCGTCTGTCCGTCCGTTCGAAGGTACTGCAAAAACGGCTGAACTGATCGCAACAATATTTTGGGTGGGTAATCCTGGGATCTCCTGGAGTAAAATAGGCTATATTGTTTTTCCAATTTCAGCTTTGGCCTCCAGCATTTTCAGGTTTGGACTGCCGCATAACGTTATTTTCCCGGGTGCTGCACAAACGGCTGCACCGATCGCTGCACAGCTGCACCGATCGGACTCGGTGAGCTCGGACAAAGACCTTTTATAAGGACATGGGTCGAATCCCTGCTTGAGAGAATTCCAACCCCCTCCCCGCCATCACGGTTGTCTCTCCAACTCACAATCCCACGAGATTTGCGGAAAGGACGACCCAAAACCAATGATCTTCTTTTTGATTCGTATATTTTTTATTTTTTTTTATTTTTTTATTTTTTTTGTATACAAGATCGAGGCTCGTGAAAGAGCGAACATTAATCACACAGAAAGACAAACCGACACATAAAACATAACATAGGGAGCGGTAGACAAGATGGGGAGAGAGGGGGAAGGACACAAACAACATTTGAGAGCAGGGACCGAGAGACATGGAGACATCGAGAGATCTGAGAGAGGGTGAGGGCTTTGGGGGGGGGGGCGTGGGAAGGGGGCAGTGGGAGAGGTATAAAACATATGGACACTGCCAGGACTTCCAGGAAAGAAGTTGGAATTTCAAACAAGGTGGATCTGGGGTGAATTAGCGGGGGTAGAAAAGATCAAGGTTTTGGATGGGGGAAGATAAGAGATGGTGGTGAACAGCTGTTTTAAAGACCTGAAGGGAGGAGTGGGATTGAAGGGAGTGAGGGAGTTTGTTCCAGAGGCGGGAGAAAAGAGGAATGAAAGAGTGAAGGTGAGCGGAGAGCCGAGATTTCGGCAGTTTAACCATCAGAGGGTTGCTGGCAGATCTTGTGCGACCTGTAGGAATATTTGGGGGACAGAGCACAGAGAGAGCTGGGGGTGCAAGGCCGGAGAGGAGTCGGTAGAAGACAGAAAGACCACCTACCTGCCTGCGGTGAGTGAGTGAAAGGCCCTCAGAGATAGCTTCATCGCGGGAGATTCCAATAATTCTGAAAGCTTTGGTTTCAACAGCGTGAAGCCGAGCTAGGTGTGAGGTAGGAGCACCGGCCCATAGGGGAGAACAGTATTCCATTGAGCTGCGGATGAAAGCCTTGTATGTGGTGAGGAGCTCAGGTGTGCCGAGGAAGGACTTCGCACGACGGAGGATGCCCAGTCGGCGACTGGCTTTGGAGGCCAGCTTGGAAATGTGGTTTTCCCAAGAAAGATCATGGCAGATAGTGAGACCCAAAATCTTGAGCGACAGAACTTCTTGGAGAGGATTGTTGAGAAAGTAGATGGGAGGGTTGTCCAGTCGATCTTTTCGGAGAGACATAGTAAGAGTGTGAGATTTGTCAGGATTGAAAGACATGTTCCACTTGTTTGACCAGTCTGTGATTTTGTCCAGGTCTTCAGAGAGTGAGGAGGCAGCAGTCTGCCGATCTGAGGGAAGAGGAATGGAGCGGCAGAGAGTGGAGTCATCAGCAAAGAGATAGAGAGGATTTTCCAGAGAGTCAGAGAGATCATTGATGAAGACCAGAAAAAGCACGGGGCCCAGAACACTGCCTTGGGGAACTCCAGCCTGAACAGGAAGAGGAGATGAGAGAAACCCATTCAGGGCCACACGTTGACGACGACTAGAGAGGAAGTCCGCCAGCCATGCGTGGAGATTTCCATGGATACCAAAGGAGGAGAGTTTGGTGAGCAGAGCGGGGTGCCAGACCGTGTCGAAGGCACGTGATATGTCGAGGGAGACAGCTCTAATTTCCTGTTTGGCATTGAGGACCTCCATCCATTGTTGAGACAGCAGAAGCAGCATGTCCAGAGTAGAGTGACCTGGTCTGAAACCAAATTGATGATCAGAGATCAAGCCATTGGAGAAGAGGAAAGATTTCATATCAGAAGCAATGATGGATTCCATGACTTTGCTGATAATTGGGAGAAGGCTGATTGGTCTGTAGTTGCTAGGATCTGTTTTTGCACCTTTTTTGTGCAAAGCGGTGATGTTGGCTGATTTCCAAGCAGATAGCAGTTGACCTTGAGCAAAAGAGAGGGTGAAGAGAACAGAGAGAGGGTGAGATAGAGCAGCAGAGCAGGATTTTAGGACCCGTGGGCTGATGCCGTCGGGTCCAGTTGCAGAATCAGAGTCGAGGGTTGACAGAAACTTTTCCACCTTGTCAGGAGGAAAGGACACGGAGTCCAGAAGCAGCAGGGTACGACTGGGTATGGTGGGTACAGAGAGGGATGGGTTTGGGACACAAGATTTAGAGGCAAACACAGAGTTGAGGCATTCAGCTTTTAATATAAACATTAAAAGTAAATAATGACCCCGGCCAAAGTTCAAACGACGTGAGTTTAATCTCAACATGAGAGAATTCCACATAGCTATTTTGGCGGTGTATAAGCAAACAGATCGCTGTCTCCATCGATCTTGCCAAGGCCGTAACACCTATCGGCTCAAAATCCTTTTAACTGTTGACTTGGTAGTTTTTACAATGAAGGAAACATGTATGGGGAGTACATACGACATAAGGATTGTGAATGTGACAGCTCTGAGGCATCTTTCGCTTCGCATCGAATTATTCATTACATTCATGACAAGCATTCATTCATTTAATGATCATTACGCTCATTCTTACTTACGCTCATTAAACATTAAACGTTCATTAAATGATGACGGAAAGAAAAACGAAAAATATTACGAAATTACGTTCGCACCGTCACATCAAACACTACCGTGAACACAAACATCGTCATAATGAAAATATCGTCACAAACGTTACGTTACGTAATTCAAACCGTGAACACATCGAATATTGGAGAGCCCATTGCCCAAATTTGAAACACGGTGGAATAATATTTACTGATATGAACAGTGATGTGGCTTTTATTGAAATTCTACAAATACTGTTTAGATTTTGATGATTTGCTTTTGATATGATTTAATGGATGTTTATATAAATCATTTAAAATAAAAAAGCCTTCAATTTCTGATATTTTCCCTTTTCATTTGGGCCTCCCAGGCCCGCCCGTAGGGCGGGTACCGTTGCTAGTATACTAAATGGTATTCATAGAATACTTACCCTGTGCAGTCAACTTGGTGTGAGCCAACTCTTCAATTTTTGAATGTTTTTTTTCTTTGATCCAATATGGCTGCCAGACCACGTGAGCGATGCCATCATAAATTTATATTCTCGAATATAATTGTTGCATAGATCACACTCAAGAAATTTCAAAGTGATCTGACTAAGCGTTGTCCATCTTGCATTATGATGTCATACCGATGACATAATCAACATATCTTATTCCCCATGGGGAGTACTTGACAATGAGTCTTGTTTCAACTTTTTTTCCATTGAGCAGTTTGGGAGATATTGAGGTGTAACTTTTTTCCAAGATGCCGTCCGTATCACATGACCTATGATGTCATAATTATGAATAGAAAAATTATACAGGTGGAGGCGCTCCTAGGATAAAATTTAGTGTCAATCCGACGAACGTTTGCCGAGAAAATGAATTTAAACAAGACCGAAAGTCTAACAGCGGCGTAGCCAGGCTTCTTTGATACTTTAGTTGAAGATAGACATGATGACGTAGCGTGACAGCCGGACACAAAACTGCCGCTACTTTAAGATATAGAAGATATATTTAACCTCCAGTAACTTTGCAGTCACTACGAAGGGATTATTGTTACGATTACAATTATTAAAATATTAACGTTACGTTATCATTATTATAGAAAATAGTACACCTGCTCACTACGGGAGCAGCAGGAAGGGTCATTCCTGTTTGGGGTATATAGATTACAGTCGATCTATGGTCGGGTCTCAAGAACATTGGGTGTGTGTTCATTTACCAAGTTTCTTGTGGAGAGATTTTTTTTTTTTTTTTTTTGTATACAAGATCAAGGCTCGTGAAAGAGCTAACATTAATCACACAAAAAGACAAACCGACACACAAAACACAAAAAACAAGGGGAGCGGTAGACAAGATGGGGAGAGAGGGGGAAGGACACAAACACAACATTTGAGAGCAGGGACATCGGGAGGACTTGGGGGGAGGTGGGAGAGGATTAAAACATATGAACACTGCAAGGACTCTGGGGTGAATTACCGGGGGTAGAAAAGATCAAGGTTTTCGATGGGGGAAGATAAGAGATGGTGGTGAACAGCTGTTTTAAAGACCTGGAGGGAGGAGTGGGATTGAAGGGAGTGGGGGAGTTTGTTCCAGAGGCGGGAGAAAAGGGGAATGAAAGAGTGAAGGTGAGCAGAGAGCCTAGACTTTGGCAGTTTAACCAGAAGAGGGTTGCAGGCAGATCTTGTGCGACCTGAAGGAATATTGGGGGGACAGAGCACAGAGAGAGCTGGGGGAGCAAGGCCGGAGAGGAGTCGGTAGAAGACAGAAAGACCACCAACCTGCCTGCGGTGAGTGAGTGAAAGGCCCTCGGCGTTGACTACATCGCAGGAGATTCCAATGATTCTGAAAGCTTTGGCCTCAACAGCGTGAAGCCGAGCAAGGTGTGAGGCAGGAGCACCAGCCCAGAGGGGGGAACAGTATTCCATTGAGCTGCGGATGAAAGCCTTGTATGTGGTGAGGAGCTCAGGTGTGCCAAGGAAGGACTTCGCACGACGGAGGATGCCCAGTCAGCGACTGGCTTTGGAGGCCAGCTTGGAAATGTGGTTTTCCCAAGAAAGATCATGGCAGATAGTGAGACCCAAAAGCTTGAGCGACAGAACTTCTTGGAGAGGATTGTTGAGAAAGTAGATGGGAGGGTTGTCCAGTCGGTCCTTTCGGAGAGACATTGTAAGAGTGTGAGATTTGTCAGGATTGAAAGACATGTTCCACTTGTTTGACCAGTCTGTGATTTTGTCCAGGTCTGCAGAGAGTGAGGAGGCTGCAGACTGCCGATCTGAGGGATGAGGAATGGAGCGACAGAGAGTAGAGTCGTCAGCAAAGAGATAGAGAGGATTTTCAAGAGAGTCAGAGAGATCATTGATGAAGACCAGAAAAAGCACAGGGCCCAGAACACTACCTTGGGGAACTCCAGCCTGAACAGGAAGAGGAGATGAGAGAAACCCATTCAGGGCCACACGTTGACTACGACCAGAGAGGAAGTCCGCCAGCCATGCGTGGAGATTTCCATGGATACCAAAGGAGGAGAGTTTGGAGAGCAGAGCAGGGTGCCAGACCGTATTGAAGGCACGTGAAATGTCAAGGGAGACAGCTCTAATTTCCTGTTTGGCGTTGAGGACCTCTATCCATTGTTGAGAAAGCAGAAACAGCATGTCCAGAGTAGAGTGACCAGGTCTGAAACCAAATTGATGATCAGAGATCAAGCCATTGGAGAAGAGGAAAGATTTAATATCGGAAGCAATGATGGATTCCATGACTTTGCTGATAATTGGGAGAAGGCTGATTGGTCTGTAGTTGCTGGGATCTGTTTTTGCACCTTTTTTGTGCAAAGCGGTGATGTTGGCTGATTTCCAAGCAGATGGCAGATGACCTTGAGCAAAAGAGAGGGTGAAGAGAACAGAAAGAGGGAGTTAAAGTGCAGAAGAACATGATTTTAGGACCCGTGGGCTGATGCCGTCAGGACCAGTTGCAGAATCAGAGTCGAGGGTTGCCAGAAACTTTTCCACCTTGTCAGGAGGAAAGGACACAGAGTCCAGGAGCAGCTGGGTACGACTGGGTACGGTGGGTACAGAGAGGGATGGGTTTGGGACACAAGATTTAGAGGCAAACACAGAGTTGAGGCATTCAGCTTTTTCACGTGCGGAGTCAGCCGTTAAGCCGTTTGAGGTGAGGGAGGGGATGGAGGGGGGAACAAACACCAGAAACAGATTTGACCAGACGCCACCAGGATTTGGAAGAGGGAGACAGATAAGAGAGTTCGGTCTTGAGAATGGTGAGATATTGTTTCCTGGCTCTCCTGAGGGTGGACACACACTTGTTTCGGGCTTTGTGAAAGGAAATGAGATTTCCTTCCGTTGGATTTGCTTTCCAGGAGACGAAAGCAAGTTGTTTCAGGGCAACAGCCTCACCACAAGATTCCGTGTACCATGGACGGGAGGAAGGGTATGACAACTGAAGACGAGATGGTATAAATCTGTGCATGAGAGAGAGCAATTTACTTTGAAAGAATTCCCAGGATGAGTTGATGTCAGAGGCGGTAGAGATGGGAGACCAGTCCAGATGATTGATGGCTGCTTGAAGACCGTGCCAGTTGGCCTGAGTGAAATGCCAGACTCGTCGACGCTGAGGAGGCTCTCTGAGAATGGTCAGAGAGATGTCCACTTTGACAAGCACATGATCAGATGAGCCGATTGGAGCAGAAGAAGAGCAGCAGACATTTTCAGGGAAGTTTGTCATAACCAAATCCAGAAGAGAAGATGCTCCGTTGACTGAGATCCGGGTCGGGAAATTGACAGATTGTGTCAGTCCCAGTGAGTCGCAGAAGTCCTTTGCTGAAGAGCCATGGCTGGTGAGAGAGGTACCCACACCCAGCCAACTGGCATGGTGACAATTGAAATCACCACATATGAGGAAGAGAGAGTTGGGATGGGTAGATAGAAGTTGGTCCATATTATCAGACAGTGAGATGTAGATGGAGTCATCGCTGATTGGTGGACGGTACAACACACATATGAACAAAAGGTGGGAGCGAATGGGAAGCCATAGCCAAAGGTATTCCTGGGGGTGAGGTGGAGAGAGGGCAGTGGAGGGCGAGTGAGGAAGAGAGTTTTTTATAAAGATAGCAACCCCACCTCCAGGACGAGGCTCAGGTCTATCATACCGGAGGAGGGAGTAACCTGGGAGAGATACCAAAGCATCAGAGACATCATGAAGGAGGAAAGTTTCTGTTAAGCAGATCACATCTGGTTTGTCAGAAGCAACCTGTATGGAGAGGTCAGTCAAGTTTGAGCGAAGGCCCCGGATGTTTGAGGTCCATACCGTTAATGAAGAGGAAGGGGGAGCATCGGGTCCAGAACAGGGGGGGGGGGGGGGGAGGGGTAGGGTAAGATGTGGAAGAGGAGGAAGAGGTAGGGAGAGCTGTTGAAGGTGTGTCAGAGATTTCAGAATAGCTTGGAGAAAGGGAAGAATGGGGCGGACAAAAGGTTTGATGGAGATTGGGTGAGGCACAGTGAGGTGTTATTTGAGGAGGGGGAAGAGCAAGGCAGAAGGTTTGGGGAGATGAAGGTGAAAGTTGGAAGGAGGAAGAAGCAGGGAGGATGCTTTGAGGAGGAGTGGTGAGAGGGGAGTCTAGGAGGGGAGGAGCGAGGGAGAGTCTCGGAGGGGAGGGGTGTGGGGGGAGTTTAGGAGGGAGGGGAGGGAAGGGGCAAGGGGGGAGATTTGAAAGGGATGGGTGATGGGGAGGATTTGGAGGGGAGGGGTGAGATTGGATTTTGAAAAGTGTACGATTCATGGGAAACGAACATTTTTTGCAAAATGAGTTTGAGATCGTCAAGTGGTTTAATCATTTGAGCAAGCACTCTATTCAAAACCGTTAAGGAATGGCTGGCTTGGCAAGCGCTAATTAGCAGCTTGGTAAATGAGCACAACCCAGGCCTCCTCCCTTTCAGTTTCGTGTTAAATAGCAGGAGCGAGTTTCAAAAGGCCTCCACGAAAAATGCCACGTTAGCGCCAGGAAAGGTCATGTTATTTACCCAACCCTTGTGGGGTATATAGAGCACAGAAGATCTTCTCTCAGTTCTGTAAGTAAAACTTACCTCACGGATGTCGGGATTCCTCCAACTTTCTTCATTTAGTGTTATAAACAGCATTAGCGACTGTTTAAAAAGCTAATCATGCGTGTTTGTGGTTTATAATATTTTTACTTCTGGTCGAGGCCGTTGGGCCGTTGTTCCCATGGAAACGCCATGATAATCTATTTATAAACATTGACTCGATGTTTATTCAAGGAGGAAAAGCACTTTGGGGAGGTGGGGCATTATTTGTATGAATATTGTTTCGTGATAACATTAATATTATGTAGGGACAGAAAGGTAGGCAGGGACAGAAATACAAGTTTGTGTGGCAAGGGTACCCGGAGGGCGTGAATGGTGTTGGTGTCCTGTTTTCTGAGGAGTTTGTAGACAGTGTGGTGAGTGTGACTAGAGTGAGTGATAGGTTGATGATGGTGAAAATGATGATTGGAAAGCTCTTGGTGAACGTCATCTCGGGATATGCTCTGCAGGTTGGTCGAAGCGATGAAGAGAAGGACAAGTTCTGGTGTGCGATAGAGAAGCTGATGGAAAACGTGAAAGATGAGGAAGTTGTTGTGGTAGGAGGAGACCTAAATGGACATGTGGGAAGGAGTATGGATGGTTTTGACGGAGTTCATGGGGGTTACGGATATGGTGTGAGAAATGGAGAAGGTGAAAGGATTTTGGAGTTTGCTGATGGAGCTGATTTGTTGATTTGTAATACTCAGTTCCAGAAAGAGGATAATAAGCTTGTTACATACACGTCAGGTGGGTCGACGACAACCGTTGACTACCTGATGGTGCGTAGGTGAGATAGGGGGCACCTCCGGGACACAAAGGTGATCCCGGGGGAGGAGGCTGTTTCACAGCACCACTTGGTTGTCTGCGACGTAAGGGTGAAAGGTGCGAGGAGAGCTCGGCGGGTGAAGTACCAACCGAGAATGAAGGTGTGGAGGTTGAAAGAGGTGACAGTAAGGGAGGCATTAAAAGAGAGGCTGAGTAGGGTCGAGGATGATGTGGTTGAGCTTGAAAGTGGTTGGATGTCAATGAAAGCTAGTCTGTTGGGAGCCGTTGGTGAGGGATGTGGATGGACTAAAGGACCACCGAGGCACTCGGAAACATGGTGGTGGGATGATGAAGTTGGAAAGAGGATTGACGAGAAGAGGAAGAAGTTCAAGAAGTGGCAGAAGGCGAAGTGTACGGGAGCAGAAACAGCAGAGCATGAAAGTTATAAGGCAGCCAAGAAGGCTGCAAAGAAAGAGGTAGCAAAGGCGCAGGAGGCATGTAGGAAAATGTTCGGAGAACGTTTGGATTCGGAAGAGGGTCAGAAAGCAGTATTCAGGATTGCAAAGCAGATAGCGAAAGAGAGGTGTGATGTGATGGGGGTGAGTTGCTTGAAGGATGAAGTGGGACAAATCGTTGTCGACCCAGATGGAATTAAAGGAAGATGGAAAAGATATATGGAAATGCTGTTGAATACAGAGAATGAATGGGATGGCAACATAGAGAGTAACCCAGTTTTAGGACCGGCAGAGAAGATAACTGAGAAGGAAGTTGAGGAAGCGATAAAAGCAATGAAGGGTAGAAAAGCGGGAGGGCCGACGGGAGTTGTGGGAGATATGTTGAAGGCAGCAGGAAGTTGGGGTGAAGAGAATGACAGAGATCTGTAATCTGGTGGTGAAAGAAGGCCGCATTCCAGTGGTTTTGGAACTGAGTACCCTCGTCCCTCTATACAAGGGGAAAGGTGACCCTCTGGAGTGTGGCTCGTACCGAGCGATAAAGTTATTGGAGCATGGAATGAAGGTATTGGAAAGGGTGTTGGAGAGGAGGATAAGGAAGAAAGTGAAGATCGACGAAATGCAGTTTGGATTCATGCCAGGAAGAGGAACGATAGACGCGCTTTTCATTGTGAGGCAGTTGCAGGAGAAGTACATGGAGAAGAGGAAGAAGTTGTTTCTTGGGTTTGTTGATCTGGAGAAAGCATTCGATCGGGTTCCACGCAAAGTATTGACATGGGCATTGAGGAAGTTAGGAGTGGTGGAATGGTTGATCAGAGTAGTGATGGCAATGTACAAAAGAGCGCGCACAGCTGTAAGGACAAAGGACGGGAACAGTGGTGAGTTTGAGGTGAAGGTGGGAGTGCATCAGGGGTCGGTACTAAGTCCACTACTATTTGTAGCTGTGATGGAGGTGCTGGCTCAGAACGTAAAGGAGGGTTTACTGTGGGAGTTGTTGTATGCAGATGATCTGGTGTTGATTGCGGAAAGTATGGATGGACTGAAGGAAAAGATGAACACGTGGAAGGAATGTATGGAGACAAAAGGTCTGAAGGTGAATATCGGAAAGACGAAGGTGATGGCAAGTGGTAAAGCGTGTGGTGAGGTGGAAAGAACTGGGAAGTGGCCGTGTGCTGTGTGCAGGAAGGGTGTCGGAGTGAACTCCATTCAGTGTACAATGTGCGCTGAGTGGGTTCATCAAAAATGTAGTGGTCTGAGAGGGTCATTAACCAGTGTGGCAGCTACATTCAAATGTAAGGTGTGCACAGAGGGAGCTGCAGATGGAGGAAATGTTGAGTTGGATCTTGGAGACGGCGTGAAGCTGGAAGGTGTGAAAACATTTTGCTACCTCGGAGACATGCTGAATGGAGAAGGTGGATCAGACTCGGCAACGGTTGCTCGAGTGAGATGTGCATGGAAGAAGTTTCGTGAATTGAGTGGCGTGCTGATGATGAGGGGAGTGTCGTTGAAGCTGAAGGGGAAGGTGTATGCTGCATGTGTGAGAAGTGTTATGATTTATGGGAGCGAGACATGGGTAATGAACGTAGAGCAGCAACGAAGGTTGGAAAGGGTGGAAATGCGAATGGTTCGACGGATGTGCGGAGTATCGTTGAGAGAGAGGAAGACAAATGATGAATTGCGAAAGATGATGGGAATAGAGCCTGTGATTGATGCTGTGAAGAGGAACAGGTTGAGATGGTTTGGTCATGGGTTGAGGAAGGATGAAAGTGACTGGTTGAGAAGAGTGATGGAAATGAATGTAGAAGGAAGTAGAAGATGGGGAAGACCGAGAAAGACTTGGCTAAAGATGGTGGAAGAAGAAATGCGGGCAAGGGGGTTAACAAGGAGAGATGCAGAAAATATGGCAAAATGGAGAAGATTGTCATGGGGACCGCAAGGCTAACCCCCGCTCTGGCAGGGAAAATGGCCTTTAAAATGCATGTTGTTGTGTTGTTGATAACATTAATATTATGCTATTATCCTTAGTTTTGTTATTTGAAGTGGCCTTGGAAAAACGCCACAATAAAGCTTCTTTGGAAAAATGCCACGATAAAGCTAATTTAACATTGATATACACCTCAACATGCAACCCATTGACGGTAATGTCGGGGAAAACCCAATCGGGGAGAAAACCCTCTTGGGAGGTGGGCAAATGAATGCGCTACAACCTTCATTGTGTACCCCTTCGTCATCCTGTCAAGTTTGGTTGAGATTGGATAAGTAACAACGGAATGTATCGGGGTCAAAAATTCATCAGACAGACACCAAATGGTGTATTTTAGTACGATGATGATATTACTATAAAAAACCGAGGCTAATTCCTTACTTCCACGGTCACACCGCTTTTCATTGATTCATGAACCATATGCTGCTTCAATCCATCAACTTTCCATTCACGACATTTGGATTAAAGTGTTATGGTTATATATACTACTAGCAGAAGTACCTGGCATTGCCGGGCGGGGGAAGAGGGAGGGGAGGGGGAAGAGGAGGGGACGGGAATGGGGGGGAGGGGGGAGGGGGAAGGGGGGGAGGGGGAAGAGGAGGGGAGGGGAACAGGGGGGAGGGGGAAGGGGGGAGGGGGAGGGTGTGGGGGTGCCCGGGGGAAGAAGGGCCCCTCCCCCCTCCCCCCTCCCCCTTCTCCCTCCCCCCATCACCTCCCCCCTCCCCTCCCCCCCCCCTCCTTCCCCTCCCCCCTCCCTTCTCCCCCCTCCCCACTCCCCCCTCTTCCCCCTCCCCTCCTCCTCCTCCCCTTAACACCAGGGGGTTGACTCAGCCTGTCATCCTACCGAGGTCGGCAAATTGAGTACCAGTTCACTGGTAATTCCCTGTGTGCCGCAAGAGGCGCCTAACAGGGTTGGCGGCACGAACCCGGAAGTCGGAACTCATTGTCGTCAAATAAATGTAGCATGTATGTTTCACTCTCTGTCACATGCCGTTGGTCCCATGTCAATCGGATGAAGTTGAAAAATTAACATTACGAAGTTTCTCTGGACGTACTGATTCCGAATAATGAAGTTGAAAAATTAACGTTCCGAAATACGCTAATTACGCTAACAGAAGCGCTGGCGCTGCGAAGCGCTAGAGGGAGTGCTGCGCTCCCTCCCTTCGATTCCCTCCCTCTTCTGCTAGCGTTTCTGCGCTAATACGCTAATTTTAAAACCCGAAGTTTTTTAAAATTTAAGGTGTGCTGTCGTTGCTCTGAGACGTACTGATTCCGAATATGCCTTTGGTTTTTCTCTGCGATGAGTAGTTCTCGAGTTATAAGAGGACAAACAAACATACTTTACTGCTTTATATATATAGAAGTTGGTACGATTCGGCCAAGGAATCCAGAGATAATTGCAATTAAGTGAGCCGTGACGTCATGGAACGCGCCGCCGGTAATATATTATAATTTATGGTAATCTATGCAGCACCGACATGGTCATCACGGAAAACAAAGGCACCTTTGCCAGCGCAAAACGGTTCTCCCAGGGTCAAATTCGGTATCGTTGTGAGCGCACGGTTCAGCCCTTCAAGAAAAAGTTTATTTTGTAAAAATCGAACCACGCGTTAAAAAGATATGACTGGTTAGTGGTTTTGTTCGCCGGCACGTCGGCACTCGAATCGGCTCGCGATAAAATCCAACACGTCCTTTGTCGGGGTCGTCTGAACCAACCACGGGGCCTAGAAGGCTGGGACTGGTCTCAAAAGTTAGGTCTCGATCATATCTCGTAATGCTGGAAGCTGCACGTCTCTGTGATAATCTTGTGGACCATGACAAGAGATTGTGCGAGTCGCTCGCAACGGCTTCAAGCACTTCCGCATTCGACCATTTCATGAACGCCATTAGCGTATTAGCGCAGAAGCGCTGGCGCTGCGAAGCGCTAGAGGGAGCGCTGCGCTCCCTCCCTTCGATTC